>NW_016809658.1:921640-955882 GCF_001698545.2 Rhinopithecus bieti
TGTTTTTTTTTATTTTTTTTTTTGAGATGGAGTTTTGCTGTGTTGCCCAGGCTGGAGTGCAGTGGCATGATCTTGGCTCACTGCAACCTCCGCCTCCTGGGTTAAAGCAATTCTCCTGCCTCAGCCTCCCAAGTAGCTGAGGTTATAGGTGCCTGCCACCATGCCTGGCTAATTTTTGCATTTTTAGTGGAGACAGGGTTTCACCATATTGGCCAGGCTCATCTCGAACTCCTGACCTCAGGTAATCCACCTGCCTTGGCCTCCCAAAGTGCTGGGATTACAGGCATGAGCCACTGCGCCGGGCCACCTCTCCACTTTTGTTCTCATCATTCATCTCATCCCATTTGCCCTCATCATATCATTCCCCCAAATTTCTGGCTGGAAAAAATTATCTTATGCACTCTTCTAGGCTCAGCTTAAATGTCATACATACCCTGAAACCTTCCTGATCCACCATCAAACATGATCTCATCACTTCCTTGTCACTAATAGGATATAAAGCATTCTGTATGACTTCCTAATGTCTCCTGCTTATAGAAATGTCTCCCTTAGCTGGACGCTCCCTGTCCCCTTCCTCTCAAGCTCCCCGTACACTACTGCTGCTGACCTAGGCCACACTGCCCTCCTTCCTCTTTGTCCCCTTCCTTACTCTGCTATTTCTCTGTAGTCAAATACTCCAGCCACCACTATTACCATCTGTCCCCTTCAAATAGTGAATCCCTTCTACCCATACAGTGATAGAAACCTTTAATTCCATCCATACCAACTTTGAAATATGTCTCAAAGTCAAAGGTAAGCAAATGAAACCATAAACTTGGCTAGAGGTTCTGTTCTCAGGAAGCTAAAAATAATCTTGCAAAGATCTTAACTCTACTTTGTCTTGCATGTGTAACCTTTAATAATCTAATTCTATCATACCATGTGTCTTATGATTTTCTTCATTTCTTTCACAAGTGAACACACTCATTTACCTGATGTAATAGGCTGAATAAAAGAGAGTAGGGTCTCCACTTACAACATGGCAAAAGTGCTTCAACCCATCTCATTTATATTCACTCGATAAAAGTCACACATTTGCATTCTCCTGTTTTTGACATTTGCTTTAACTAATCAGGGGAAACATTAGATAAAATATCTAAATAATTGCATAGGCAAACATATTTACAGCTAGAGATTGAAACTGTTAAGACACTGGCAGGCAACATCAAAATTTTGAAAGTTCCTATTGGCTCTTGTAAGAAAGGCTAAGTTTGACCCACAAAAGAGAGTTTAGGGGAATTGACTACAATGTGCAGAAGTGCGAGGCTGCAAAAGCTGGGACTCACTGATGCTGTTCGCCCAACATTCAGGCTCATGTCCTGATGCCTCGGTAATTCCACTGCAGAGTGAAGAGGAAGCAGCTCAAGATCTCACACATGGTAGTTCTGGGTTTTCACAGAACTGAGAAATAACATTTAAAATGGTCTTCACTTGTATTGTTTCAACTACATAAGGGGCTAAAGAAGCTTTTGTTGTCTTGCCTAGGATTATGATAGTATTTTGTAAACAATAAAGTGTTATATAATTGCAATGTGTTAGAGCCTTGCTTATATTGCAAATTCATTCCAAATTTCAAATGACTTCAAAATGCATTTTAAAATGTGTTTCACTGTAAGCTCCTAGAAGGTTGGACCCATTTCTTATTTATCTTTGCATCCTATCTCCCATAATATTTTTAATATAAATGCTCAAAAGTTCTTGTTTTAAGCATGACAAAATGAATTGATATAGAAGAAGGAAAGCCGGAATTAACCAACAACAAGTCTCTGAAAATGTAATCACTTGGCATTACATTAAGCCTTTCTAAGTTACTTGAAATGGGACTATTTAAATCAGACTCCAAATAAGAAACAGAAAGCCTACAGATAAGAAAACAATTGTGTACATTTACATCTTCATCAGATTATATTTCCTCTCATGCAAATCAGCAGAATCAACTTGCATGGAATTTGACAGCAAGTCTTTCGGCAAAGGAAAATTATTCAGCCTCCTTGGCACAAACGCAAATTTGAGCTATGGCTAGAATAGAGAGGAAATAAAAGGCCAGAGAAGGCATCCATAGAATGTGGATCCCTTTCACTTGGGGTTTTCATTCATTCCCTCACACTGGCCAATATGACAGCAGGAAAATATTTAACTCATGCCTTAAAATTATGCCTTCATTGGTACTCCCTGCGCTTGCTATTCAGGAAATCACCTAGCTTGAGACCTCTGTGTCCTCACTGAATGAGTATTATTCACACACTACACACACACACACACACACACACACACACACACACACACAACCATTTAAACCATCACTGTTTCTTCTGAATCCAGAGCTGGCTTCTCTACTGAGAATCTCGCCCCTGGGAGAGACATCAATGGAGCAAGGAAATTGCCTCTACCTCTGGGCCTGTTACCAGGGCTCCCTCTTTTCAAGGCTCGCCACAGCCATGCTCTGAGAAACATTGATCTATGCTCCCCTCATTGTCCCGCTGCACCAGAAACAAGGAGCAGTAAAAAAGAACAGTCATTATTTGTATTTGGCAAGAAAGGCGGCAGTAAAAACTGAGAGGCACTGGATATGTAAATGTCAAAGTGAGGATGTGAAGGAAGCAGGGACAGGAAGCACTGCGGAGCTGTCTCAGTGGAGAGGAGCTTCAGTTACAGAGAGATAAGTAATTGATGGGGAAGGAAGGAAAGAGGGAGAGAGAGAAAGATGGAGGAGTCTACTACACCTCAGAGCAAACAAACTTCAGATTCAGATGCTGTTTCCACCTCCCAAGATGAATGGCATAATGGCCAAGAGCCACGGAGGCACTGGAGCTGAAGGTCTGCAGTTCAAATCCTGACTCTGCCATTTGCAATTTCTATGATTTATATTGGTTAATTTTTTAATCTCTTTGTGCCTCCGTTTCCTCATCTATAAAACAGTGATGATGATAATAACTACCTAATAAAACTGTCATGAGGCTCAAATGAGCTAATACTTAGAATGGTTAATGTTAGAGCAGTGTCTTATTTCATCTTTTGTAGCAATGGGGGTCTCACTATGTCACCCACACTGGTCTCAAACTCCTGGCCTTAAGCAGTCCTCCAGCTTCAGCCTCTCAAAGTGCTGAGATTGCAGGCATACGCCACCACACCTGGCCATTTTTTTTTTCCCCAAAGTGACAAGCTAAAAGAATTTTAATTTGTGAGCTACGCTTTAACTAGAAAATACATTAGATATAAAAACATGTTAGGCAGACTACAAGAAAATTGGCATGGAAACCAGCCTTATCCAAATATAAATGAAATAATGATGAGTAGAGTAGAATATTATGTGAGCTGCTATTATGATGATGATCTGATAAGTCATTTCAACACTTCTGGCTTCCTTCCCTTATTAAGAAAAAGAAAAGCAGCTAAACCGGGTACTTGTATCTTTAAGCTTCTATCACTCTGCCCACCAAGTATGAATAATTTGCCATATAACTTGGGAAAACAGTCACATGAGCATGTGGGTGAGAAGGCTCTGGATTTTCAGCATGCTGTTAATTTGAGACCCTTGGTATCATTTAATACAAAACAAACCCTCTCTGGTGGCCAGAGTTGTCCTCACTCAGCAGTTATTGCCTTGGGGGTCTCCAGTGGACCAGATTCCTGCCTGGGGACTGCATTCAAGTCCCTGGGGAAGAAGGTTCTAGGAGGAGGAGTCACTCCCAAAATAGCACTTACTTCCACTAAGTGCGAATGCTACTACATGAAATAAGTATTGAGTGGGTTTTTTTCCTTCAAATTTGGCTTCAAGATGGGTCGTTTGTCAAATCAAGTAGAGATGAACTCTGTGATCGCTGAGCCTCCTTTGGTACCCTACTCCAAACCCATTTTAAGTAGAGGTGGATTAAGAGAAGGTAGACTGCAGGGACTGATTTGTAAAGTGTACTAAAGTATCACCAGGACACAGAATGTTGCTAGAAATGTTATGAAATGGCTAAAAATGTGCTTGTCAAAACTCTTTTTGGAAAGACTATTGTATGTGATCAGAAGAATACAGTAATTCAATGGTTCTTATCTGGGGTTTGATGCTCTCCGGAGATGTCTGAAATTGAGTGGAGAGAAGGATTTGGGTAGTCACAACTATTGGGAGATCAAAAATGGCATTTAGCATGTAATGGTTGGGGCCAGGAACAAGAATGCATAAAATAGAAATTTTCTATCTAAAATGCCATTGGATGTCTTGCTGAGAAACATACCATTAAGTGCTCCCAGAGATCTTGCACCTTCTGAGGAGGGCAGTCTAGCTAGCCCCTGGTCGCCCACTCCTACCTCCAGTACTGAGTAAAGTGAGCTGAATCTTCACATAATAGAGAAGCTGTGGCCTCTTCCACTCTCTGACCACTCTTTACTGGCTCCCAGGTCCCTGTACCTGGAATACAAGTCCCCAGGCACCTGGTTTGTGGAATGCAGAAGTGTACTTTGACAAGTATGCTATAACTGACTTGCACATGGTATCATATGTAATTCTCATGGCAACTCCTTGATAAGAGAGTAATGTTCACAGAATCTCTAGTGGAGAAGAGAAGACTGGGAGGCTATGTGCCTAGGAACCGCAATATCTCACCCAGTCCTGGTCCACCTGGACCACCCTCGCAACCCTGGGGTCTGGAGCTTGCTGTGGGACTGCCATTCCCGCTGAGCCCAGAAACTATAGGCAGCTCCTCAGAGACCCCTTCTTGGCATCACTAATCCCCAAGCCCAAGTCCCACGGAGATGTATCTGCTGGGCAAACCACAGTCACATATTTGCACCCTAGAAGCAAACGGGTTTCAGTCAAAAGTGGGGAATAGTCCCTGACTCCTAACAAGATCCATCAGGCGCCAAATTCCTCAAACATGGCTGGGAAGCTCAGATTCCCAACAGTCAAAAGGAAAGGCAAACATCGGAACACAGGACTGTGGGAGAGGCTTCATCTTCAGGGACCTTGACTGCAATCCTTCACTAAAGCTAAGGCGACCGTGTGACCTGTTTGCCAAGCACGGTCTCGTGCATGGCTATTGTCCTGGCTTAAATACTAATAACATCTTTTCACTCTCAGAAGTGTTGCATGGATTTGCATGTGTGTATGCATACGTGTGTGCATAACTGTACTTTTGTGTGAATGTACCCAAACTGTCACAAATTGTGCTGCAGACACCAGGCTCCTGATAAAGCGGGCATTACCTCCTCTTCCAGGAACTGCTCAGTACAATCTGAGACTCTGACTTAAGAACGATTCGAAGGAACCACTTCCCTAATAACAGCATTGCCTTGACTTGGTATATGATTTGTTGCTTTGCAGTTGGAAAACCGGGAAGTGATAATTCCTGGAAAAGATTCTTTCCACTGTGTCTGTTCTGTTAAGTGCATTTCTCAGACTCCGTTATTTTATCTCACTTCCCTCAGGACTCTGCCCTTAGCTGGCTTCCAAGTAGCAATATAATTCACCTTTTTGCTTTAACTTTACAATGCCAGCATATTTTCAGTATTGTAGCTCTTTGGGGAAGAGTGACTGGGGAGGAATTAAAAAAAGAAAAAGAGAAAACCAAAAAAGAAGATTGAAAAATAAAGTAGAGAAAGGATGGGGTTAGAGGGAAGAAACAGAAAGTTAGAAGAGAAAGGAAGTAAAAAGGAAAAAGGAAATTAAATGAGAGGAAAAGAGAGAAGGAAGAAAAGAGAATCATTTTACATGATATATTATTCATATATTTATTTCTCTTGACCTGGAACACGTGTGGGTAAAAGCAAGCAATTCGGCAAGCTTGGTGGTCTCCACCGGATTCCAGTGGGTTTCTCTGGCTAAACTCGGTCCCAGTGTCTGAGCCAATAAGAGCTTCTGCCCCATGTTGCACCATCCAGCAAACAGTGCTATAGAGTGGAAGCAATGGATAGCTGGGTTTATTCAAGCTGAGGTTCAAAACAAACCCTGCACATGACCGCCCGTGATGTACTTCCCAAGGAGAAGCATGCCCAAGAATAATCTAAACCCCCATTTTTAGCCCCAGCAAAATTAAGACCCTTCCCAAGCTACAGATCAACTTTATCTGAAATACCACCTTCTTGAGAAATACTTTTCTCTTTTTGAAAAATCCTTGTATCAATTCCATTTGAGCATTCTGCTATTCCCAGTGATGTTTTAAAACAATGGTACCCAAATACATATTCCTAAACTGATAGATGGAGAAATCACACTTTGCAAATTAAGACAATGTCACTTCTTAAAATAAAACACACCCTATAACCCTGCTATGTCACTGGGTAGCAGAATCAGCATTTTCTCTTCCTGTTTACAGGTAATTAAGACCTTCTGGCATGTTATAATCACTACATACTGAAAGATTTTAAAGCATCTGTTTTAACCCACAACCTCATTCTAATTTGTACATGTCTACAAGGATAGATATGGGAAAAAAATATCACTTCTTCTGAATGATCCAACCTCACAATTAATAATTGAGAATCTCTTTTTCTCTTTCTCCCTTGCCTTTTTTCTCTCCGAACTAGAGTGCACTCTTCAGCTTGTTAAGCTCAGTTCACTCCCACTGATAATTCACTAGAGATCATAATTTATGGACAATTGAAGCTGCAGAAACATCTCTTAGAAGGAATAGAGCAGATCCATAGCAACAATTCTTCAGGGGAATATTAATCCCCGGCTTTATGTAGTGCTAAGTGTACAATAGTAATCAGAACTTGAGTAGAAGCTGCTAATCATTGAGGGAAAAGGCTGTATAAAGAATTCATAATGGAATTAGCCTGCGGCAAACAAAGAAAGACAAAATTAAATCAGCCATCAAATTGCACCAAGGAATTTTAATTTACAGGTTAATGTAGGATTATGTAACTAATCACAGCTAACATTTTCAATGAACAACCAATAAAATTCTGCTCTTTTTTTCCTTTCTAATCTTACTAATGGTATTCCAATAACATGCTTTTATTACCCTATAATATGTTGGAAATGATTCTCAAAAATTCTAAGTCTTCCAATTGTCAGAATCAGTGTAAAAATGGAGCTTTGAAATAATCCGTCAAAAGTGTGGATCTAGGAATATCCACCCCTCCGTTCAGCCCAGACCTAATAATGTGTGGGTAAGTTTGCGTAAAATAGATTTACATAACCATATAGCTTTAAAGTTTATGCATGTTTTTCATGCAGTGCAAGGAGCTAAAATAAGGCAAAAGAGACTAAATTAAATATGTGAAACTAATTTGAAGCACAAAGTTTATCAGCTAATTCTAAATAAAACCACTGCCATAGACTTATATGTCAATATTGCAGACATATCCAATGACATACACACCAAGGACTGCTCTAACAGAGTTTTCATGGTTTATAAATGTGAACATCATAAAAAGAAATAAGGTTTCTAGGATAAAAAGTTGATTAGCATTTCCCATGGGAGGGGGTCAGAATCCTGTATCCTCCCCAGTTATATTTTGATTTCAACCAATGAATGGCAAAGACAGAAAAAAAAATACCCTCTACACAATTTGAAAAATTATATGAAATCCAACTGCTTCATAAATATAAATATATAAAAAGACAGCATAACTCTTTGCACATTGGCAAGGAGAAACTCCAAAATTATACTGTATGCTTAAAAGACATCAGTTTAATCAAAAGATCTTTTCCAACATATGGCAGAAGGAAAATTATTATAAATGGAGTAAAAAGTATGTTCATAAGCTTTACTTCACAAGGGAAGAATGCTGGGAAGAAAGGCGATGGCATTCTTCTTGCATATGTTTTTCTTGTCGAGAACAATGTGGGAAAGTCTCATTTTCCTTTAATCTAAATGTTCATTTTATGGAAGCAGCAACATTCGGCCCAGTTATTAGCAAAGGAGTTTTGTTGCTTTATAAAGTCTAATTTTAAGATGCGCACTTCCAAAAAAACATTATGGTGTCAATTGCACTACCCTTCAGCAATCCTGTAATAACTTTATTCAACCATTTCTAATTATAATTATATTTTCAATTCCTTTTAGCTATAGAAACTCTTTATCAATCAGAGCACAAGACAGAAAATTACTTTATTACAGCTACAGCTCGTTAGTCTGAGTGCTCTTAATGAAGCAGCCTCATAATCAGATGAAAATCATGCTGGAGAAAACTTGCATCATTAGTCTGGGCCTTAATTACCAAGAAATATAGTCACTAACAATGATATTCCATTTCATGATATGGTGCATGCACCTTCTACACTAGTTGCAATTAATAATTCCACCGGCTGCTACAGAATCTTTTCTATTTATTCATAACAATGGAGGGGGGGAAATTCTAAATTTAATTGAGCGCTTCAGATTGTGCTCTCTTTCTCCCTCGCTCTTGCGTTCAGATTAAAATGTCACAAGGCTAATATTCTATCTTACAATAATTCATCATTTTAATTACATATTTTATGTATGTGAAATGTCTTTTTCAGCTTTATAGTTGAGGCTGACATTTTTGGGGATGCATGTAGGAAAATGGGTGATCTCTTGTAAAGGTGGTTCCTACCACCCAAGACCACATCAAGGAAATAAAAAAAAAATCACTGCCGTCAGCTCATCAACACCATCCATGTTGGGAAAAGCTGCCAACAAGAACAGGGACATTCATTGAAATTAATGTCAGCATCTTCTGATAGGCTTTGGATGGTAGAATGGCGATGTTCTGGGGGGAACAAGGCTGTGTCACTGGCCTCTTTGTTAAGCGTGATTGATCACAGAGAGAATCAGCAAATTTCCTTTGTGAAAGCCTGCTTTCTTCTACTCTGTTTCTTTTCACCCTTTCCTTGCCTTCCCTTCTCACAACATTCTTGCTTCTGACCTGAGAAATACCTTCGGTGGCTGGGGAAGGAGATCTGACCTCCTGCCATCTTCTGCACTCTGCTGAATCCCAGCAGATGCCCACCCAAATTCTTGATGCACTCTCCAGGCTGGCTGAAAGCTGGAATTCAAGGTGCTGTTGCAACTGCTGCTCTTTTTCAAATGCAAATTAGGTTACTGGGTGAGGGCAAAGAGCACTTGCAGGAGGGCAGAGGGCAGTGGGGTTGGCATAGATAAATGACACCCCCATTTGACCTCCAAACCCAAGTGTGCCTAGAGCTGAACTTCCTGCCTGACATCACCTCTCATAGCAAGAGTTGTGCCAAACAGCTGATTTGATTAATCAGGGCTGCACTTCCCTCAATCATCTGCCTTATGGACACCAAGCAGTTTGATAAGTGAAATTGATAGAAGAATGGCTTGGAAAAATCCATAAGCCACAGGAGGAAGAGTTGGCGCTGATATAAGAGAATGCCAAGTTTTTAAAGATCTTAGCATCGGATTTCTATGTCATGAATGTAGAGATCCCCTACTTAAAGATCACTGGCTTCACACTGATTAGGATTTAGCATGGGGTGTCACAGTTCTTGAGGCAGCATAAAGAAGAATACATTCTCCCCACCCAAGTGAGGTCCCTAAATAGATAAGCAAATGACTGAATAAATTAATCATTGAAAACTCTCCACAAAACCACCAGATGAGAATTAGCCTGAGGATGGTAAAGAACTGACTGTATCATTAGTGATTTATTTGTTTCTCCTGTCATGACTAAGGTTTGGAGGAAAGTAGTGGCAAGTTGTATTGTATATCACAGATTTCATAGGGGAAGTGGGTGTGGAGGAGGAATGTCTAAGTAAGAGTCAGTGGGACCGGGAGCAACATGGGACAGAGCAGGAAAATGGGGGTCCCACCTAGAGAATAATACTAGGTGAACAAGAGGAGGTAGGCCTGGACCAATGACCAGAGATGTAGGAAGCAGCAGGAAATGAAAAGCAGCCCAAGAAGGCATTAAGCAGAAGAGAGGGCATTAATCAGAACCATACAGAGCACATTTCCATAAGAAAAATGCTTGGCATTTTGGACAGCCCAACAGCTTGCAAAACAACATGAGATGTGCAGTGATCCCCAAAGAGAACGGGTTTGCAAAGTCCAGCCTGATACCCTTAGAAGCAGCCACAGGAGAGCCAAGGAAGAGTTAAAGGGAACCGGCTGAGTTTCCACATTCTCCTATTAATGCAATGCCCGGAAAAGACCTCAGCATTATTGTCCTTGCCTTCAATCACTCCTTAATGTTTCCTCCTAACAGCACTTCATTTAAGTTCAGAAGTCATTGCAGGTATTTCCATCTGGCAGGGGCTACCAACACAGACACAGTAGAGGCCCCTGGTAAAGCTCTAGACCTTTGGAGCTATGCCCTGCATTCTGATGTGCCCATTCTCTGTGTCTGGCAATGTCCACATCCAGTTCCACAATGGAAGAGAGACAAGAGCATACAATGCTGTATCTGAGGAGACTGGGGGCTCCTGCACCTTGGAGGGTTTTCAGAGGGAGGCACCCATATAACAGCCTAATCATCTTTCATGGGTACAGTGGCTACAGCATAGGATCTTCCTGGGCTGAGCCACATACTAGCAGGGTGACCTTAGGAGAGTGACTTACCTCCTCTGTGCCTCAGTTTCCACATGCCTGGAATAACGATAATAATAGAATCCACTTTATAATATTGTGGCAAAGGTAATCTGAGATGAGGCATGTAAAAGTGCTCATAACCAGATCTGGCACATAGTAAGTTTCGATAAATGTTAGCTTTGATCAACAACATCATTGTCATCATTATAATCACCAGCACAGATTTCAAACAGTGGTTTTCAAACCTGGCTACATATTAAAGTCAGCTGCCCTGGATTCCCCAACCCTGGACCAATTAGATCAGAATCTCCCAGTTGATATTGTTTAAAGCTCTTTACATGATTCCAGTGTGCTACTAGGGTTGAGACTCACTGATGTAGAGTCTTGAGGCTAATGCATGATATTTGAAACAATAAATGGCCAGCTACAAGGCCTGCATCTTGACACATGGCAAAGCCTTCATATGGGTCACCCGGAGAGCAATGGGAATCTGGAAGCTCCACTTTGAGATGTGAGAGTTTGGAGCATTTATGGCCCATGGATGAGCAGACACAGCTTTGGCTGAAACAATGTGCCTGGTGGCTTTTCCAGCTGACAAAGTAGTCCATTTCCAAGATACAGAATATACTGCATGCAGCCAAATGTTCCCACAGGATGACCACCAGTGACTTGCAAACACTTCTGTCTGGGGCCAGGACATGCACATGCCACAAGGCACAAGATCACCCATGAGCACCAGCACAAGGATTGCCTTCCCCCATGGTTTAGTGAAGGCAGCCCATGCAAAACCTGCCCAGAGGGATCCTGGGAAGGCCAGAGGGAGGAAATGCTTGCCATTCAGGTCTCTGAAAGTAAAGATTAACCTGTCAGAATGTACAAAGTTAGATTCAGGCTAACCCTGAATGAATGTGACAAATCTAACTGGTTAAATCCTTAGCTAGCTTGATGACTTTGGCAGCTGTTTGACATTTGCATTTACAGGATCTAGGAAAACTAGAAATTTTAACTACTTAGATTCCTTAAATCTAAACAAAGCCTCCAGGTGCTCAAAAGATAATCCTTTATTTATTTATTTGCTTTTAATATTTAAGACACTTCCGCCATAGAGCGGCCTCTGAGAGTGTATATGAAATGATAGAAAACCACAATTTAGAAAAAAATTAAGAATACTAAGCAGTATCTAAATTCATCATTCAATTTAACTCATATTTTCTTCCGGCAGGAAGGGATTTACTTAGACTGTGGTGGTTAACAGAAAACCGAAAGGGGCCTGGTTCTTTCTACGGTGTCTAGTGAGCACAGTCATCCCGTGGGTCCTCTCAGGGATCCGGAAAGCAGAGGAAGGGTCCATTGCCCTCCCATTCAGAGACAGCAAGTCCCCTTCTTTGCTTGCTGCTGGCTGCTTTTTCACCCTACAAAAGGATCCTGTGAGACAGACAAGAGTAACAAAGAAGAAAAAATTACCAACAGTTAGTCGGAAATACTCGAAGACTCCTTTACAACCACGAAGTTTAGAATGGAAACTTAAAAGTCAGAACCAACACACCAAAGAACTTAAAATCAAACACTGAAAAGGACAAGTATTAAAATTCCACTTACAGGAGGTACCAAGAACTGTCAGATTCCTGGAGACAGAAAGTGGGGACTGGGAAAGGGGAAATGATGAGTTATTGAATGGGAACAGAGTTATGGGGTTGTGCTTCAGGGATTTTTAAAAATCAATACAGATAAATAAATAAATAAATCAAGAGCCTAAGCTCTTCCTTAAAATGCTGAAAGCAGATCAGAAAAGAAAGATTTGAGGCATGAGAAACAGACTGAGTCGCTGAAGATTCTGACAGAGTGACCTTGGCCAAGTTACAGCACCTCTTAAAGCTTGGTTTCTTCATCACTAAAACAAAGGAGTTAAAGATGATCACTAAGTCCACAACAGTTCTAAGGTCCACAGTTACATATTTTCTTTCTTCTGCATCATTTTTTAATTCCACCTTGGTATCCATGGAAATTTTTTTTTTTGAGACAGAGTCTCGCTCAGTTGCCCAGGCTGGAGTGCATTGGTGCAACCTCGGCTCACTGCAAGCTCCGCCTCCCGGGTTCACGCCATTCTCCTGCCTCAGCCTCCCGAGTAGCTGGGACTATAGGCGCCCACTGCCATGCCCGGCTAATTTTTTTGCATTTTTAGTAGAGACGGGGTTTCACCATGTTAGCCAGGATGGTCTCGATCTCCTGACCTCGTGATCCGCCCACCTGGGCCTCCCAAAGTGCTGAGATTACAGGCGTGAGCCACCGCACCCGGCCTCATGGAAATATTTTTATAGAAAAGCCACACTAGCCATTACAGGCAAACATCAGTATTATTTTCCCTATTGGTTATAAGAGGAAGGAGTTGGGAAAGATTTGATAAAAATAACTCTTCGTTGTCAAATCTGCAGGTGGGGAACCCATAATATGCAAATGCGATGTTATTTTTTAATGTTTTAGTCTTCTATCAAAAGATATTTTTATCTAATGAAAGTGATCTTTTTTTCATGAGTATAGAATATCTGGTTAGAAGTCATTGAATCTAGGCCTGACCTTGAATTCGTGGCTGAGCCTGTCTGTTAAATCAGGAGACAGATGTGTTCAGGATCATGAACAGACAAGTTATTACCACAACAGAATCACTCTTCCTGTGGCTCTATTTTCCCCCTGGTCTTTACTTCCAGTTTTCTTGAGGTCTCTCTCATTTTTGGGTTATTTCTAAACTCTCCTACCATCCAACAATCTTGGCATTCAATGCCATGGTTTCGAGGAACCAGTATCCTAACTGTAATCTGCATTCTGTATCTATTCATCCGACATTGTCCCTTTTTCCACTTTGACTCTAAAATGTCAAGAAAGCAGAAACTCTGCTATGCACCTCCTTTCCAAGCCCCATGGCATCTAGGAGAAGGTAAGCAGTTAGCCTCAACCAACCTCTAAGTGCTACGAGCCATGCAACCTGCATTCAATTTTTTAGGCCAGTGTTTCTCATTGTGGGACAATTTGCCCCCTCATCCTCCCCCAGGACATTTGGCAATGCCTGGATCCATTTGTGGTTGTCATGAATGAGGAAAGGGTTACTGCTGGTATTTAATGGGAAGAGGCCAGTGATGCTGCTGAACATCCCACAGTGCACAGGACAGCCCCCTACACAACAAAGAATTATTTGACCAAAAATGCAAACAGTGCTGAGAAACCTGCCTTATACCATTGAAAACTTCACAGAAGTTATGAAATAGGTTTTCTCATCCTCATTTTGCAGATAAAGGTCAAAGAGATTAATTTCTTCAGTCACCTAGTAGGAAAGTAGAAAAGCTAGGATTGGATCTCAAGTATCTGGGTCCAAAGCCCCACTGCTGCTTCTAAAAGGAGGGAGGGTGGGAGAATGAGCAGAGAATGAATATAGTCAGATCACTGCTCTTAGGTGGGAAAGCCAGAAGAAGAAGGGCAGATTGCACTGGAGGGAGACCTGAGACTGCCTCTGGGTATCATTCCTGATGCTCCAGGCCACATGTTCAGGCAAGATGTGCTCACCATCTTTCCATCACTACGGCTTGGAACTTCCCACCCCAATGGAGTAGAGAGAGTGAGGTTGACCAGTAGGACAATGTGTCTCCACAACACTCTATCTTCAGGAACCATCTGGGAAAGACACAGTTATCTGTCCCCAGAGAAGCTCCTCAGAAAGCTGAAAATTAGGGCTGCAGAGCTGCACACACAGGCCAAGTTTCTGGTCACTTGGGGTAGCCTCTACCTGCTGAATGGCCCTCTTAGATCCTTTCTTTCAGGAAATGAAGATGGATGGGAGGACAGTGACTGGGAATGGTCCCTGAGTTTCCCCTTGGGGGAAAGCCACCTCTCCATCAGCTAACTGCCTTCAGTCCCTTTGAAGAGCAAACTGTTCACTCAGCAGAATCACGCACAAGACACTGATGGTTTAAAAAAATAATAACAATAACTCTGGCTGGGCACAGTGGCTCAAGTCTGTAAACTCAACATTTAGGGAGGCCAAAGCAGGAGGATTGCTTGGGCCCAGGAGTTTAAGACCAGCCTAGGCAACATAGCAAGGCCCTGTCTCTACAAAAAAAAAAAATGAAAATTAGCCTGACATGATGGTTTACCCTCCTAGTTCCAGCTACCTGGGAGACAGATGCAGGAGGATCTCTTGAGCCCAAGAGTTTGAGGCTGCAGTGAGCTATAATCACACCACCGCACTCCAGGCTGGGTAACAGAGCAAGACCCTGTCTCAAAAAGAAAAGAAAAGAGAAAAGAGAAAATAAAAGAAAACAAAAACTCTGATTTTGTTCCCATAAAAAGCCTGCTTCTTACTACTCTCTGTGATCTCCAAACATCTACAACAAACACCAGCCTTTATGGTGAAGTAGGGTGGGGAAAATGTGTTTCTAAAACCTGGTTGCTGGGTTCCAGGCTAGGGAGGCCCCTGTCCCGGCAGTGCCTCCTACCCCTCCCATCTTACCAGCCTCCCTTGGAAACCTGGGTCCACTGTGTGAGGCATAGCAGACTAGCAAGATGGATGGGGTAATTTAGGGTTGCTCTGTCAATCATCTCTGCTAAAAAGTCTTAAGGATATTTAATTCCCTCAGTCCCTGTACATTAATTAAGCCCTTTTTATCTGCACTCTCCAATTGTTCTGGAAGCAGAAGACTGCAGGGTGAGAAGAGGAGAAGTCCTATTGTATGCCACACGACAGACATTGAAATCAATCCATCAGGGTTTTAGAAAGCACCTTCAAGGTACCCAGCACCTCATCCACCTTTGAAGGCCCCTTTCTTGGGGATCAGACCATGGGTAACAGAGATGGATTGGAGCCCGCAGCAGTGTAAAGGGACACCACAAGTTTATCTGTGGTTCTAAGGTAACCTCCAAAGCACCACGGCTGGTGGAGTATTTTCCCCACTACTGAACAGAAGAAACATTTATTAAATAACATGATTCGATATTTTGGGACAAGTGCAGTAGCTCACACCTGTAATCTCAACACTTTGGGAGGCTGAGATGAGTGCTTCACTTGAGCTCAGGAGTTTGAGACCAGCCTAGGCAACATAGTGAGACCTCATCTCTACAAAAAATAAACAAAAAATTAGCCAGGTGTGGTGGTGTGTGCATGCAGTTTTAGCTACTTGGGAGGTTGAGATGGGAGGATTGCTTGAGCCCAGGAGGTTGAGGCTGCAGTGAGCCAAGATCATGTCACTGCACTCCAGCCTGGGTGACAGTGTGAGACCCTGTCTCAAAAAAAAGTGTTAAATAACATGATTCATTTTTCTTTTACTGTTGCTTATTTGGATTTCACTAGTTCTTCATTAACGTTCTTTTTTTTTTTTTTTTTTAGACAGGGTCTTACTCTGTCACCCAGGCTGGAGTGCACTAGCACAATCTTGGCTCACTGCAACCTCTGCCTCGGGCTCAGGTGATCCTCAGCCTCAGAATAGTTGGGACTACAGGATGCACCACCACACCTGGCTAATTTTTTTTTTTTTTTTTTTTTTTTTGTATTATTTGTAGAGACACAGTTTCACCACATTGCCCAGGCTGGTCTCAAATACTTGGACTCAAGTGAGCCACCTTCCTTGGCCTCCCAAAATGCTGGGATTACAGGCATGAGTCACTGCACCCAGTCTAATGTCCTTTTTCTGTTCCAAGATCCAATCCAGGATAACTGACTGCATTGAGTTGTCTCGTTCATCTCCTCTTGTATAAGTTTTCTCAGTTTCCTGGCTTTCCAAGATCTTGTTACTTTTGAGTACTGGTCAGGTGTTTTATAGAATGGCCCTCCCTTTAGGTTTCCTTGTGATTAGACTGGGGTTTGGGGGAAGAATATCACAGAGGTGCGTGCGTGCCCTCTTCTCCCATTGCCTCAGGAGGTACAGGATAGAGATCCCACACAGCATCACTGAAGATGTTCCACCCATCACTTGGTTAAGGCAGTTTCTACCACTTTCCTCCTGTGCAAACTTAAGATTTTTCTCTCTATTCTTGCAAAGCAAGACACTAAGTCCAGCCAGTACTCAAGGGGGAGTGGAGCATTATCACATTCTGCCTTTGGACTGACTCCTTAACAGGAAGTAGAAATCCATTTTGAAAAAAGCACCTTGTGGAAGCCAGGGCTTTGGGCTCCAGTCTCAGCTCTGTGACCTAGACCACATCTGTCACTCAGTTGCTTAGAGTGGGTTACTGCAGTCTCCCCTCTGTAAGATGTGTAAGGTGGTCCTGCCTCCTCCAGATAGCTACTAAGGGCTTGGATGTGGGGAAGGACTTTCAGCAGCCATGCTCCACCTCATGGCACCCAATTTGAATACCTGTCATCTTCCTTACCTTTCCCGGGGGCAACCAGGCACATAGCCCTGGTATTCCTGGATGCACCCAACACTTGACTGGCCCACATTTGGCCTCTGTTGTGGCCAATCCCTCTGCTAGAAATGCTCCTCCCTCACTGTTAGCAAAATTCTCTTCCTCACTTCACCTGGGTCTCTGCTCGAATGTCACCTCTGAGAAAGGTCTTCCTTGACCCTTCTACCTGCCTGCAACCTCTCCATCCCTTCGCCTGGCTGTGGTTTTTTGTGGCTCTCAGCACTGCCTGACATTATATTCTGTATTTTTGTTTCTATTGTTTGTCCCTACACTAGCTTTTTTGCTCTGTGAAGGACAGGAACTTGGCATGTTTTATTCCCCCACTGAATCCCCAGTGCTGAGGGCAGAGCTTGGCAGATAGTAGGCTGAGTCTCAAGATACATGTATTGAATGAAGGAATGTATGGGAAGTATATTTATTTTTTGCATCTCTGCAATGGCTGGGGCTCCTGTAGCTTCACAAACCCTTGCAATAACTCTGTTCCACACAACCTCCCACCAGGCTGAGACTCAGTGGGTGGACCTATTAGTAACTAAGTTGATAACTTTGGATGGACTGGAAATACATTAGATAGGAGAAAGACTACACCATGGAGATGAAAAATTGGATTTCTCTTCAAAAGATCTCTTCACCACCCTTTCCTCTCCATCTCCCCCAAAAGCAACAAGATCTCTAGAAAAAAATAAAAATTATTATTCAGCCCTTGTTTAATCATCTGGCTTCCTGGTCTAGAGTCCATGGAGATTATATATATGTCAACATTTTCCGGCACTTTAAGATTTATCAGAAATGCCACCAGTCACCAAATGTTTCATTAATTATTGCAAACATGTTTAGAAAAAAAAATGCCACAGTGGGTTTCTTTCACTGAGTGATTTATTTCAGACATAATTTTAGTTTAATTAATAGGGGATTTTGTTGTGACCTGGAGGGTGGGCAAACCAACAGAGAGTCTGTGGCTTGGTTAAGAAAGAGCTAGAAACCTGTCTCTCTGTAAAAGGAAAATTTTGCGGGGGAAAAAAAAAAGCTGGCATTATTCAGTTGTGAATATCCCGCCCATTCCCTCATTAAGGGTACTAATGGATTATCTTGAAAAAGCAAATTCAAAGGAGGTGGGGGTGGAGCTAAGGGGTACAAATTAGAAGGAAAAAAGTGAGATTTGACTCATTTATACTGTGCCTGAAAACAATTCCATTTCTTAGCTGTATTGTGATCTGTATCTGTGCCATATGTCCTTACAAAATCCTAAAACAACAAAAGCAACAAATCAACAGGATGATTGATTAGGCACTGCCTGGCACCATCCAGCAAAAGTCAAAAGACACAGTCCCTGCATTTGAGGAGCCAAGTCTTCCTTAAAGTGGCTTCATTTGAACTTCTGGCATTCTAAAAACGTTTAATCACTTATCCAAGCAATAAAGCTTATTTTTTGAGGGATACATTTGGAGAGGAGATGGTTGTTGTTTTCAATTACCAATAAGCAAAATGCCTCGTCCACATTTCCCAAAACACCAGGTTACATTAGTTTCAGTTTTAATATCCTGCCAAAGAGAAAAAAAAAGTCCCCAATATGGAGCAAATACATCTGTCTAATATTGCTGTTCAAAATGCCACTGCATTAAATAAAATTCCATGCTGTAAAATTTTGCAAGGTGATAAAACAAAAATGATATAATAAATTTAAAACATCTGCGTTTTTTTTAACAAGACATTTGGAAACTGATTTCATTTCTATTTAAACTTGTTTTGAAGTGTCCCTAGTTTCGAAAAACATCCTAGTTAGAATATATTAGTTTTCTTTTCTCAGGCCAAAGATAAAAGAACTGATGCCCAAGTGAAGGAGGATAAGAGAGAAGAAACTCAAAAACCTTGTATTAGAGTCTTCAGCTGGCTATCAGTCATAAAGAGAGGGGTACATGCCCTCCATCAGCAGTCCTGGAAAATGGATTCTCACATACACACAAAAATGTGTTAAAACAACATTAAGTTTCTGGCAACAGCTTAAGCACATATACCCAGGGAAGGGGAGAGTTTAACAGCGTCTCTGACTCTCTCCATGTGCCTAGGTGGGGCAGTTCCCCAAACACTGAGAGGATGGTAAGACCACCCACTGCTTTTGGCTGAGGCAGGCTTTGGTGTGGAGGGGTAGTTCTCAAATACAGGGAACTCTGCCTCCAACATCAGGCTAGGAAACCCAGAATTGGAGTATCTGGGCATCAGACCTATAACAATCCCAAAAGGTCTCAGGTTTCCTTTCAAAAACCAAAGGAACAAAGAAAAATGCCATTTGAGGGAGAGTAAAAGAGGACAAAACATGGATATCCATTTGTTCTCCTCATTCTCCATTGCTAGAGAGGAGAAAGCATGAGACCTGAATCCACAGACGGGAGCTCCACTATCACCTATCCACCCACAACACCATTTTATCTAACACCCATCTTTTGACCAAAAATTCAGCTCTAGGATTGGCAAATCAGGAGTGAGCTCTTTGTTCATTTCATTGCTCATGGCAGAACGGATAAATTGTGCCTGGAACAACCAAGAGAAGAGAATCTGGGCTGAAGACTCTTATCAATGAGTTTTCAATATTAATATTTGCTAACTTTTTATTGAGCACGCTTTTGTGCTAGCACTTTACCAGCACTGCCACATTTCATCTTCACAACCACATCTATGATAGGTAATCATTATCATCACCTTCTAAATGAGGAAACTGAACTGCAGCGAGGCCAAATAAATTGCCCAGGGTCACACAGCTACCAAGAGGCAGAACAGGAGACTGAACCCAAGTGTGGATGACTGGAACATCACTACCGTCATTCCTCAGCATCTGGTAAGTGGGAATAGACCACAGCCCGGGTTTTCCATAGAAAGTTTACTGATTTCAGCCACTGAAGAGAGGACCTCTGAATGGACAAAAGTTCTACTTAATACAGCATTTGAAGTAAAATTCAGTTCTTAATGTTTTTCTGGTAAGACTATATTTGGAACTAGGTTAACCACATGTTGTCAAGTAGAAGATGTTGGTGCCATAATGCACTTTTTTCTGTCCTTTTTTTATTTTATTATTATACTTTAATTTCTAGGGTACATGTGCACAACGTGCAGTTTGTTACATAGGTATACATGTGCCATGTTGGTGTGCTACACCCATTAACTCGTCATTTACATTAGGTATATCTCCTAATGCTATCCCTCCCCCTTTCCCCCACCCACAACAGGCCCCAGTGTGTGATGTTCCCCACCCTGTGTCCAAGTGTTCTCATTGCACTTTGTGTACAACATATGACACCGACATATAAATACATCTTTTAAGGTCATTTGCAAAGAATTTGCTCTCATAAACTCAACCCTTTCTGTATTCTTATTTATTAATTAATTTAGGAAATCTTTTCCTCATAACTAGTTCAAAAGTGATCTTCATTTCAACCCCTATAAAATTCAGACAAAAATGCTTAATGCACATTTCTTCCAACACCATCCACATACACAACTGTTCACTAAAATTTTCATTGCATAATACATGCCGTGACATTTTCTCCAATTACCTAAATAATTCAAGGCTTTGTATTTTGTTGTTTTGGGTTTCATTGTTTCATATGACCATGAGGGACCCTGTGATCACCTCCATAACATCTGTTCCACGCTCCCCATGAAGGTTGGGTGGACTGACCAGACCTCCAGCTCCAGGAATCTGTTTCAGGCTGGCACGGTAATCTTATTTCTCTTGACATTCAGTCAACCTAAGGCTAAACCAGCCAGTGTGGGGCTCAGAGGCTAATCAAGGTGAAGCTCAGGAATCCTGTTTGATTCTCCTAGGAGGGGACTTTCCCTGTTTCCCAGATTTAGACAAGGAAGCAGGTGGCTCTAGTCATGGCTGTCTACTCTTTCACTGTCAAGATAGGGACCACCTGAAAATGAACTGAGAATTATGCCCAGTCCTCACACAAAAAAAGAGAGTGGAGGAAACCTTAGACAAAGAGAGTCAGAGCCCTGCCTGAGCTGTATACTGCAGCTGTACTTCTAAGTATGTGCAGCAATGAATCTCTGTATTGTTTAGGCCCCTTTAGGCTGAATTTTCTTTTTCTTGCAAGTAAAAGAATTCTAACTGGCACCCTGAATTTTCTAGAGCACTTGAAGAATGTAGTAGGTAACATCCAGCACTAAGTCACCAGTGTCTACCCAGTAGAGTTGCATCTTAAGTCAAGAGAATTTACAGTTTAATGTCATGACGTGAGAAAAATCACACAGAGCAAAATTTACTATGAGGAAAAAAAACAAAAGACACATGCAGTAAATATAGTACAGTAATTCTTATGCACACTAACATTTCAAATTCAAATATAGCAAGAAACACTTAAACTTATTCTATTTGATGAATTTGTACCCGTGGATTAATATACCACAGCTCAGATTCAGAATTCCTACATTGAAACCTACTCCCTAAAGAGGTATTCAGGGTCCTTCTTAATCTAACCCCATCTACCGCACTTGCCTCAACACATCTCATGTCTTCATGCTCTTGCACATGCTGTTTCTGTTGAAGTTCACTTTGCATTTTTCTTTACCTGGAATATTCCTACTTGTACTTCAAGGCCCAACCCAAACACTGCTACCTGCCTTAAGTTTCCTATCTCTTCTTTAGAGACTTAATTGCTCTCTCCTCTGGACTCTCATAGCACTTTGTTCACATTTCTATTAAACCACTTACTGTGTGGCATGGAACTTTCCCATTCACACATCTACCTAACCCATAGAACAGGAACAATTCTAGAGTGGGGGCATGTCTTACCCATCATTGTATCTCTTGCCTTAGCACATGGGACTGGCTCAGAGTAGGCACTTATTGTGTCTGTTGAATAAATCCCCTTAATTCAATTGAAGACATACCCTAAGTTTACCCACTTCTCTCCATGTTCACTAGCCATGAATCCAAGTACCACCATCCTCTCTTACTTGGTGACTGCAAATGATCTGACTACTTCCATTTTTACCCTTTTTCAGTCTCATCAGGGCCAGAGGTAGCTTCATAAGAATTAGAAAAAAGCACCTCTCTGAGCGGACAAGTTAGGTAAAGATGCTCCTTCTAGGCTGATGTGACCTATTGAGAAATTATTTTAAAAGAGGCCTTCTTTTGTCACTGGGGTTACAAAATTAATAGAATGAAATCCTGGGTTGCTGGTGGTCACTTTGCTGCTGCATTGGTGGGGTGGAGCAGGGGGTATTCCTAAGATTGAAATCAACCAGGAGAAAGAAAGATGCAAAAGGTAAGATTTATGATGTGTTGCAAAGCATCTAGGTACAGCCATACCTGAAAGAGTTATCCTTGAACCTTCAGTTACCTCAGCTGATTCAGTCACCTACGTGCTCAGGCTAATTTGAGTTGTATCACAAATACCACCTAAGCAGCTCAGATTATATACCATTGCTAAATGTTAAGAGCTTAACATTAAAACATGACTCAGGGAAAGTGATTTTGCAAAGACCTAAACTACAGAGGACCAGACACTAGACTGACAGGTACAGGAAGTCCTCATTTAATGCCCTCAATAGGTTCTTGGAAACTGCAATTGTAAGGGAAACAAGGTATAATGAAACCAGTTTTATAATAGACTCATTGATATAAATAAGAGATAAGCTCCTGCAGCATATTCCTGGTCATAAAAAACATCACTAAACTTCTATATAAAGACCAAAACACTTCTAGTAGTAAACATTGAAATGAATATGAGTTATATATACATTAAGAAGCATCATTAATAAAAACAAGTAAGATTATTCCAGTTCAGGGTTGGGAGTAGATGAAGCCTGTCTCAGCAGCTCAGGGTGCAAGTCAGGAACCAGTCCTGGACAAGATGGCATGCCATTGCAAGGTGCTCTCAGCCTCACTCACACTGGGATCATGTAGACACACATAGTCACCTAAAGGGGAACAGTTCTGGGATGTGAGAGGAAACTGGAGTTCCCAGAGAAAACCCATGCAGACATAGTGGGGGAATGTGCAAACTCCACACAGACAGTGACTTCAGCCAGGAGTCAATTGTTCCTCATCAATGTTAGAAGGAAATGACGTTGAACAAAATAATGTTATTCAAGGAGCCACTACCAGGCCTAGAATCTCCAAGGTCTGTAATTCAAATCCATTTGTAGAAACTACTTATGTCAGGACTTTACACTGTAGCTCTATGTTTTGGATTCAGTGTGAATGAGTCCCAAATCACATTACACTAATTCGCCTTTACTTTTCAAACTGTTTCACCATATACATCATAACCAAAAGGAGATTCTCATGACAGGTCATCATAGACATCCCTCTCTCTCCCTGTAGGTCTGCCCTTAAGTCATCCCCAAACCAGAGGTACCTAATACTTTCCTCAAAGAGGAAACTGCATGACCTTCTGAAAAGCATTTTAATGTTCATATAGTTTTATATCATCTTTTTAAATGCTCAAAGATATGGATACAATCCTATGAAATACTGAGAACAGAGCCTTGCAGGCAAGTCAAAAAGCATCCAACAGCCGTGCACAGTGGCTCACACCTGTAATCCCAGCACTTTGGGAGGCCAGGGTAGGTGGATCACTTGAAGTGAGGAGTTCAAGACCAGCCTGGCCAACGTGGTAAAACCCATCTCTACTAAAAATACAAAAATTAGCTGGGCGTGGTGGTGGGTGCCTGTAATCACAGCTACTCGGGAGGCTGAGACAGGAGAATCACTTGAATCAGGGAGGTTGCAGTGAGCTGAGATCGCACCACTGCACTCTAGCCTGGGCAACAGAGCAAGACTCTGTCTCAAAAAAAATAAAAATAAAAAATCCAGCATCATTAGATATCATGCCCTAGTCTGACCAAGGTTGTGTAACTATGCCTAAAAAGTGAGAAATTAGGTCAATGATTGATTGATTGATTGATTGGATTGATTAATTGATTTTCTGCTACAAGCACATTTGTTGCCACCTTCCCATTCATTCACTCACCCTCTGAATGACTTGATCTAAGAGGACTTGTGGCATGGTGGATGGACATTGGGCTCTTTTCCTGGCTCGGCCACTTATTTGCCAGGTGACATAGGCCAGTCAATTTCCATCTCTTATTCAAGTTCTTCCTCTGGACCAATAGGACCTTCGTGTACAGGATCTTGTGAGGAGCAAATGAAGCACCCAGTTCAGGGCACCAAGAGCAGCATCAGAAACAGACGAGATGCTCCAGACATATTTGTTCACTTGCTTTTCATTTAACCAATTGTGCTTGGGAAAAGTAGTCAGTTATTTTGGCATCAAATAGGGTAATTTCACCCCTTCTTGCCCAAAGTGTTCTCTGGCTGGGTGAATTGTACCAATATCCACCCAGTTGCTCCAGCTAAAAGCAAAGCACTATCGTGAGCCTTCTGTCTCCTTACACCCACTGTTAATCTATCAGTAAGATCTGTTGATTACATGCCTATAAATATCTTAACTCTGACCATCTCTTTCCTCCTATTCCTACCCTGTCCATGTCATCATCTCTCAGAGGACTCTAGCTAAACAGTCTCCTAACTGGTCTCCCTGCCTCCCCTCTCCTATCCCCCCATCCCTACAGTGTCCACACAGCAACCAGAGTGACCTTTTCTGAAGTGCAAATCATATCTTATCACTCTTCTGCTAAAATGTTCCCATACTTTCCAATAATATTATTAATAATAACAATATTTCTAATTTATTGAGCGCTTAACTAAGTAGAAGGCACAGATCTGAGCACTTTGCACATACCAAATTATTTAATCTAAAACAGCTCTCCAAGATAGGTATGATCATAGCCCCACTTTTTTACATATAAAACTCACACTATTAGTGGTGCAAGAGCCGAGATGAAGCTCAAACCATTTCCTTTCCTAAGAGCTATAAGACCTAGCTCTGCCCTCTAAAAGACATAGCTCTGCCCTGTCTGCCTTCTCATGTCACCTCATAACACTCTCCTTCCCCTTGCTCCCTAAGCTCTAACCACTTGGCCTTTTTCTGTTCTCAAACATACCACAGCTCATTTCTTTCTCAGGTTCAAAGACTCTTTGTCCAGTTCTTCTTGAAGGTAACTATCTTGGAGAAACCACCCTTGACCACACCGATGGGTAGAATGGATGTGTGTGTTTTTACCAATGCCGTTAAAACAACCACCATCTCACAAGCTCAGAATTCCTTGAGGACCTCTTATTCTTTTTGCTTGAAAATCCTGGGAACCTAAAAATACAGGGAGGATATTCATTCAAAGTGCTACGATTTATCATTTATATCAGGTAGTTCATAAATCCCCTTGCTTCTGAATTTGATTCTGAACAGAAAATGCCTAGGAAAGGAATGGAAAGTCTATGGAGTATTTTGCAAATTGCTTCTTAGAACCCTGAAAGTTTTTTTGCCCCTTAGTGAATGAACTACTCTCTGAAAATTCTGAAGGCTGAAAACTGACAGTACTGAAAACATTCTCTTAGAAAAAAAGGGCTTATTTTAACTTTTTAAAAAATATTTGTGTTTCTTCAAATATTCCTACAGTTTTTTTTAAGGCAATTCAATTTGGGGGGAACGTTATGACAATATGCTACTTCTTGCCAAAGAAAGCTTTTTATTGGCCTCTCTCGTCTTTCTAGCTTTCTTTTTCCAGCTGTTATATCAGATATAATCATCCAAAACTGCGATTTGTCATCTCCATCAAATTTGGCTTATAATTCTCGATGTTACAGTTTATGTGAAAACATTTATGAATTAAAACTCAGAGTGAAATAAAGATTTCACAAATTATGGACAAGGTTAATAATCCTCAAAAGGTTGGATTGCAAGCAGACCTGAGAAAACACTGGAGTTTATCCCAGATGCTGACACGCAGTACTGGCTTTCCACTGAAATGTGGTGGAGCAGTGAGACAGACACGATCCCCACTGCCAAGCCAGCCTGAGGAGCTGCTTCCCTCCATCATGTCATGGGACAATCTCAGGCAAGGCAGTGGATAAAAATGAGTTCTTAAATCACTTGATCTACCAATTAAAATAGAAAGATCACCTTTAGGCCTTGATGAAAGCTGTCTGAATTGTCATCAGACTCTGTCCAACCCACACCCACTGCCCATGGTAAGTACACATTGATGAACATAGCTACCATTTATTGAATCATAATTATGTACCAGGCAGTGCAGTAGGCCAATTTGCATGCCCTATTTTCTTTAACAAATACTCATTGAATAAGTGGAGCTTCTTTATATTAGGATGAATTATATGAAACTGACATTGTTGTAGATTAAAACAGTCCAATAGCAGCAATTCCATGCAGTTCAAACTAATATTTGTTCTGTCTCTCCCTGGACCCAGCACAATGCTTATGATAAACACACACAGTAGAGTTCAGTAAACTTTTATTCAATTTATCAAGTATTTTTTGTAGAAACAGCCTCTGAGAGAGGGGGAAAGATGGCAATATTTCAAGCAAGAGTCAATCCAACCAACTCTGTTGCATTCATCTCTGTTGGTTTCCTCTGAAATGCCTCAGAGTGCCCACCTGCCTCCACCTCCCCAAAGCTCACGTAGGAAAACAGAAAAACCTGCCCATGTGCCTCAGCCCAGCATAATGGCAGGGAGCTATGGGACATTGCCAGCCTCCTCTAATTTCTGCTGTTCCCCTCTCTTTTCAGGCAACCTGCTTTTTCCTCTCCCAAAAGTCACCATTAAAGGCATTTTATGGTTAAATAACAGAGAGCAGCATCCCAGGAGAACTAAATTTGGTCCTGAGGTTAACCTTAAAAATTGAATTCTAGAATCATTATGTATCTGAATTAGTAAAATGTGCATCATTTTTTAGGGAGTGAAAAGAGATCATTAGAAATAAGTGACTTAAGAAAACAATTTCACTCCTAAAGGAGCTGCGGGGGAAACGGCTCAAGAGCCCCAACTGAAACCCAAGAAATTGAGACTAAATGTGAATTAAAAGCAGATGAAGCCATTCCAATAAGGAGATGGGAAGTTGCTCCATTTTAAACCATTGCCAGAGGGAGTGAGAGAGTGCTTTGCCCAGCCCCTTCTTACCAAGGTCTTTACACTCTCACACCCCAACCAAGAAACAAAACTAAAGAAAACCAAAACATGCCTGAATCAAGAGGTTTCATTTCACCCAGATGCTAAACTTAAACCAAAGACCAATGGCCGAACAACAGAGTACGTTTCCATGCCTCCCACTACCTACTTTAATAATTGTAGCTTAGTATCATAGAAAACAATGGTGATAGTCTCGATCTGGTGTGTTTCAAATGAGGAATAATTTGCCATTTGGGGTGGGGGAGTGGAGAGTGTCCCTAAGTCAATCTTTCTAGCCTGCTGGTTATAGAACTCATAGACAGGGAAACATCTGCTTGCCAGCTGTGACCATGAAGCAGATGATTTATCTACAGACATCAGAAGCCCAACTGCCCCGACTACTGAAGCAGGAAGTAGGGGAGAGGTGGGAAGGGGAGTAGACGGGTGAGGAGGGAAGGGAAAGAGAGAGGAGCTCTTTCCAAAAGGGGGAGGAAGAGAAGGAAGGGAGAGGAGCACTTTCTGGAACCTGGAGTCAGGAAAGTTTCTTTAAGGGCTCATTGTGGCCCGTGGATATTTCTACCTCTTTTCTCCTCTTCCCCACTCCATGCCCCCATCCTCATAAGTTAACCTATAAAATGGATACATTCCAGGTTTTTAACCATGAGAAAACCAAATAGGAGGTGTGTGTTCAGCCCAAATGACAACATGAGCAAAGCGTATTATCTTAATTTTGTGAAAGAAAGAAAGAAAAGAAATGCACCAGTTGTGGCATAAATCTGTGTGGAAATGTGATATAGGTTGAAAGTTTGCGTGCACTGAGTGCATCCCCAGAGCTCCCCATTCTTCTGTCTGGAGAGTGGGCACCCCCAATGCAGACAGGGTTCACAATGGCACAGGTTAGAGTATATTCTCCACCATCTCAAATACAGAGCCAATACCACGTGGGTAGGCACCAGGCTGAAAAAGGGTGTGTTTTCTTTATTAGCAAAGCATTCTGCCTTGTGAGCTAGGAAGTTCCACAACAGGAATGGGGATGCAGCATTCCTGCACAGGGGCAGCTGTCTGCAGTTAAAAACTGTTCATACCTCTCAAGTTTTACCACTTACAACATCCTGAGCATTATACATAAGTCTGGAAAGGATGGCACTAGAAGAAATTTCATTAAATACCCTCAGGTCAAGACTTTTATTCTGCAACCCAGCCCACCCCCAAAACTGACCAAAAGTGTAGGCTCAATCTTAGTCTCCTTCATGTTCAAGCAAGACATTCATGGCTTATTCCAATAACCATCAACAAGACTCGCATTGTGGTTAGGAGCATGAGCTTCAGAACCTGATAACCCATTATTGAATGCTGATCTACCTCTTACCTTAGGCAAGTTGCTTCACTTCTCTGTGCCTAGTTTCTTCATATGTAAGACGGGGATAATAACTGCTAGGGTTGTTGTAGGGATTCAATGAGTTAACCTATTTAAAGGATTTAGAAAAATCCCTGGCACCTAGTGAGCCATAAGAAATGTTAGCGGCAATCATCATCATCATTGTCCATATTCCATTTTCAAAAAAGTGAAAAACTGTTCTTGGTATCCTGTAGTTCACAATCTGTTGTAAAGACAAGGTTGACAACAAAAACAACAGGAAAATGAAGCCAACCCCAAGTCAGAGGCTGATGATGTGATAGAGACCATATGTTCCATAGGGGTCCAAACCAGGAGGAGGGGCTGGCAGGAGAGCTAGGGGAGGTTCCTGGGGTTGTGGGGGAGTCTGTGGGAGCCTTGCACAACAGTGACATTTTGATAGATAAAAAGAAAGACAACAGGGAGCTTGTAGAGGTTATTTCCTTTTAAACATTATTGGTAGGGGAGTCCTTCTGTTGTTTATAAGGAGTGAGAACTGTTTGAAAAGCTCTTCTCTCAACTACCTTTCTGCAAAACTTTTAATGTGGTAAAACTGCACATTTAACACAGGCCCAACTGCAAATAACCAAGGTAAATTCCCACAAAAGCATTCTCTCCTACCCCACCCCCGGTCTAGTCAACACTGTAAATAGAACTGCCACGTTATTATTGAGAAGGGGGGTAGCTCCCATGCAAACTACATATTTGATTAGGGTCTGAACTCTTTGCTGAACCATGAGTTTGAAATAATTTAGGTGATACATATAAATTTAATTTCTTTGTTCAAAAACTCCACATCTGAAATGATGCCCTGCAAATGCAGAGCTCTCACCAAGGTCTACAAAATGAGTCTCCTTCTAACTCGTCTATACTGTGTGGAAATAATCTTCAAGGAAAGGAATAAACCTATTTTAAAAACAGCTGAGTCCTTTAGATCATATACCCTAACCAATTTATGGAGATAGATGAAATTCAGTATTAAAGAAATATATTTTTTCCACTCCTCCAGAAAATGTAAATGCCAGCTACAAAATGGAGAGGGGAAAAAAAGGACAAAGAAATCAAGACTAGAACAGCAAAAAAAAAAAAAAGTCAGAAAAAAACTATTCCAGGACAATTGAGGATTCTCCTACCTTATTGTCCCTTCCTGCTTGCCCACCCCCACCTCCTCCCATTTCCCTACTGGCCCAAAGGAATTGTATACAGGAACATCACAGAGGAGAGGAACTTCAGGGGAAAACAACTTCTGAAGAAAACAAAATTCATTGGCACCATCTGGAATTAGAAAGGCATCGTTCTCTACAGAAACAAACCCCCCTCTCTACAATGGGGAAGGACCCACTATGGCTCTCTTTCCTGTACTGCATCCTATTTCAATAACTCTTACATTAACCCTGGGCTAATAACTAGGACTGATGAGAAAATAACAAAGGAGAAAGAGCAAAAAGGGAAAACAAAGTAACACTGAGCGATTGCTTGTGTCCTATTAATATAAATGAATACAAAATACTTAAAAAAAAACACATTAGGCAGATATTGGCTTATGATGGAGTCAATATCACGATTTATTTAACTCTGGGGACAATAAATCTTGATATTGACTAAAAACATAAGTCAATATGTGTACTGTTGTGTGCATTCTATTACAAAAATTAGGTTTTTAACTTTAATGGCCACTTTTGCAAAGAAGAAAAATAAAAGAACTCTCTCAAAGACCCTCAAACCACAGCCACACTAACACCTGCAGGAATGAACTCACTCTCTGGCCCAGCTTCTCAGAATTATCTTAGTCAACTGGTCAGTCGGTCAAGTTAATGTAATGGATTGAATTATCGGTCCTAATTCTTTACCCTTCCCATATCCACAACCTGTGCTGTGCCTCCTACACAAGGCAAAAACCACCCCTAGACTTTAGACATGACTTTTGATACTTTAGCCAACAGAATGTGGACAAAAATGTCTACAGTTCCCAGTTCCCAGCCTAATCTTATAGAGGCATCATATTCTCTGTCTGTTCTCTTTTGACTCTGTTATCACAATTTTAAAAGCTTCCCTTCAAGGAGATGCTGCCCCTTTGGAGCATACCCCAAAATAAATCCACAAGGAGCAGACCAGAGCCCCTGCTACAGTGCTCAGCCCAGCTGAATCTACAACTGGAAGCAGAGTTACCCATACAAGCTCAGCCTAGATTATTGCCTTTCAAGACAATCTGCAGATGTGTGAAAAATGAATGCATAAAGTGAATGCCCCTGAGATTTTGTGGTTGTTTGTTATGCAGCAGGAGCTGACTGATACAGTTAGCACGCACTAAGTAATCATTATTTTTGGAACACTGTATGTTACTCCCTTTGGTGGAAGGGGTCAAAAAAAGTTGAAGAGGTATGCTCTGACTCTAGAAATTCACAGTATAATAGGGAAAGCAGGACACCTACCTGATGGGCTATCTCCCTTTAGAATATGTTCCCTGTAATCCAGACCACTGTCAGATGTCTCCCTATCCCCTTAGCCAGGTATACCAACCGTCTCAGCTCCACACATATCCAGATGCAGGACTCAGCCCCCTTACCAGTCCAAGAAAAATGCAGTAATTCCAATTGGGAGATTTTGTAGGTTTTTTTTTTTTTTTTTTCTGGAGTTCAGGAAGACTTCATGAGAGTACTATAGAGGTTTGCTACTGCCATTCTTTTAAACTCTACATTAGATCTTTTTTTTCCTCAAATCCCTCCTCTGTTACATCCTAAGAGGGCTTCTCTCTTTCTCCTCTTCTCTGACTCAGTAGCCAGCACCCTGTTAGTCCCTTTTCCTTTCAGATTACTTTCAAGAGCTTTAAGTTCCTCCCCTTCTTGCTATTCAGAAAAAGCCAGCTATGCCCACCTCATAACCTCGAACTTGCATTACTCATCCTATCAGCAAACACCAAATCCTTCAACAAATAGAATTGCTTCTTTAGAAGGCAGCTCAACTATTTGAAAAGGTTCTTCAGTGTCTCAAGCCCATTCTGGTGACTGATAAATGTCTTTTTAAAACATCTTTGGGGTATGTGTATGTGTGTGGACATTTCATATAAATGACTTTGTTTCATTTATAAGCATTCATTCACTTTTTTTCAATAAGTATGGGTTGAGCCAGTCACTGTTCTAAAGGCTGGGGTATAGCAGTGAATAAAAGAGAAACTCTTTGACCTCATGGAGTGTGGTCTCTAGGTAGAGAGACAGACATTGACAATAAACCCATAGATGAGGTCACACTGAGCAATGGGAAGTACTATGAAGAAGAAACAGAGAGAGGTTGTCACCAGGGGCTTGGGGGTGGAGTGGGATAGAGACATTGGTCAAAGAATACAACATTCCAATTAAATAAAAGAAATATGTTAAAGAGATCTATTGTACAATGTGGTGACTATAGTTAATAACTATGTGTTTTATTCCTGAAAATTGCTAAGAGAATAGATTTCGAGTGTTCTTACCACAAAAAATAAGTATATAAGGTAATCCATATGTTAAATAGCTCAATGTAGCCATTTCACAATGTATACATATTTCAAACCAATACATTGTAAATTATAAATCTATATAATTTTCTATTTTTGAAAAGGAAGTACTATGAAGAAAATTAATGTAGGTTGATCCCTATCCACATACTATTCTAGATAGGGTGGGCAGGGAAGGCCTCCCTGAGGAGGTGATGTTTGAGTAGCAACCTGAATTGAGCCTAAATCTCTGCCTGTTTACTTCATTCCTCCATCCAAAAAGTATTTATTATGTGCCTGTCATACTGAAGAGATGGTGTTTGGTTGCTGAGGGGCACAGAGAAAAAGAAAAAGTGGATATTCCCCTCAAGGAGATATAGTCAAATAAAAGAAATAAGATATACACTTGAAGAAAACTACACTATACCTTAAAATAGAAAATCACTTGTGCTGCATAGGTAAAACACCAGGGAAACCGGCAGGTATAAGAAATCACACTGAGGGGCACCCAAGATGGCCGAATAGGAACAGCTCCAGCCTCCAGCTCCCAGTATGAGCAACACAGAAGACGGGTGATTTCTGCATTTCCAACTGAGGTACCAGGTTCATCTCACTGGGGCGTGTAACACAGTGGGTGCAGGAGAGTGTGTGTAGCCCAACAAGTGAGAGCCAAAGCAGGGAGAGGCATCACCTCACCTAGGAAGTGCAAAGGGGAAGGATATTCCCTTTTCTAGCCAAGGGAAACCGTGACACACAACACCTGGAAAATCGGGTCCCTCCCACTGTAATACTGCACTTTACCAAGGGTCTTAGTAAACAGCACACCACAAGATTATATCCCGCACCTGGCTCAGAGGGTCCCACACCCATGGAGCCTCCCTCATTGCTAGCACAGCAGTCTGAGATCTAACTGCAAGGCAGCAGCGATGCTGGGGGAGGGGCACCCACCATTACCAAGGCTTGAGTAGGTAAATAAAGTTGCCAGGAAGCTCGAACTGAGTGGAGCCCACCACAGCTCAAGGAGGCCTGCCTGCCTCTGTAGACTCCACCTCTGGGGACAGGACATAGCTAAACAAAAGCAGCAGAAACCTCGGCAGATGTAAATGTCCCTGTCTGACAGCTTTGAAGAGAGTAGTGATTCTCCCAGCACAGAGGTTGAGATCTGAGAAAGGATAGACTGCCTGCTCCTGTGGGTCCCTGACCCCCGAGTAGACTAACTGGGAGACATCCTCCACTAGGGGCAGACTGACACCTCACACTTCACAAGGCTGGGTACACCTCTGAGACGGAGCTTCCAGAGCAACAATCAGACAGCAACACTTCCTGTTCAGCACTATTCTCTCTTCTGCAGCCTCCACTGCAGATACCTACGCAAACAGGGCCTGGAGTGGACCTCAAGCAAACTCCAACAGACCTACAGCTAAGGGTCCTGAGTGTTAGAAGGAAAACTAAAAAACAGAAAGGACATCCACACCAAAACCCCATCAGTACGTCACCATCATCAAAGACCAAAGGTAGATAAAACCACAAAGATGGGGAAAAGCAGTGCAGAAAAGCTGAAAACTCTAAAAATTAGAGGGCCTCGCCCCCTCCAAAGGAACACAGCTCCTCGCCAGCAACAAAGCTGGACGGAGAATGACTTTGAAGAGTTGAGAGAAGAAGGCTTCAGTCGATCAAACTTCTCAGAGACAAAGTAGGAACTACGAACCCAGTGGAAAGAAACTAAAAACCTTGAGAAAAGATTTGACGACTGGATAACTAGAATAATCAATGCAGAGAAGTTCATAAACGACCTGACAGAGATGAAAACCATGACACAAAAACTACGTGACAAATGCACAAGCTTCAGTAACCAACTCAATCAACTGGAAGAAAGAGTACCAGTGATTGAAGATTAAATGAATGAAATGAAGTGAGAAGAGAAGGTTAGAGAAAAAAGAGTAAAAAGAAATGAACAAAGTCTCCAAGAAATACAGGATTATGTGAAAAGACCAAATCTACGTCTGACTGGTGTACCTGAAAGTGACGGGGAGAATGGAACCAAGTTAGAAAACGCTCTGCAGGATATTATCCAGGAGAACTTCCCCAACCTAGCAAGGCAGGCCAACATTCAAATTCACAAAATACAGAGAACACCACAAAGATGCTCCTCGAGAAGAGCAACTCCAAACACATAATTGTCAGGTTCACCAAAGTTGAAATGAAGGAAAACATGCTACGGACAGTCAGAGAGAAAGGTCAGATTACCCACAAAGGGAAGCCCATCGGACTAACAGCAGATCTCTTGGCAGAAACCTTACAAGCCTGAAGAGAGTGGGGGCCAATATTCAACATTCTTAAAGGAAAGAATTTTCAACCCAGAATTTCATATTCAGCCAAACTAAGTTTCATAAGTGAAGGAGAAATAAAATCCTTTACGGACAAGCAAATGCTGAGAGATTTTGTCACCACCAGGCCTGCCTTACAAGAG
>NW_016809658.1:959197-978497 GCF_001698545.2 Rhinopithecus bieti
AATTAAAAAAAAAAGAAAGAAAATGTCACTTCTCTCGGAAAAAAAAAAAGAAATCACACTATGAGAAACTCACAGGTCCTTTTAAAATTGTAAATTTTATTTTATTTTATTTTGTTTTATTTTATTTTATTTTGAGATAGAGTCTAGCTCTGTCACCCAGGCTGGAGTGCAATGGCACAATGGCTCACTGCAACCTCTGCCTCTAGATTTCAAGAAATTCTCCTGCCTCAGCCTCTGGAGTAGCTGGGATTACAGGTAGCACCTGCCGCCATGCCAGGCTCATTTTTGTATTTTTAGTAGAGACGGGATTTCGCCATGTTGGCCAGGTTGGTCTCGAACTCCTTATCTCAAGTGATCCACCCACCTCTGCCTCCCAAACTGCTGGGATTACAGGCGTGAGCCACCTCGCCCGGCCTGTAAATCTTCTTATGCTTAGAAGCACAGACTAAAGCTTAGAATAGGGATTCAAGCAGAGGTGGGATGATAGCTTCTCTGAGAAGTCCTAAATAATGTTCACATATCAGCTGGTGAGAGCCCTGGCTGCTCACCCCAGTCTGTGACTGGTAGATTGACACACAAATAATTTTTCACAACCACATTTCAAATTCTTTCCTAGGATTTCTGTAGCTTTCTACTGACTGGCCAGATCTACAGCTCAATTCCCCTGCGCCTTTCTAAGAAAGGGTTCACATTTTCCTGCTGAGTGGATTTGGGGTGTGTAGGTTGAAGAGAAGGCATGAGTTTGAGGAATGTGGCAGACACTGCTAATTATTCATCAATATCCATCTCCAGGTTTTTATTGAATAATAAAACTCTGAAGTTTTTGCTGGGTCCATGGCTGTCCAGCTAAACTTGCATTCAGCTGGACATTCTTGCATCTGAATGTGGCCGTGTGACTACGTTCTCCTAATGAAAGGTGAGTGGAAATGATACATCTTATGCCAGGGTAGATCATGCACATGTACTCTTCTGACCCTTCCTGCTCCACTCTCCCCAGCTCTCACTGACTGGACATGGCATAAGCTGGAACATGCACTTTGAATCCAGACATGGAAGACACATATTGAGGGTGGCAGTGGTGCACTATCAAGTCCAGGGCCTCTAACTGTTGTGTTACAGAGAAATAAACTTCTATCATGGTTAATCCGTTGTGCTTAAGAGTCTCTTTGATACAGCAGCTTAGTCTGCACCCTAAGCAATACAGGAGGGATAATAATACGGTCGTCTTTAAAACCGGCAAAACTAACTGGCCCAAATGAGTATGCTCTTGGCCAGGTTTGTGGAAGCAGTGCTATCAGTGGAAGAAAGATTTGCCCGTCTGGACTTTGAGTTAACAACCTACCTATATCCTCCCTTGGCCACTGCCACATATTCACAGTTTCCACATGACTTGACGTTGCTCATGCTACATGGCCACTAACAACAGACCGTTCTCACCAGAGGAACCAAGTCAGTTAGTGACACTGAATGAGAGGAGCTGACATTCCAGGAGCCAGAATATGAGTCCTTGGAGACCCTAATAAGTGGAAACCTGTTTATTGCTTTTCAACTCTAAAATTTAATGCTTCTTGAGTTTCTTAGCTGATACTCTGCTCACATCTTGTTTCCTACTACAGAAGAAAAGTTGTTTTCTAGGCTGTAGTTTCACAAAAACCATTTCTCCTTAGACATAGAGGAAAGTAGAAGAGAGCAACTCAGGAGGACACAGATTTCTTTCACTTGAACACACCATCTCCATGGGGGAGTCCCCTTACAAAGCAGGATTTTCAGATTAGGTTTTTGAGATGGCCCAGAGTTTTCTTTAGAAATGGAAATACAATTGTATTGCAAGAAACATTTAAATTAACTCAACTAAAGTTGTAGGCTTTGGTGGCAAGGGAGCAGATATTTGAAAATGAGATCTCCTGAAATCTGAGGCCAGAAAATGGAGTTTCTGTAGATGGTAGACCCAGTAGGAACTGGGCTCAGTGAGTGCTTCTAGATTCAGGGTGGTTCCAGGACTCTCATTAGCAGATACACCCGGGCCTTCATTCTACTGTTCACTATTTACCTAACTAGGTGACTCCTATAGGAATGCCATTGGGTTTTGTCCATCTGTCAATGAACTTGGCCTCTCAATATACCAATTCTCAGTTCCTTTTAACAAAAGATTAGGAGCACAGGCAGTTCCCAGGGAAAGCAGACTAAGGGTGAACGAGGAATCCCAAAACAAGCCCACTGTCCCAGTGTCTGGAGGACAATACAGATGCCTGAAATTTTCAGGACAAGTTAGAGGCAGAGGGCTGGATTCTTGAGCTGTTTTCTAGTTCTGTAATAAATACCTTTGACCAAGGTCATCTAAGCTAAGACATCTTAATTCATCTATTTATTTATTCATTCAAACATTCATTTAATAAACATTTATGAGCACTTACTCTGGGCTATGGACTAGGAAAACAGAGTTAAATAAAAAAAGGATCTTTTTCCTTCAGATGCTCACAGGCAAACACATAAACAGTTACTTCCCAGAGACCTTCAATACTTGAGAAAATCAGGGGAAGAAGGTCACATCAAGCTCAAAATGTGAATTTAAAAATAACTAGTTGAAATATAGTTTAAAATGGTTTTAATGTAAACTGATGTTTAAACTAAATGTGAACTCATTTACATAAGCAAACTTATTTGCAGAAAAAACCTTGCACGTCTCTAAAGGAGGTTAGCCAACAGTCAATCCGAATGTGCCAGTGTGATCTTGCTTTTTAGCTAGTGCCTCCTCATGGCAGAGGGTGTCTGCCATGCCACCCAGTATGTCACCATTGCTAAGGGTCTCAAATGCCAGTTTCTTAATCCCCTGCCTCATTTGATATTGTTTAATCTCCAAAATATGAATCAAAGATACCATCTGCTCCAACAGTGTCAAAGAAATATTTTCCTTGTCCACCACAGATCAATCCAGACGGTTTTGTTTGTCCATTGCCAATGGCACTAAACTGGCACTGCCTTATCAAGGTTGTTATAAGAGGATCTATTTAATGGTCTTGCCTTTTTTTATCAGTCAGCTTCATCAATTCACTGAGAATGCAAAATAAATTAATTCACCTTTTATTTTACCTTAAACCACTTACATTTGTATATGTGTAATTTAATTTGTTTGGATTTGGTTTTATATTCTACCCCTTTTACACATTTTTCAAAGTTTTTATAACATATAAAATATTGTGTAGGCGAGGTCAGGAGATGGAGACCATCTTGGCTAACACGGTGAAACCCCGTCTCTACTAAAAATACAAAAAATTAGCTGGGCGTGGTGGCGGGCACCTGTAGTCCCAGCTACTCAGTAGGCTGAGGCAGGAGAATGGTGTGAACTTGGGAGGCAGAGCTTGCAGTGAGTTGAGATCACGCCACTGCACTCCAGCCTGGCTGACAGAGCAAGACTCCGTCTCCAAAACAAAAAAAAAAATTAATTAAAAAAATAAAAAAATAAATTTTAAAAAAATGTGTAGAGTTTTTTTTTTTTTTTTCCATTTCAATGTCTTAGTTATTGGGTAGCCTCATTGTTACCCATATGTTATTTAAACATGTAACTATTCACTAACACTGCACTATTAAATTTTATACAAGTGACTGCCAGTGATGTACTTGCACATTTAATGGGAAAGATTTGGCAGGGGCGGGTAATGGCTATGTTACAGTGAATACCTTACCACCTTATAGTTCCAAACAAGAGAAGTCTACACAGTCTTGGTAACTATAATATTTTTTATAAGTATATTTAAAAACACAATCTACAAACTGTTCAGTGCAAACCTAGATAATCAAAAATAGATTACATGTGTATGATAAAACATGTACTAAGTATATTTCCAGAATGAAGGAGGGGATGCAGTGTCACAGGGAATGTGGGATTAGGTAGGATACTGTAGGGAAAGGTGGGTGTTGAGGAAAAACTTCACAGAAGTAACTGTCATGATATGACTATTAATGGAAATGAAACAGAAACTATACTTTCTTAAAGCTGAGGTAGGGAGGGTATAAGATTGCCTAATTGCCCCATAACATTTCAGACCTCTTGCAAAGCAGAGATGTTTTCCTCATAATCAGTGTAAGCTCAGGCTATCTCCACACCCATCATCTGATAGGCAGTGGAATGTGTCCTGCTGTTTTAAGGAGTATTCAAGACAAGATAATTCTATAAACTCTTCCTCCAGCCTGTTACCTCTCAAAAACACCTAAAAGCATTATAATAACTCGTGGGCCTTCAACAAAACAATTCCAAAGGTCCATTTAGCCAATTCACTTTTATCATCTTCCAATATAACCAACTAATGTGTTATCCATAAAAGCAGCATCTTTAAGCCTCCAATTTAACTGAGATACACATTAAAAAAAAAAAAAGTTACAAGTCAAAATACTGTTGGTTTCTTTTAATTAAAAAATAATACAGAAAATAGCCCAGTTAAGATTTGCTTTCCAAATAACTGAGGAGAAAATGACAAAGCAAAAAGAAAACAACCATCCTTTGCAACACTTTGAAAAGCCCATTCTTTGCAATACTTTTTCTCATTTAGGTCACCATCTCTGATTTTAAGTCATCTCTAACTTAAATTGCCTTGCTTTTAAAACAAACACTTTCCAAGCAGAGCATTTTACTTCTTCATGCACCTGTGAACAGATGCAATGCAAAGAGAAACACAACAACATAACAGCTATTTATCCCCCTTCTTCTTTCCCAAGACACTGTAATGACCTGGATGTAAGAGGCAATGAAGAAAAGCCCCCTTTCTCTCAATCTCTCTCTCTCTCTCTCTCTCTCTCTCTCTCTCTCTCTCTCTCTCTTTTCTCCTTTCTCTCTCTCTCTCTCTCTTCCTTTGTCCCTCTCTCTCTCTCTCTCTTCCTTTCTCTCTCTCTCTTACTTTCGCGCGCGTGCTCTCTCTCTCTCTCTCTCTGTCTCTCTCTCTCTCTTCCTCTCTCCCTCCCTCCCTCTTCCTCCGTGGTATCTTTAAAGACTTCCCTTAGAACTAATATGGGACTTATTTGATGATGAATTTGCATGTCGACCGGCAGCCAATGTAGCAGCCCTCAGATTAGGGACATTCCGCTGCACACTAAAAGGCACAAAGAACAAGAAGTGCATTTCCATCTGCCCTTCCTTTCCAATCAGTGCATTCCCAGCCGTGTCTATTGATGAGTACTTGGAACAATACCAAAATGCAGTGTAAGATCAATCCTGCTGTTTACTTCGCTGAGCTAAAGGAACAAAGAACAGAAGAAAGGCCCTAAACCCAGCCATCGTCAAGGAGCGGGGTGAAGGATGAAAATGGGTCTGATGGGCAGTTGAACAGAGTAAACGTATTTGGAGAAGCAGCAGCTCCAGCTGAGATAAAACCAATGATGATTTGTATTTTATACTGTATCTTCAGGGGATAAAAGCACTTCTATCAGACAGCCTTGCAGGCAAACTTGAAACACTGCAGTAAAGGGCTATGTTCTTTGCCAGGGAGAGAATAAAAACTCCCATAATTGCTGAGGAGTGTTAAATATCTGATTGTACATGCCTCTCTCCTCCCATGGTGAGGCAACTCAACCAGGCCCTCCTTTTAACTTCCTCGGCCCCCGCTAACCCAACAGTTGGCTGGGCCCTGCTGTCAACAAAGCAACAGGATACTGGGTTTTACTTGGATAAATACCAGTAATTGTAATTTGTGGGATTATTCCTCTTTAAAGTTATTTCAAATGGGAAGCGCAGTAATTTCATTGCTGCCAAAATAAGGGTTGAGGTTGAGTGGAGGTGGGATGGGGAGAGATGAGAGTGGAGAGGCAGAGTTCATGTTCAAATACAAATATTTTGAGAAAGAGAAGCCAGAGCAACAAGGCCATGGCAGCGAAGTAGGAATTTCCTCTTTCTGAATAAAGAGCAGATGCAGCCCATTGCTCTGTCACTCTGTCATTGCTCCTCATGGCACTGGCCAAGCGCAACAAAGGTGCACCCCAGTGAAGGACCTGAGGAAGGAAAAGGCCAGAAATGCACAATGGCGGTGTCCCCACAGTTCTTCCAGAGCTAGACACAACTCATCCCTTAGCCTCACAACTCAAGTGTAGTCCGAGGACCAGCAGCATAGCACCACCTGAAAGCTGATGAAACACAGAATCCCAGGCCCTCCCCCAGACCTGCTGATTGCTAATCTCAGGACGCAGGGCTCAGGTAACCTGATGCTCAGTAAGGTTCAGAACCACAGCCTTATATTAGCCCCCAGAAACCTTCCCTGACTCCTCCATCACTCAGCAAACCCTCCCTTGCCAGAAGCCTATATCTCTTATTGCTGTACCAGGCACAAGACATTGATATATGCCTTCACATATAGTAGGGGTTCAACAAATATGTTGACTTGCTTTGCCTTGTTACTGTTTTCATGTGCATTTATGTGCTCTGACTCACCCATCAGATGTCAAGTTTTTGAGGACAGGAACCCTCCTGGTTTTCCTTGAAACCTTCCCAATGCCTGGCATACACTGGTGCTCATTAATTGTTCAGGGGTTGACCTGTGCATTGGGACTTCCCATTCTACTGGAGGATATTAAAGTAAAGTAGATGGTGTTGAGTGGGTTCTTCACTGTAAAGGAGAGGTCAGCATTTTCATACTTGAGTTACTCTGACAAAAGAACGTGACAGCTTAAACTGAGAACAACTGGGCTCTATCTTCAAGTAACTCCATTTCTCCATTTGCAAAGTAGGCATGGAAAATTATAAACATGTGATTAATATTTTGCAGAGATATTAACAATTCATTGCAAAATAGGTATCCTTTGGGTGGGGAAGAAGTACTGAGTAGATGCAGTCTAGCATATCTATGAATTTTTAAAAAGTCAAATGTGTCCTTTTAACCTAGCTTTTTATGAGAAAGCCTATCACTGAGTTCCAGACATTATATAGAGGTGCTCAAATTTAATCCTCAGACAACTAAGCTAGTTCGATATAATTTACCCTAAAGCGACTTACGGAAACTAAGGCTCAAATAGATAAATAATTTGCCCAAGGCCACCAAGTTGAGAGAGCAGATTCTAGTACAGGTAGATTCCAGAGCCCATTCCTGCTCTCACTCCACACTGGAGGAAGGAAAAAAGAGGAATTAAATGATACATCGAAACGCAACCTGCAGGTTCTTCTGTGCACCTACAGGGAATGGAAGTGCAAGCAACAGACAGTAAGGACCTGAGTTTATCTACCAGAAGACAGATACACTCAATGTATGCTACTTTGTAATTATATAGGTAGGTGAAAGAAATATCAGAGCACAAGACTATGTCTATATAATGTCAAATAGCTGGATTTTTAAAATAAGAAGATTCCTCCATCTATTTATAAATTATATTCAAATATTTATAAATACTAGGTCCCGGAATTTTCCACTTTTTTCTCATATGTTTGAGAGACATACAGACACAATTTAAACATCCCAAACTTCTGAAGGAGATTTTCCTCCAAAGAACTTGACATTAACCAAAAAAACACATCAAGAACCTAAAATGTTTCTTATTGTTCATATTATCTGAGCCTAGAAAACACACTAGACACCATACAGAACATTAAGAGAGACTCAATTTCAGTTGAGAGGGCTCATAATATAAATAGAAAGACACAAGCTAAATTAAATAGACACAGTCTAAATTAGATAAACAAGATCATCAGAGTTCTGATTCCTTCCCAGCAGGGATTGTGGCAGAGGAAGTTTTTCAAGAGATTCTAATACATGGAAAGGTCCTCATTTCCCAGGTCAATAGGTCATTTTGCTACATTTTACTGTGCAGCCACTATGTCCAAGCACTGACCTGGGTTTTTTTCTGAATGAGTCTCCAGTAGTTAAAAATAACATTGACTTCATAAGGGGAGCAGAGGTGTTAAGGATGAGACTTTTACAGTTAATCAATCTGTTTCATAAAAGTTGGGGTTTTGTAGGAAATTTCCACATGATTGGAAAGTCTCAGTTATCATTCAGTCGGCTCCACAAGGTACAGTGCCCTGCCTTGGGTTCTTCCCTCAAAGAGTCTGCCTGGTACCGATGGAACAAGGCCTCCGTACATTCTTCCCAGAATCAGGAAGGTGTGGCTGCCTGCATCCCAGACATGTTCCGAAGTGGCTTTAGTAATGGAAATAAGACAATAGCATCTTGTAATTGTAGAGTAGTGTAACACTGTTGCTTCTTTCTTAGGTATCAAAGCCTCTGAATAGACTTTTCCAGAAAGACCTAAGGTGCAGAATGTTTGGGTGGCTTGTTCAAGATCATATGTCAAATTCTTGCAGAAGCAGGACTGAGACTAGCACTGGACACTTGGCCCACAGCTCCTTCCTCTATTTTGCCCCAAAAGTGTGTCCCATTCTAGGGCTGGCAGAGAGAAATATAAGGTCAGCACAAATGTGAGCCACATATGTCACTTTAAATTTTCTAGTGGCCACATTTTAAAGTGTAAAGTGAAAAAAATAAACCTGGTTTTAATCATAGATATTATTTAACCTAATATATCCAAAATATCATCATTTCAACATGTAATCGATATTAAAAATTATTAATGAAATATTTTACTTTTTTTTCCTACAAAGTCTTCAAAATCCCTTGTGTATTTCACGCTTTCAGCCCATCTCAGTTTGGACTATCCCATTTCAAGGGCTCCACAGCCACATGTGGCTACTTATTGACAGCACAGCCTCACAGTGTCTGCCTGAAATATTTCAACAGGAAAGCCCTGCCAAGTCCAGCCCTGGGGCAGACAGCTCCTTTGCAGTCAGGACTGTTGAAGTGAGACCCACATCACAGCTATTGGAAGTAAGAGAAAGGTTTCCAGGCAGCCTCCAGCCCTGCAGAGGCTCCCATCCCTGATATAAAACCCCAGAAGCCTATTAACCCCTCCACTCCCTACAGTGCCAAGAAGACAGCACTTTCACACAACCTCCTGCAAGCCTTTGTGGGGTGGGGTGGGGGGGATCATAGAGGAGAGCTGCTTTACGCATTCTTGCAGATTATTATTTTATTAAGAAAAATAAAGAAAGCACATTTGGTGTTTTAGCAAATATCTACTGAGTGACGACTGTGCATCAAGCATTGAGCTATGTTGTGGAAATACAGTGCCAAGAAATCAATAAGCTCCTCATGGAGCTAACTTGCTAGTGGAAATGACCTGAGAAATAAACAAACACACATGCACAAATAAATATAGTCTGTGATAACTCCTACAAAGGAAATAAACAGGATAAAGAGAGAGTAGCATTTTGTGAATGTCCACAACACACTGCACTAGTCTCCTTTTCCTGTGGTAGTACTAACAATGGCCACCGTTAATTTGTGCTTAAAGCATATCAGGAAATATGCGAGGTTATTTATATCACCTCTTACTCTTACGATGACCGTGCAAGGCAAATCTTACACAATTATATCTTTGAGCATTGGGATAAATGCCCAATGCTCAAAGAGGTAATTGCCTAACATCACACCACTAGTAGGTGGAACAACCAGGATCCAAGCTCAGATAAGACATCACCATTCTCTCTTCTCTACCATGTGATGTCCATGTTTATATGACATGGATTTGTTGAATAGCAAAAAGGAATAGAAACTACACCAACCCTGTGTGGGCCAGTAAGGGTCTTTACTTTAAGGACTGAACTTCAAGCCATTGAAAAATAGGATTTCTAAGAAGCCCTGAGATGAGGACATCAATTCAAACATCAGGGTGTGGTGTGTTATGGATAACCAATAGGCTGCATCTCCCAGCTCAACTCTTGAGGCTGCCTGGGAATGGTGAGGCTACATCTGGACTCAAGGCTAAGTAGGCCATAATCAATTAGTTCTGTCTGCCATGGCTGGGGACAAGTAGAAGGGACACTCTTGCTATGAATCCATCACCCCTACGTCTGACTCAAGACTATCATGGACTTAGGAGCAAATCCCTGGATCCTGTACTGCCTAAGAAATGGATCCATCCCAAAATAACACTTGGTTCAATGTGAGTCAAAGTCAATGAGATCTGTCTGCCCTGGCATACAGGAGGGTGTACATAGACCCAAGATGCTCAGAGGACCCAAGGCAAACCCATGGGCCCTGGACTGCCTACAGGTTGGATCCAGCCCCAGATCACGCTTGGCTAACACTTTATCAAAACCCCAGTGAGGCAAGTTTAGTAGCTGACAACAAAACTATGCTGTGGTAATAATGTATTTGTAATTTACCAATGATTTATTTACTATTAAATTACTTACATGTAAACCGTTTTTAATCTGCATCAAAGTGTATATTTAGCCATTTTCCACTAATCATTTTGTTGTATTTTTAAAAACCTCAAGTTAAAAGAATTTCTTTCAGGTTATATAAGCACAAATACCTAACCAAGCAGAACCAATAGGTGTTTTCTATCCTAACTCTGATGTCCCTAATGGATAGGCCTGAAAAACATCATTTTATCAGCTGAATGTCAAAACTGGACACCAATTTGGAATGAACAATGGTACCAGAACCATTTTTCTCCCCCAGGGACTGGCTTTCATAAAACACATGTCCAAGAAAGGCAGAGAAGGATTTCCAAACATGAGAGGGATGGCACCTAACACAGCAGCACCCCCTAGGCAGCGTTTCTTCCTCCCACTATTTTCACTAATCCCGGAAAATGGTTATATTACCTTTCAATGGCAAAGAGACCCCCTCAAAATCTTCTGAAACTCCCACCTCCCCACCTTAAACCCTGATATTACTGTGTTTTCCACAACAGTCAGTCACAGGGGACGTGAAAATCTCTGTCTCTTCCGATCATGGCACAGTCACAGGGGGACATAATCTTTGGATGAGAAAACTTCCTCTTCAAACAAAGGAATATTTCTCCCTGTGCGGTGGGAGACATTTAGCCCTTCTAATATCCCCTGTTGTGGAAGGTGAGCCTTCCAGACTATAGTGATGGGGATAATTACAAGGGGATTTGCAGTCAGGGACTGCAGGTAGGAAGGAGGAAGGGAGGAAAAGAAGCAAGAATTTCAACTGCTTTTTCATGTACATGAGGCATATTCATGCTCAAAATGAGCATTGCTTCCTTATCCCTGACTTCTCTCTGAAATAAAGTCTTCTCCATTGTAAAAGATTCTTGTAAAATAGTTCCCACAGTCAGAAATGTTGATATTTCTGAAAGCTTTTAGCACTTCTTGGCTTGACACGCAAAAGTACAATTGCCAGGCAGATATTCTCACAGCCTCTGCCATCTTTATTGCACATTGTGATGTAAACAGTAAAGTTACAAGTTGACAGTCATTTTACAGCTAAAGCCGGTTATTTAAAAAATTGTTTTAAAGCAGAGAGCCTACTGTTTGGAGAGTCCAGGCAATGACCAGTCCATCTGCTTCAACAACCAGGCCACTCAGAAGCTTCATTCAAGGGCAAAACATCGAAAAGGAGAGAGATGTAAAAGGCAAAAAAGACAGATGACTACTGTCCAAGGTGAGTGTCTCTATGGACACGCATGTTTCCAGTTCAGTGATCTGAGCTGAAACCAGGACATGGGCTATCCTAAACAGCTTGTACAAAGCCATCTGCTCCAGTGAGCAAAGGGACACCCTGCCCTTGCCTAAGTGCATGGGGAAATCTTGTCAACTTCTCCACCACCTGGAACTTCTGTAGTGCCTGGGTTGATCATATGCCTATGTCCCATCCATGAAAGGGGTGAAAATGTGTTACTGGAACACTTCACAATTGACCTAACACTAGATGTACTTCAAAGTGCATTCAAAATCTCCATATTCCTTTATTTTGGTTGATGGTTGGTTGGTTGGTTGGTCAGATGGTCAATTAAATTCACCTTCTTTTCCATCCTTGTAACCAGATGTCAAGGCCTTCCATGGGAAAAAGCCACAAGAATAGATGATTCCTCAAAGAATGGTATATCAGGATTTATTATTTCAGACATAAAGCAATGTTGAGTCATAAGATGTAATGTTTTGTTCATTACTCAGAATAGCTGCAATTGGCATCTTTTCTCAGGAAAAATAAAATCCTCCCTGAGCCCTCCATGATGCAGGGGGGTTTAGACCTCTTTCCCTGCATGCCCAGAACACTGCACTTCCAACATATTAGTTGAGTAATCCTCACAAAGTGACCAGGAAAGAAGAAAAACTGTCATGGGACGTTTGCTATTGTATTGCACATTTTAAGATACATTTCACTTCTTGTAGCTCCGTTTTTCAAATATTATTCACAGACACACACACACACATTATTTAACAACATAAATAATATGTACCTTCAGTTACCTCTGACTGGTGTGCACATGCTGAAGAACAAAGTCTCTCATGCACGCAATTCATTTCTACCATGCAGATGGAGAATCTCAGCACGAGGGGCATTAAAAGACTTACCCAAAGATGAACAGGTAGTTCCAGCACTCAGGCTAAACTTCACCAAAATGTTTGAACTTGCAAGTAAAGGAAGGAAGAAAGGATACAAAAAGAGAAAGGAAGATAAAGGAGAGAAGAAGATAAAGAAAGAAGAATGCTTCTCAGTACCTTACAGACTTTTCCCATTCCTGTCTTCCTTTTTTTCTGCATAAGTCACTGAAAACATAGGCAGGGACAGGGCCCGGGGGAGATCATGGACAGAAGAGTTCATAGCTACCCTCCTTTCACCACATGACCTTCCCTTCTACCAGTGTTCCTCCTACCAAACCTTTCTTTCTTCCCTTTGTTTCTCACACGCTCTCTCTCTCTCTCCCACTCTCTCAAATATTTCTTCTTGTGTCTACTACCCTCTTTCCTCTCCCCACATTTACTTCCCTTCATACCCAATTTCCAAAATTAGTTGCTTTTTCTAAACCAAGCACTGAACCTGGACCTAAAGTAATCTTAAGAATTGCCAATTCCTCTGTAGACTTTCTCCTTCTTCACATCCCCAGTTTCCCCACCCCATCTCCCACTCCACTCCCATGATAAGGTATCCTAAATTTCTGTGGACTGAAAGTCACCTACTTCCCTCCCAAGATCCTACATGTGCTCAAGCCAGGCCCCACCATCACTCAGCACAGATGCTCCCAGACAAGTATGGTAAACACACACTCGGATCAAAGATGCTATTAATAATAATACAATTAAACAGGCCCTGGCAGGCTGGGGTTAATCTGTAAACACGCATGCTTATCACACATGAAGCCCATAATACACGGATGAGGGAGAGTTTTAATTCTCCAACTCGCTAGCACTCATTTATATTCCAAAGTCTCTACCTCTCTCCCGACAGAATCATTCAACACAATAGGATTTTCTCTGCTCAAACCCACCTTCACTTTAAAAGAACGAAAAAGGATGGGCTTAGCTCCTGTCGCTGGCATAAAGGCTTTTTCCCTTTGACAACTGGCCCAGGGATCTGCGGCTTCATCTCTTCATCTTTTTTTTTTTTTTTTTTTTTTTTCTGTATGCACTTTCGCAAAACCCGGAGTCTTTATTGTAAGTGATATGAAATTCTATTGAATTCACATTGACCTGGTGTTGAATGGCTTTGCAAGCTGAAATGATGGGATATGAATTTTTGACCAGTCTGGGCTAAAATGAGCTGGCAACCCTGGAGAAGTAATACAGAGGCCGATCTGTGTTACCTCGGGCTTCACTTCAGTAGAAGCTGCTTCTGCATGGCAGTAAAGGCTGTGACGGGAGCTTGGCTCAACAGTGGTCACACCTGGAAGCAGCCGCCCATAGCTCTCCTGCCAGCTAGGGGCACCAGGGAAGATATGTGTGTGTGACGTCAGTCGGAGGCAAAAGGTCACGCCAGTCAGTCAAGCAACCTAGAGCTGAACACACTGAGGGCTCCATGCCCTCTGCTACCAAATCCTACCCTGGAACCTCCCTGAACTCAGGCAGAAACAGCATCCTTAAAGGGCCCATCTGTTTCCTCATAAAAGTCATCATTTGCAGAAAAAAAAAAAAAGTCTATGTGGGATGTCCCAACACCAACCTTAAGTTACCCAGAAACGTTCCCTGCCTTATTCTGCTGTTTCCCAATCTTGAATGTGCATAACTTCAAGGTGGTTTCCCTCATCTGAAGTATATTGAAAGTTTTTAGATAAAATTCTCAAGACAAACCTCCTTCCATTTCTCATCATTTTTGAAAGTTTTCTGCACCACATTTACGAGGAAATGGAGAGTAAATTATGCTAAGATTAAACAAAGGATTACTAATAGTGTGTCCTTCAAAAGAGTAAGTGGTACTATTAATATATGGGATATAGGACAAAAATATTGAGGCCACCTGATTTACTAGGGACCTGCTTAGCTTTAAAGAAGTAGTAGACCCAGGGATTTTAAAGTAAGTATTCTGCTTTGTATGTAGAAAAAATTTTTGCTGCATCAAACCACATTTTCTTACCCAGTCCAATCCAGCCATTCTTGTCCAGATGTCACCTCAGACCTTCAAGGACTTACACTATTGCCTTCTGTATTCCTTCTCCAAACATGCCTTACATGAATGCAATCTAGAAATAGATTCACTCCCCAGGGGTGACCACTGCCTGTGTGAAACAGTGGCCATTTCTGGAGATGAAATATAATTTCAGCTGCTATGTTCCTAGGCATGCCAATTTTTCATTCATTCATTCATTTATTCAACTAATAGGTATGGAACCTCTATTCTCTACCAGGTCTGTTGGTAGGTGACTGGGATACAGAGGTAAACAAGAGCAACCTGTCTCTCTTCCTGTGAAGCTGATATTCATACACAAGTGAACAGATATAATTGCAGGTTAGGAAAAATGGCATGAAAAGACAAAGAAGGTCAAGAATAACTTCTACCAGGTAGGAATAACTGAACTTGGTGACGGCCTCTCCAAGGAGGTAACATTTAAGCTGAGACTAAAAGGATGAGAAAAAAACTCACAATGCTAAAAGTGGGGGTATTAACTTCCACTTACATTTAAGGAGAGGAAAGAACAAGTGCAAAAGCCCTGAGGTTGGAAAGAATTTGGTGGGGTCAGATATTAAAAGATGCTTGACTTGTTGCCTAGTGCATAGACATCGAGAGATAATGGTACAGGGTGAGACTGTGTCCATTAACCTATCTTGAGTGTACCCAATTCCCTGCTTGCTCCCCCTTTGGAAGGAAATATGTTTTAGAATACAAGTAAGTAAGAGGAAGAAGTAAGAAAGGAATGCACAGAGATAGCCTTGAATCTGCTCTAATTTATAAGCAAAAAGCAATCACAAACTTTGACCCTTTAACTAATATGAGTGATAAAGTGTTAGTGGCATCCCTCAGTCCTGAACATACCACACCATCATCTAGTGACCATGATTGAAAAAGCTGAGGCTCAGAGCACAAGTCTGGAGTCCTGCAAGTCCATCTTCTAATCCTGCTCCACGGCACTTATCCTCTCTGAGATTTGGTCTCTCACTCACACATGATGAGATCTACTAATGGAACTGATCTAAGAAGGCACGTCTTCACCAAATGGTACATAGTAGTAATCCTCTGGATATTTACATAAAAGTCACTAACTAATTGGTACTTCATCAAATAAATAACTTCTTAATCTATCCAACCCACTTGCCCAGCAAACACAAAAACAAGGGCTCTATGGCAACGCTCTCTGATAGAAAACAATGCAAACCACAAATGTGAGCCACCTGTGAAATTGTACATTTTCTAGTAGCCAAATTAGAAAAAAGTAAAAGAAAAATTAGTTTTAATAAAATGTTTAACTCAATATATCAAAGACATTATCCTTTCAACATGTAATCAATATTTTTTACATTACTGAAATATTTTACATTCCTTTTTTGTAGTTTTTGAAATTGACTGTGTATTCCATACTTATAGCAAATCTCAACTCAAATTAGCCACATTTCAAGTGCTTAATAGCCACATGTTGCTATTGGCAACTGCATTAGATGACACAGCTCTACAGAGGTGATTAGATTTTTAGACATTTGGACTCCATGAGATATCTTTAATATAACTACAAGATTAATGAAAGTTAAGAAAAAACAAGGCAATAAAGATAAAGCCAATTCCCTGCTTCAGAAGGCCTATTCTGGCTTCTAAGAGTGGATGAAACTGTCAAGTCTCCCACCTCCCTGAACTATCTGTGGAACATACCTTTATTCATTCATTCAACAAACATTCATTGAGCACCTCCTACTGTCCAGGTAGCAGGTGTTAGGGGTATAGACACGAGCAAACATCATTCCTGCCCAGAAGATATTCAATATTTGGATGAGAATCTTTCAATCCATTGCGTAGTCAGCAGAACCTCAGGATTTCTCCCTCCCCAGCTGGAATTTGGGAGAAATAAATTCTGGTTTTGACTCCTCTGCTAACAAACTAAGTATCCCTGAGAAAGCATTTTCCGCATACAGGCTTTTGCCTCCATATCTGTAATATGTGTGAATTGATCGGAATAATGACAAAGTCTGCTTTCAGTCAGAGACCGCAACTTCAGCCCAAACCTCGTTACCCTGTGGCTTGTCCCAGTCATGTGCGGGAAGACGGAAGAACAAGCTGAAGAGACCCGTCCCCGCCTTACCCAGAAGAAAATGCAACTTCACTGGCTTCTGCAACTCATCACTCCTGGCCTTTTGTGGTTGCAAGAATGGTCTAACTTTGTTTTGCTCTCCTTTGTTTTAATTACATTCAAAATTAGCAAAACAATTTCCGTGATCCACCTTGAAGAATAATTGGCCCATTTGGTACATCTCACTGTGTGGTGAGAGCCCCCGCTGTCATCACAACAGAGCCTTACACACATTCTGCTCCCAGGTAGATGATGTCTAAGAAACCCAGAGAGCTCATCTAGCCCATCATTAACCTCATTTTGAGACAACCCCAGAGGCAGTCCTTTTGCCACCGGCACAGCCGGCTGTCAATTGTGTCAAGCCAGTAACATATTAGTTAGCAGGGGAGCAATCCAAAGAGGTAGCCATAGATCCAAATGCCTAAAAGGTATTCTGGAATGCGGTAATTATGTCCTGCAGCTGCCGAGGGGGTCCTCTGTGAGTTCATAGATAGTAGTTGTACCATGGAAAGAAGAGGATGGATAATAGCATCCAGGCTGTTAATAATAAACAACAGGTCTTGGTTCTAATTCACCAAAACAGTCCTCAAAACTCAAGTCATGATTCATCTTCAAGTTCGTACGACTGTTTCCAGGAGACTCTGATTCCATGAACGTGGGTGTTGTGTATTTGTGTCCCAGAAGGGAGGTATAGGGAAAAGTGGGTAAAGTTAAAAACAAATGAAAGGAGAATTTTAAAAAATAATAATATATCCCAGGTTTTATTAACCATTCTGTGGCTCGATTTTTACAAGCAAAGATGTGCTAACTTTGCTAACCATGATTTTTTTAATGGGCAATTTTTCATATTTTACCCCAGAATAGATTTTGCTCAGTTTGTTTTTAGTAAACTGGAATAACAGGATATCAAATGACCCAAAATTGCAAGTTAGTGGGATCACTGGACATGAGTGGAACCAAGGCCTTTAGGATATCCAAACATTTGGGTGAGGCCAACAACTTTCCCCTTTCAAGAAAGCCCAGTTGCATCATTCACTGAAACCCACATACCTAGGCAATCTCCATTTCTATCAGTGCCCACTATCGAGCTCATCTTTCAGAGCTGCAAGCAGTAGTCTGTTTTTAGGCTCTGCAGGTTATGCTCTCCCACCCACCCCAAAAAGACTTAGGTCTGAGGCACAGAAGTGCCTCATTAGCAGTCATTGCTGATTGATTGTGGTAATGCTCTCACTGAGCAGACTCAGCCTCAGATTCATTCTTAACCCAGAGCCCTAGGCATCACCTGCCTATTGATCAGAGTTGACATGCATTCTGGCCTAGAGTCTCTCATGAATTATAAATTGACCATATGTATTAATTTCCCATGGCTGCTGTAGCAAATTACCACGATCTTTGTGGCTTAAAACAATAGAAATTTATTATCTCTCAGTTCTGGAGGTGAAGAATCTAAAATGGGTCCACAGGGCTGCATTCTATCTGGAGGAAATAGGAAAGAAATTGTTTGCTTAACTTCACCTTCTAGAGGCTGCCTGCATTCCTTGGCTTGTGGCCTCTTCCTTCTCTTCAAAGCTGGGTGGAGAATAACATCTTCACTCCTCTCTGATTTCTACTTTTATCCTTGTATCTTCTCTCTCTGACACTGATCTTCCTGCCTTCCTTTCATAAGGACCTTGGCGATTATATTGGGCTTATCCTAATCATCCAGCATAACCTCCCTACTGCAAGATCCTTAATTTAATCATATCTGTAGTCTTTCTTGCCCTGTAAGATAACATATTCACAGGTTCCAGGGATTAGGATGTGAATATCTTTGGAGGGACGTAACTCAGCCTGCCACACCACGACTTATAGAAAATCCCCTTGTAGAACTACAGAAGAGGTCTATTGTTAAGATTTATCTATAGTATCTGAGTACATAGCAATATGAGCTGAGAGACTGATTCACTACAATTATTCATGTACAATGGTTATCCTTTGACCAAAATCAGTGTCAAAATATAGCTCTGGATCAATCCACCAAATACACCATTAAAAAGCCAATTTTTTTTTACCTCCAAGATATTAAGTTTGACATCATTTGCCCTTTGTCTGTTATAATAGTATGTCTTATATTAGTATAATTATTCTATTAATGTACAGCATTTTAAAAGTAAATTGTAACTGAAGTATCACTGAATGTCTTGTCTTTTAGGGTTTCAGTAACTACATAACAATTTGTCAAGACCTAAGGCAAAAAGAATGCAGCCCTTACTGTGCCCCTCTCTTGTTTAGGTTTATATTAAGAGTCCTATTTTTATTACATGTAATGGAGGTCAGCTTCATTACTGCCAATCTGCAAGCTGCTACAGTCACTCTGGGAGACATTAGCCTGTCACCACTGAACCAGCTGGGTCACAGAATTCTGCAATAGGTCTCTCACTTTTTAGCTTGAAGAACAAAAAAATTAACCACAGAGAGCATAGCATTACTTGACTTTCAACACCACCCGCAGGATGGTGGCAGTGATAAATTGGCATCATCCAATGCCTGCAGATGTACAATACCATGACCAGAGGCTGCATCCCTGTGGCAGACCCAATAAAACTTTCCACAGACACACCTACCACTAAACTTGGCATGGAGTTAAAGTGCTCTCTAAGAAGATGCTTACTGAGCGAAACTAATATTATATGAAGAGATTTGTCCAATATTCCACTGTGAGAAAATGATGCCACTTTTGTTTAACATGCGTATAAATAATTAGAAAGAAAAGAGAAGAAAGAAAGGAAAGAAGGGCGAGGGAGGGAGGGAGGGAGGGAGG
>NW_016809658.1:978861-994131 GCF_001698545.2 Rhinopithecus bieti
TAAGGAAGGAAGGAAGGAAGGAAGGAAGGAAACATAACAAAATATTGATGGTGGTGGGCACAGGGATGCTGTATTACAGCTACCTTTTAATTATTTATGTTTTTGCTTGTTTACATTTTCTAATTTTCTTCAATAAAACATTGCTTTTGTAAAATTTAAAACTTTTAAAACATAATAACAATAATTCACAGTACTCATCGTGGCAACAAGCCTGACCAAGTCATGTATGAGCCTTGAATAAATTAAAGAAGCACCATTGTGTTTGAACTTGTAGAAGCTTAAGTAAATTTCTTGATTTTCCTGAGCCATGTATTAGGCATGCACTAAAAGTCAGATACTGTTTGTTATTGGTGATGACAATACAGTGTTGAGCAAGGTAAGCAAAGTCCCTTGTCGGGGCAGAGGGAAGACAATAAAATACACTCTTAGGAAAATGTCAAATAGTTGTAAGTGCGGTGATAAAGATAAAACAAGGTACTGTGATAGGGAGTGAGTGTAGGGCTTCTGTAGACCAGAGAAGACCTCTCTGCAGAGATAGCACTAAGCTGATAACTGAAAGGCGAGAAGAAGCTGACTGTGGGGAAAGGAGGGAAGAGCATTTCAGGCAGAAGGAACAGCCACAGCAAAAGTCCAATGGCAGGAGTAAGCCTGATGTGTTCATGGGCAGAAAAAGGCCAGTGTGGCCAGAGCTTTATGGGCAAAGAGTGAGCGGAACAGTATGAGGTCAGAAAGGGAAGCAGCAGCCGCCAGGGCACAGAGAGCCCTTTAGACCATCATTAGGATTGAGAATTTATTCAAAATTTAATGGGAAACCATTGGAGGACTTGAACCATAAGAATGATAGGAGCTGACTTATATTTTCAAAAGATCAGTCTAGCTGCTATGAGGAGATTGCATTGAAGAGTGAAAGAGCACAGGGGCAGTCTAGTTAGAGGTCACTGAAATAATGCCAGTTACAGGCAGCAGAAATGTGAGCTATGATGGTTTTAGTAGAGGTGGAGAGAAGCAGGTGGATATTGTGAAATAGATCTTACAGGACTTACAGATGGATCAGCTGACAGAGAGAGAAAGAATCAAGGATCAGATGTAGTGATTCAGCAAGTATTGATGAGCACCTAATATGTGCTAGGCACTCTTCTACTGCTGAAAGCCAATGAATGGTGGCATCATTTGCTGAGAGGAGCAAGAATAGGATGGGGCAGTTTTGTGATAAAGGGACTCAAAAGAGCTGCAGGGACAGATGCTGGTGAAGGTGCTGGTTAAGGTTAAGATGCTGTATTAATTTAGGTAATTTCCGTTGCTCTTACAGACAAAAACAAAATCTAACAGCTTAACACAATAAGATTTTATTTCTTGCTCTGGCGAAATCCAAGTCAGTTATTCCTGATTAGTGGGTAGCTCTCCAAACAGTGATGCAGGAACCCGGGTTCCTTCCATGTGGTGGCCCCTCCATCTTCAATATTTGGTTTTTGTTGTTGTTGTTGTTTTTGAGATGAAGTCTCTCTCTGTCACCCACACCATTCTCCCACCTCAGCCTCCCAAGTAGCTGGGAATACAGGTGACCGCCACCTTGCCCGGCTAATTTTTTGTATTTTTAGTAGAGACGGGGTTTCACCATATTAGCCAGGATGGTCTCAATCTTGTGACCTCATGATCCGCCCACCTCAATCTCCCAAAGAGCTGGGATTACAGGTGTGAGTCACCGCGCTCAGCCAACATTTGGCTTTAAAAGTCACTGAGCTCATATGCATCAGTCTATGAAAGACAAGGAATAGGGGAGAAATCTTGTAGGGGGTTTTGATGGGCCAAACCTAGAAGTGATACACATACTTCTGTTCTCATGTCATGGCTAGAAATCTGTCACAAGGCCACGCCTATTGGTATGAGAGGCTGAAATGTGCAGCCTAGGTACCCGTTCAGGAAGAGGATTTGAGTTTGGAGGACCTCCCAACAGTGTCTCCTACAGATACCTATTAGTCATCCAATGAAGAAGTCAAGCAGCATTTGAATATGCAAGGGAGCGGTCTGAACTAGAGATAAAAATTTCAGCACAGTCACTGCATAGAGGATGAGACTATCTAGCTATAGTGTAGAGAGGGAGAAAGGAAAGGCCTGAATCATGCCCTTATTCAGAGGTCAAGCAGAGGGTAAGGAGCCAGCAAAGGAAGCTAAGTCTGGGCTACCAGTGAGGTCGGAGCACAACCAGAAAGCAGCTGCCACAGAAAAGATAAGAAAAATTGTTTCAAGAAGGAGGGTGGTCAGCCATATCTAACACTGCTGAGAGGACCAGGAAGATGCAGACAAAATACTAACCATTAGATTCGAAAACCCAAAGGTCATTGGTGACCTTGACAAGGACTGTTTTGGTGGAAAAATAGAATCAGGAGTCAAGTAGGAGAGAGTGTGAGGTCAAGAAGCAGGGAGAGTATCTACAGTCAATAATATCAATACAATCTCTGTGAAGATGAGCAGAGAAATGAGCCAGAAACACAAATGGAATGTGGAAAAAGTGAGTTTATGCTACGATGGAAACTATTAGAACATGTTTAGATGCTCATGGGAATTATCCAGTTTAGAGGAAGGGTGATACAGAAAAGGAGAAATCTGCAGCACAAAGTCCTTGAGAAAGGATGCAGGCAGGACCTAGAACACAAGTGGATAGGTTGGATTTAAATATGCACAGAACATGTCCCTGACAGGAGGGAAGAGGTAAGGTATCAGCATATTAATAGATACAGATAGCTTGGTGGATTTGGGTGGTGGGAGTAGGAGTTAAGTAATAAAGAAAAGCTCCTCAACTGGGAGTGAGCCAGGAGGAGAAAGCATGAAAGATTTGAGGAGAGGAGTGTTAAATAATAACTTGAAGGGACAGAGAACAGTTCCTTTAAGGAAATGCAGTAGGCATGCTTGTTGAATGAGAGCTTGTTTGAGATTTTGGTCCTAACATTAATGAGATCAGTTAGCCCAATTATACATTTTCTCCAACAGGGTTGACTCAAGTGAATACATGAAGGAGACAGGTGACGGTGTTAACCAGAGCTGGGTTTTATCAAAAGGACCACAGAGTCAGAGAGGAACAAAGGAGTGAGGGGTGTAAGCCAGCCTGCAGGGGAGGTGATCCTAATGATTAACCTGGGAATCCTACCTGGGAAAGGCAGAAAGTAAGAACACGAAGACAGAAAGAGATAGTGAAAAGAAGGAATTACCCCTGGCCTGGAGGTCTCAATGAATGTAGGGATAGTGGTGATGACAAAGTCATGAGTGTGACCATGTAAGTGGGCAAAGATATTGGAGGAGGCAAAGATTTTGGATATGAAGAGGTAAAATAACTGGAAGGCCTCAGTGTTCATGGATCAAATACCTGAATATTGAATTCACCATCACCAAGAATTGAGATAGGACTAGGAGAGGAAAAGGACAACAATGAGCTAAAGACTAGAGCCATTGGTGAGTTTGGTGAATGTACTGGATACTTTTCATTCCCCCCGCCCTGCCATTACCATTTTCCACCTTGCACGTTATGGAACACCTGAGCAAACTCCCTGGCCCTCTGGCTTCCCACTGGATGAGTGGAGATAGGTAGATGGATAACCTTGGGATATTTATTCCCCTTGCTCCACTGGGTTGCAAGATTGCTGTGGACCAACATTATCCCTCAGCAGAAAGACTCAACTCCTGTTGGCAGCATCCCCAAACAGCCTCCCCAGGCCCCATACCCACTCCCTTCCGGCCCTCTTCAATCTTAGGCTTATAACAAATGGGGCTCTACCATTAGTACTAGCCGCAGGCACACTATGTTTGAGATTTTCTGCATCCTAAGCACACTTTTGTAAAGAGTCCCTTTACTGGACTTTTTGCAAATTATCCTAATTTGAGTGGGCCATCTGTTTTCTGCTGGGAGCCTACTGATACAGTAGATGACAGGAATATGGATACCTACCTCACAGGGTTGTTGTAAAGATTAGAGAAAATATATGCAAGGCATCTAGCACTGTGTCTGGCATATTATACACACTCAACTGATAGCGGGGTGGAGGAGAAAAATAGCAGTTATTTCACTTGTTGTTAGTATAAACTGATATATTAAGATATAAACAGGTCCTCTAGTTCATAACCAGTTGTTATTCAACTAACAGTGAAGCACTTGGCTTCTGGTACTACCAAGGTACTCAGATTTAGCAGGAGCCAGCCATGTCAATCAAAGCATGTATGTGAACAAATACATCCAAAAAGAGAAAGGAGGACTTCAGGAAAAAGATTTCAACAAAATAGTTGCCTTCCAGGGCGATCTCTGTAGAGAGGCTGGCCAAGCATGATGGTAAATAAGAATCCATCCTGAGCAAATGGGGGATGTCTCTGGAGAACAAAGGAAAGCAGATTCCCCACACTTTGGCCTCACACACACCTCCCTGCTCCTGAACTCTGCAGCTGCAATCTTCTTCCAGGGCCCAACAGTAGAACTATATCACTTGGAGCATTGGACCCAGGCCCCACAACAGAACTGAGTGCTTCAAAAATCTTCACAGCCTAGGATAGGTCATAGGATATTGGCCAGAAGCTGATCTTACAGGAATGACAGCATCCCCACTTCAAAGCCAGTTTCTCATGAGGTTAATGAATGTTATGTCAGAAAAAAAGTGCTACAGAATTCAGAAGGCATTTTATTCATTCCGCTGTATTTGTTGAGCCTTTGCTATGCACGAGAAGCTGGAAATATGGCAGCAAGCAAGATTCTGGCCTTTAAATATCTCACAAATGCTCTCCTATTTGTAGCACCAAATGGAGAAATGAAGGCAGAATGGCATCCCATTGAGTTGAATTTATAATTGTTGGTCAATAACCAATAACTAGTCTTGGCTCTGCTATCACTAATGGGGATGAAATCCTAGAAAGCTTGTCACTGGGTTTTAGAAAGCAATTGGCATTGCATTTCAACAACCATAAAATCTGCTTATCTTCGACCTCATAATTTGGCCCTTATAATTTACTCCAGGAAAATAATACAAAAGAAGAAAATACGTAAAAAAGGTTGTTGCTGTTTCTATATGGTTAATGTATAGAAAACAGCCTGATTGTCCAACAATGGAATAATGATCCAGTATAATATGGCCTAGACACATTACAGAATATTATGCAACCATTTTATATTTTCATTTTGAAGATTGTTGTAACCTGAAAAAGGTTTAAGACATGTTACTTCAAAACCAGAAAGCAAGATTTTGTCTATTTTAGGATTGCAAAGCTGTACAGGTTCTTTCTGTAATTGAACTAAGACAAATGAAATAACAGTAACATTAAGATTGTTAGGAAAGTTGTTTTGTGTGTGTGTTGTTGTTTTTGGTTTTGGTTTTTGTTTGTTTACTTTTTTGTTTTGAGACGGAGTCTCATTCTATTGCCCAGGCTGGAGTGCAGTGGCGCGATCTCAGCTCACTGCAACCTCTACCTCCTGTGTCCAAGCAATTCTCCTGTCTCAGCCTCTCGAGCTGGGATTACAGGTGCCCACCACAACACCCAACTAATTTTTGTACTTTTAGAGAGACAGGGTTCGCCATGTTGGCCAGGCTGATCTTGAACTCCTGACCTCAAGTGATCCGCCCACCTTGGCCTCCCAAAGTGCTGGGATTAAAGGCATGAGGCACCATGCCTAGCTGGAAAGTTGTATTTTTTATTTTTTAAATTGTTACTTCCAATCTTAATAAAATGAAAGTATTTTTATTATAAACCCTTTTAAATGCAATATGGCTTATCATATTTGTGGTAGCCATAATTAATATACAAAAAGACCAAAACAATAATAAAGACATAAAAGGTTAACCTCTTATCTGTCAAGTCCAAAATGTCAGTTGTAGGGACACAGAAAGCTGGAAGTGATAGACACTGGAGACTCCAAAATGCAGGAAGGTAGGAGGGGAGTGTTAAAAAATTACCTAATGGGCACTATGTTCACTATTTAGGTGATGTGTTCAAACTTCATCATTACAAAACATATGCATGTAACAAACCTGTACTTGTACCCTGAGAATCTAAAATTTAAAAATAAATAAACAAATATGTCTATTGTAGAGAAAGACAGAGAAATAGCTTCTTGCCATTGACATGTAAAAGGCCAGGAGGTTTGAATTCCTGCAGGTTTAAGATCAGCAAGTAGTGCAATGTGACTATTAACAGGAGAGTAATCCAGAGTGTGCAAGTAAAGCAGCATGGGACACGTGTGTCCCCTGCACCCTGGGACAATCACCACCACATGTTGGGAATGTGCTGGTGCTCTGTGTGGCACCTACAGCGGAACCCTGATAAACCAGGTCTGTGCCACACGGCGTAGGCTAAGACACGGGGAAGGCTGAAACCTCGCTCTTTCATTATGAAGAACTGTTGAGGAAAGAGGGGCTACTCACCTGCAGCAGGCATCACGTTTTTATGATGCTCATCTTGGGGATTGAGGTGTCATTAAAAGGCACTTTTTTCATCTAGTTTAAAAAAAAAAAAAATGGGGGATGGATATCTTTTCTTTTAGTCAGAAAGCTTAATTTCCCCAACCAAAGTAATTCTCTCTGGCTCGCTCGCTCTCTCTCTCTCTCTCTCTCTCTCTCTCTCTCCCTCCCTCCCAACTCTCTTGTGGCACATTTCTGACTCCATTAAAATTCAAAATGTCAAAAACTGAAGTCTTCCCCTCCCTTTCTGTGGAACTTATCTGTTTTCCATACTCCACCCTTCATCAATGTACACCCACCAGTCAATCTATCCAAATCACTCACAGATCCTCAGATGCACATCACCCTCCTCGGCCTCCTGCTGTTTCCACACTGTCTCACCCTGGCCACCCAGGGGGGCTTAGCCCTTCCTCCTCTGTGCTGTTATGGGGCCTGGTATGGGCCCCTACTGGAAAATACCACCTTATAGTGGATGGGTTTGGTCCTTACCCACCTTCACCACTGACTGTAAGTTGCCTGAAGGTAGATGCTTTGTCACTACTAGTCAATGAATTCATCTCCTCCACCTTTGCAAAATCCCTTTTAACCATTGTCCTGACACACAGATGTCTCTAATTGTAGAATACCTTGGGCAAGTATTGGAAAAACACGGCCTTTGTTGAATAGGTACAAGATGGCCTCTTTCTCCTTCCTTATACTCCTCGAGAGTCCCTTCAATGGCACAGCCCCCGAAACCACCACAAATGTCTGTAAATCCCATCAGCTTAAAATGCAAAACATAGGTGAGTGCTTTAACTCATGCTACGAACTCTGCCATTGCTGGGCTGTTGGTTTAAAAAAAAGAAAAACCATTCCATCTGCCATAAATCTACATTCCCCCCAAATGAAATATAATACCCCGCTTTCCTCTAGCAGTCAGATAATCATCTCCTTGTTTTACGGGAAATGATTTAGAAGAGAAAAGAATCAGTCTGACAGTCTCATAAGTTTCAGAGAGTGCTTACCCTGACAGCCCCTTTCTTCTCATCCCTATATATGTACATGCATACACACACACACACACATTCTTGCACAGATGTACACAAGTACTTGCGCATGCTCACACATGCATTGAGATCTGGGTCTCTGCCACACTATGGCAGAACTGGAATCAAGCTGTTAATAGTCTGTCTTAGACCTAAGCACATTCTTCTATCTCTAAATTGCTTCCTGGCTATTCTTTGTTTGCTGATTATTTTTCCACCTCTCCGTTGATAACCTAAGTTCAGGAGAATAAAGAGGACCCTCACTATTACGCAGCCTTTCAAACACTGACAGTAGAAAACACTCACCTGGTTCATTTAGTATGGCTGGGGGCTAGGGAGACCCACTATGTTACTCCATTTGACCCTCCCTTCAATGTTTCCCCCGAGGCCACAGACACAATTGTCCATCAGCCTCCTGGCCAGCATAGCTCATCTCTAACAAGAGGCAGTCATTTCCTTAAACACTCCCACAAAATCCTCCTTCTGCCGATGCTTAGCAGTGTTCACCTTGAGACGGCAGGAGATGACACCGTGTAGGTGAAGGGAATATGACAGAGGCCACCACCACTCATCACTTCCCTGAGATGGAAAAGCCCTCAGGGTACCCAAGAGAATGAGAAACTTTTTTTCTTTACCACTGATGTTTATTGATTTGTCCAGTTCATAGGGAGCATCCCTTAATGTTCTGCTTTCATGTTTCTGCTTTGTTGCATGGGTGCAGAAAAGAATATTGCAAATTGATCTGTCTTCCCAGCCTTTGTTGGGAATGGACTCCTATTACTTTAGTTTCTCAGGCCTGTCATCGCATGCTCACATTCCAGGGCATATATAATCAGCCTGGCTAAACACTGAGAGCTGAGCTGATTAATTTCTAACATTCTTGCCTGAATCCATTGATGGCATGCCTGTTTGATGATCTCTGCAATAGATGGCCACCTCTGATTGTTTGACCTTTGCCCTTCACCCTGGAGCTGTCTATTCTAGTACCTGTTTAAGTTGACAGCATGTACATGGGGTCTACATCACATTTGAAGAAAACCGTAATGTCTTGGTGCTATGAAAGCTTAGAAAAAAGGCTTTTAAGGAAAACCCATTTCCATTACCAGTTGAACAGCATTTGAGAACCAATCATATATCCATTAAACAAAAAGAAAATACATTATCCATAACCTATGATATTATGCTCGTACTTTAGAATCTACCCATTTATTCTGATTTAGCTTATGTGCCAATTATGATCAATGGATTTCCACAAGGATGTAAAATTATATCAGTTTTTAATTTCTCATTCCACCACTTCCCAGAATTGTTATTTTAATTACTTTATATGCCATTTACTTCTAATAGCTCAGAACAAAAGGGTCATCATCACCATCATCAATATGCATTTATATATATAATTTTAGGCATGTTGGCCCATTTCTAATGTAACCCTAATATTAGATTAGATGGATTTGATTTTTAGTTTTTATTATAGAGGAGGAGCCTCTTTAACAATTTCAGAGATGTACTTCATTTATCCTAAAATACCTTTGGTTGTAAAATAGTTTGGGGTCTATTTATAGAGCGAAGTTCTCAAAAATGCACATAATTTACATCCTAACTCACTAAGAACCAAGTAGTTAGAGGGCTAATGCAGGTGCACTTGGCAGCCATTTTTTTAAGGTCACACCAACTTTTATTCACTCCATAGGAAAATGGAGTGTTACAAGAACACTAAGGTTAGCCAAGGACAAATCACATATGCATCTAGTTTAATGTGTCACATATGTATCCCGGGCTGAGTGCACACTGAACAGTAGACAGAAGTGAGGAGTGAGGAGAACCTTAAGCAGTAACGTAAATACACTGAAATTAAACATACAACTAAAGGTAGGCATATAATTGTATCAAAGCATGTCTCCCTTTGAAAATGGCACAGAAAAGAACACGTTAGGTTGGTACAATCACAGAATTCAGGAGCCTTGAGGGGCTATTGAGACCACACAACTAACCCTCCATTTGTAAAAGAGAAGTGGGACACATGGGGAAGAATGGATTTGGGACCTGGTACCTACCGGTGCTGGGACAGTGCTCTTGTCATTTCACCCCATCTCAGGTTACTGGGGCCCCTTCTCTCTTACCCCAGCTCTCTTCATAATATTTCCAGGTTGAAACAGGGAAAGATTTAAGTGCTGAAAATGTGTCATTCTTCATTCAAGTTGATCGTCTTGAAAGACAACATCATGAGCTCATGGCTCAGTTCCTGGGTCCTGAACACCATCACAAAATAAATACATTTTCTTTTCATTTGTGATCAACCTGATTAGTGAGATTGGCGAATTATTTTTAAAGGAATAATGACTCAAAGTAAGAAAAAATGCTTAAACAGCCTACCTGTTAGTTTTACTCTTAATCAAGTGAAATTCTATATGAGCTTAACATTATGTGAGTATAAAGATACCAAACTCGAACATATCTGTTTGTACCATTTAGCTTTTAGTGTGTATGCTATAAGTTTTAAAGGAGAAGTATCTTTAAAAACAAATGTGCATGTATACATACATACAATTTGTGTGAATTTCCAATAGTAATTTTCCTTTATTTTCATATTATGAAATATTTGAAACACACAGGAAAACGTAGAGGACAATGGCACAGTTCTCACTCTCTCCCCACAGCTTGAATAAACATTTGTACTTTGCCATATTTGTTTCAGAATTTTTCATTTTATTTCAAATAAATAAAAAATTATAGATGTATTTCAAACCACCTGGGTACCCATATACACACATTTCTTTCCTGCCCTCCTAAGAGAAAACCAGTGTCTTGAATTTGGTGTTTATCATTCTCATAAATTCTTCCTTACTTTTACTGCTTACCTATGTATCCATAAATAATATATAATATTGTTTTGCATGCTTTAAAATTATATATAAATATACCAAAACTGTCTATGTCTTTATCTTGGTTTTTTCATTGTTTTTTGTTGCTGTTTGTTTGTTTGTTTGTTTTCAGAGACAGGGTCTCACTCTCTTTCTCAGGCTGAAGTGCATGGCTGTGATCATGGTTCACTTCAGCCTCAACCTCCTGGCCTCAAGCAATCCTCCCACCTCAGCTTCCCTACTAGCTGGAACTACAAATGGACGCCACCATGCCCAGGTAAGTTTTTTTATTTTCTGTAGAAATGAGGACTCACTGTTGCTCAGACTGGTCTCAGACTCCTGGACTCAAGTGATCTCACCTTGCCCACCCAAAGTGCTGGGATTACAGGAATGAGCCACCAAGCCCAGCTTAATTTACTTTTTTTTAAAAATCTATCTTTAAGTTTTGAGATTTATTCATGAGACAAATTTAGCACTACTTCATTTTAGTGAAGAATTCTGTGTTTTATTTCATGAATACACAATTTATTTATCTGTTCCCCTCTTGATGGGCATTTAAGTTGCTTCGAGTTCTACGCTGTTACACACAAAATTTCAATAAGTATTCTTGCACATATCCTTATGCATATTTACAAGAAACTCTCTATAGTACATTCTCAGCAATGGAAGCTCTGAGTTGTAAGGTATGTGCATTTTCAGATTTACTAGACATCATCAAATTACTCTCTTAATTACTGACACCCATTTTGAAAATTTACACTCAGACCAATAGTGTGTGGGAGTTCACGTGGTCCCACACCTTTGCAACATCAGACTTCTAGATTTTTTTACCCAGTGGGTATAAATTTACACCTTACCATTGTTTTAGCTTGCATTTGTGTAATTGCCAAGGACATTGGGCATCTTTTATATGTTTATTAGCCATATCGAATTCCTCTATTATTAATTTATACCTACTACTCCTTTTCTATTGGACTGTTAGTCTTAATAATTTAAGTAATTTTTATATATTCTGGATAATATTAGTAACAATGGCTAAGATTTTGGAGGTGTTCACTAAATGCAAGACATTCCCTCCCAGTTTCATGCACATTAACTGATTTAATCCTCACAACAACTCTACAACAAAGTCAAGGTTGTTATCCACATTTTTTAAAATGTAAAAGAATTGAGGTTAAGAGAAGTTAAATAACATGCCTAAGGTCACACACAGTTAAAAAGTGATAGAGCCAAGATTCAGACCCAGGAATCCACATCCAGAGTATCATAGTCTTCTGCCTCTGTTTCAGAGGATGCAAATTCTTCAACAGCTTTATGCATTGCAAATATATTCTTCCAGTCTACAACTTACCTTATCAATATATTCATTGTATATGTCCTTATTTAGAAGTATACACACACACGTAAATATATACATATATACACACATAATGTTATACATGTATTAAATTAATACTTATTTATGATATGTGCTTTCTGACCAGTTTAAGTAATACTTCCAAACCTCAAAGCCAAAAATATATTGTCAAATATTTTCTTTTAAAATTTTGCAGATTCGTCTTTCACATTTTAAACACATGATATAGAGATTTAATTTTACTTTTCACAATATGGATAACCACTTGCCTTTGCATCATTATCTGAATACCTTTCCCCAGTGATTTAAAATACCATGTCTATTAAATATCAAGTAACTATACATGTGAATCTGTTCTGAGTTCCTCATTCTATTCCACTGATCTATTTGTTCTTAATATCTAATAGGCCATGCCTTCCCACTTTATTCTTTTTAAATTGTCTTTGCCAATTGTCTTTGCCAGTTCACTATTCCTTATAAATTGTAAAATCAGATTGTCAAGTTCCATACAAAATCCAGACAAAATTGTTATTGTACTAGCATTGAATTTATAGATTAACTTGGAGTAAAGTATGATCTCTATTAAACCTTCTCATTCAGGAACATGGTATAATTCTACATTTATTCAGGTATTCTATGTCCTTAAATAATGTTTAGTAAAATTCTTCATAGAAGTCTTTTTTTATTGTTATATACGTTCCTAACTCATTCATGCTGCTTTTGTACCTGGGAGCTTTTTCCTATTATATTTTGTGATTAATGATCACAAAACTGTTTAATGATCTCTGCAATGGCCTCTTCTAATAGTTTGACTTTTGATCTTCACTCCAGAACTGTCTATCCTAGTACTTGTTTAGTTTTATAGCACTTACATTGCTTCTGCATTGCATTTAAATGAAGCTATAATATCTTAGCTCTAAGATAAGGAAAAAATGGAATGTAGAAAAAGCACATATTATAAATAGAAAGCACATATCATGAATAAGTACTTATTAATTTAATACATATATAACATTATATATGTATGTATACATGTATATCTGTACACACATGTGTGTGTAATTCTGAAATTCCATTCTACTGATTTTGTGTATCGATCTGTGATTCAACAACTTTGCTTAACTCTAGTATTATTTCTAAAAATTGTCTGCATATTGTCTTGAGTTTTTTATGTAGGCAGTCATGTTGTCTGGAAATAAGCTAGTTTTATTTCTTCCTTTACAGTTATTTTATCTTTTTTTAAATTGTCTTGCTTTATTGCATTGGCTATGACTTAAGTCCAATGTTGACAGAACCAAGAGAGTGGATATCATTGCCTTCTTGTTAACCTTGATGAAGCTATTTCTAAAGTTTTTCCATTATATATTAGATGTGCTGTGAGTTTTATAAACATAGTCTTTATGAGGTTAAGGAGCATCCCTCTTTTGCTAATTATCTTAGAATTCTTACCATAAATGAGTATTGAATTAACTGAATAATTTTTCTGTATCCATGGAGCAGATTAAATTCCTTTATCCTTTTGTCTTAGAATATGTTACATTAATAGATTTTCTGATGATTAACTCATTTTCGTATCAAATATAAACCTTACCTAATCATAATCATCATTTTCTAAAGATTGTTAAGTTCCATTTGGAGAAATGCTTCTATATTCATATTTGAAAATGCTCTAAAACTTCCACAATTATTTCCCTTGTTATGCCCTTGTCCATTGCTGCTAACAATGAGTTCCAAATGCATTCAATAGTATTCCTTCATTTATTATCCTCTGAAATCTGTGTGTAAGGTAAATATCATCCAATCCTTAAGTGCATATTAATATTCACCCCTGGAACTATCTATGCCTTGTACTTATTAAGAAGAGATACTCGGCCGGGCGCCGTGGCTCAAGCCTGTAATCCCAGCACTTTGGGAGGCCGAGACGGGCGGATCACGAAGTCAGGAGATCGAGACTATACTGGCTAACAGGGTGAAACCCCGTCTCTACTAAAAAATACAAAAAAACTAGCCGGGCGAGGTGGTGGACACCTGTAGTCCCAGCTACTCAAGAGGCTGAGGCAGGAGAATGGCGTGAACCCGGGAGGCGGAGCTTGCAATGAGCTGAGATCCGGCCACTGCACTCCAGCCCGGACGACAGAGCGAGACTCCGTCTCAAAAAAAAAAAAAAAAAGAAGAGATACTCAAAATCTAGGGGAGGAGGAGAAGGAGGGAGCCAAAAGAGAAAATGGGTAAAAGGGGAGAGGAATAGAAAATTACCTTCTAATTTTTTTAGAGTGGACAATGACATCTCTATAAATATTTTAGTAACAACAGGCAGTTTGCTATGCTTTCTTAACCCTGTGATGTATTCTTGATCTCATTAAGACCCAAACCCATTGCCTCATAATTCAACTCATATTAACAAAATGTGTTTGGTGGAGTGGAGAAAAATCCAGGTATTTCTTATAAAAATAGACATCTTATCTTTAAAGAAGACTGGAGTCAAAATGCTACACAGTATTCCTGAGACATATGCCCAGCAATTTTTTTATCAAACTGCATTGTTCTCTTTTGGTTTTGCTTTATCTGGCCTATTAATCCCAGCTACATTTAGTCCTATGTGCATGAAAGTTACCTTCTGTTACCTGCAGGTCTCATTTTATGACACAATGATGTCTCTCTATGAGAAAGTTCCCAGTTTCTCAGAAAAGCAATAAAATGCATCTTTGTTTTTAAAAAAAGAAGAGATACTCATAATGGTTATTGGTTTATTGGTGCTTATTATCACTTTTAAATAAAATATTTATATTTTTCTAGAAAATTATTTGTCTAAGTCTGTAATTCACTACCATAAAGTTATTCACAGTATTCTCTTAAACTTCTGCTCTATGTATAGTAATAATTCTTTTTATTATGTATTTATACTTTTTAATCTTTCTTTTTTTAGAGGTGTCTTCAAAGAAGGTTATAGGTACCATTGAACTTGAACTCACCCTCCAAATAAATCATTTTCTTTTGCTGATGATCTTTATTTCCAGTTTTATCAACTTATGCTTTTATTCTTATTATATTATTTACTCTACTTTCCTTAGGTTGACTCTTTAAAATAAAAAGAGTTCTTTGATGTTCTTTTTTTATTATTATTATACTTTAAGTTCTAGGGTACATGTGCATAACGTGCAGGTATGTTACATATGTATACTTGTGCCATGTTGGTGTGCTGCACCCATCAACTCGTCAGCACCCATCAATTCATCATTTATATCAGGTATAACTCCCAATGCAATCCCTCCCCCCTCCCCCCTCCCCATGATAGGCCCCAGTGTGTGATGTTCCCCTTCCCGAGTCCAAGTGATGTCATTGTTCAGTTCCCACCTCTGAGTGAGAACATGCGGTGTTTGGTTTTCTGTTCTTGTGATAGTTTGCTAAGAATGATGGTTTCCAGCTGCATCCATGTCCCTACAAAGGACGCAAACTCATCCTTTTTTATGGCTGCATAGTATTCCATGGTGTATATGTGCCACATTTTCTTAATCCAGTCTGTCACAGATGGACATTTGGGTTGATTCCAAGTCTTTGCTATTGTGAATAGTGCCGCAATAAACATACGTGTA
>NW_016809658.1:997817-1000236 GCF_001698545.2 Rhinopithecus bieti
TGTGCCCGTTTGCTTAAAGCGCAGAATTGGGGTGGGAATTACCCAATTTTCCCGGTGGTGTGTGTCTCAGATTCCCTAGCTAGGAAAAGGGATTCCCTTCCCCCTTGAGCTTCCCAGGTGAGGTGATGCCTCACCCTGCTTCAGCTCTCGCTGGTCGGGCTGCAGCAGCTGACCAGCACCAATTGTCCGGCACTCCCCAGTGAGATGACCCCAGTACCTCAGTTGAAAATGCAGAAATCACCGTTCTTCTGTGTCACTCCCGCTGGGAGTTGGAGACTGGAGCTGTTCCTATTCGGCCATCTTGCTCCGCCCCTCTGATGTTCTTTAAGAAAGACTTTGCTTCATATATTTTGAGACTGTATTGTTAGGCAATACATATTTATGATTATCATGACTTCTTGGTGGACTGTTTCTTCTATTATTATTCAGTGACCATGATTACACTTATTAGTGTATTCCAAAATTCTACTTTGTCTATTATTAATATTGCTATATAAAATTTCTTTTAGTTAGATTTGCTTAATATATACTTTTTCCCATCTCTCTATTTTCAACATTTGTTTGGCTTTTACTTTAGGTTTCTAACACCTGGATATTGGTTTTATTTCATTTGGTTTTTATTCCAAGCTCATATATTACTTTCTAACCAATTTTTAACTGCTTCCCAAACACACAGACCTTAGCTTGCTGAACTACCCATTGAAATACCCTGATATTTAATTACTGTCTGTCATTCTACTTTGACTTGTTTTAAATACATATGCATAAAATGAGTATTTTGTTTTAACAAACAGATAAATAAATTGACCAGTATATTATATCAATGTTTCTTTCATCCTATGTCTAACACTATTACTGTGTCTTCCACCCTATGTCTTTCCTCTGGTTCACTTTTTATGTGTTTTTGACTGTACTAAAGTACAACCTTGAATAGGTCTCCGTGTATCAAACTTCCTGAGCCTTTGTATATCTTAAAATGTTTTATTTTGTTTTGTTTTCACTTTGAGTGATATTTTAGCTTTGTATAAAATTATAGAAGGACAGATATTATCACCAAGCACTTTGGATATAATGTGTATTCTGGCACTTAATTTTTCTGTTGAGAAATGTTCCTTTCGCTTGATTACAGTTCCGTTAAATTTAATAATGTTTTCAGTTTCCAAAACCTTCTTTAAATCCTTAATGTTCTGCAGGTTGAACAGGATGTGTGTAGATGTGGGTGTATACTTATGTATATAGTTTCATTCTCAGTATATTTTGATCTGAGAATTTTTGTCTGTATTTAATACTAAAACTTATCGGCTATTATCTATTAAAATGTTGCTTCTCCACTATCCCTTCCATTCTCTTCTTTGGGAAGTCTTATTAGATGTATTAACTAATACATCTCCAGCCATTTTTCATGTCTGTCTCTTCACTGCTTTGCTTTAATTTTTTATTTTTAATTTTTGTGAGTATATAGTAGGTGTATATATTTATGGAGCATCTGTGCTGTTTTAACACAGGCATGCAATGTGAAATAAGCACATCACAGAGAATGGGGTATCTATCTCCTCAAGCATTTATCCTTTCTGTTACAAACAATCAATTTATACTCTTTTAGTTATTTTTAAATGTACAATTAAGTTATTAATCACCCTGTTGTACTATCAAGTGATAGGTTTTATTCTTTCTTTCTTCCTTTTCTTCTTTGATTATACTTTAGTTCTAGGGTACATGTGCACAATGTGCAGGTTTGTTACATATGTATACACATGCCATGTTGGTGTTCTGCACCCATTAACTCGTCGTTTACATTAGGTATATCTCCTAATGCTAAGCCTCCCCCGCCACCACAATAGGACCTGGTGTGTGATGATCCCCTTCCTGTGTCCAAGTGATCTCATTGTTCAACTCCCACCTATCAGTGAGAACATGCGGTGTTTGATTTTCTGTTCTTGCAACAGTTTGCTGAGAATGATGGTTTCCAGCTGCATCCATGTCCCTACAAAGGACACGAACTTATCTTTTTTATGGCTCCAGAGTATTCCATGGTGTATATGTGTCACATTTTCTTAACCCAGTCTGTCATTGATGGACATTTGGGTTGATTCCAAGTCTTTGCTATTGTGAATAGTGCCACAATAAAAATACATGTGCATGTGTCTTTATAGCAGCATGACTTATAATCCTTTGGGTATATCCCCAGTAATGGGATGGCTGGGTCAAATGGTATTTCTAGTTGTAGATCCTTGAGGAATTGCCACACAGTTTTCCACAACAGTTGAACTAGTTTACAGTCCCACTAACAGGGTAAAAGTGTTCCTATTTCTCCACATCCTCTCCAGCACCTGTTGTTTCCTGATTTTTTAATGATTGCCATTCTAACTGGTGTGAGATGGTATCTCATTGTGGTTTTGATTTGCATTTCTCTGATGGC
>NW_016809658.1:1002744-1009938 GCF_001698545.2 Rhinopithecus bieti
TTTTCCTTCATTTCAACTTTGGTGAATCTGACAATTATGTGTCTTGGAGTTGCTCTTCTCGAGGAGTATCTTTGTGGTGTTCTCTGTATTTCCTGAATTTGAATGTTGGCCTGCCTCACTAGGTTGGGGAAGTTCTCCTGGATGATATCCTGCAGAGTGTTTTCCAACTTGGTTCCATTTTCCCCGTCACTTTCAGGCACACCAATCAGACGTAGATTTGGTCTTTTCACATAATCCCATATTTCTTGGAGGCTTTGTTCATTTCTTTTTACTCTTTTTTCTCTAACCTTCTCTTCTTGCTTTATTTCATTCATTTGATCTTCAATTGCTGATACTCTTTCTTCCAGTTGATTGAGTCAGTTACTGAAGCTTGTGCATTTGTCACATAGTTCTCGTGTTATGGTTTTCATCTCTATCAGTTCTTTTAAGGTCTTCTCTGCATTGATTATTCTAGTTATCCATTCATCCATTCTTTTTTCAAGGGTTTTAGTTTCTCTGCGCTGGTTACGTAGTTCCTCCTTTAGCTCTGAACCATTTGATCGACGGAAGCCTTCTTCTCTCAACTCATCAAAGTCATTCTCCGTCCAGTTTTGTTTTGTCGCTGGTGATGAGCTGTGTTTCTTTTGGGGGGGAGATGTGCTCTGATTTTTTGAATTTCCACCTTTTCTGTACTGCTTTTTCCCCATCTTTGTGGTTGTATCTACCTTTGGTCTTTGATGATGGTGATGTACTGATGGGGTTTTGGTGTGGGTGTCCTTTCTTTTTTTTAGTTTTCCTTCTAACAGTCAGGACCCTCAGCTGTAGGTCTGTTGGAGTTTGCTTGAGGTCCACTCCAGACACTGTTTGCCTGGGTATCAGCAGTGGAGGCTGCAGAAGATAGAATATTGCTGAACAGCGAGTGTTGCTGTCTCATTCTTGCTCTGGAAGCTTAGTCTCAGGGGTGTACCCCACCATGTGAGGTGTGAGGTGTCAGTCTGCACCTAGTGGGGCTTATCTCTTAGTTAGGCTACTCAGGGGTCAGGGACCCACTTGAGCAGGCAGTCTGTCCGTTCTCAGATCTCAACCTCCGTGCTGAGATATCCACTGCTCTCTTCAAAGCTGTCAGACAGGGGCATTTACCTCTGCCGAGGTTTCTGCTGCTTTTAGTTTAGCTATGCCCCGTCCCCAGAGGAGGAGTCTACAGAGGCAGGCAGGCTCCTTGAGCTGTGGTGGGCTCCACCCAATTCGAGCTTCCCCAGGGCATTTGTTTACCTACTTAAGCCTCAGCAATGGTGGGCGCCACTCCCCCAGCCTCACTGCTGCCTTGCAGTTAGATCTCAGACTGCTGTGCTAGCAATGAGGGAAGCTCCATGGGCGTGGGACCCCCTGGGCCAGGTGTGGGATATAATCTCCTGGTGTGTCATTTGCTAAGACCCTTGGGAACGGGCAGTATTAGGGTGGGAGTTACCCGATTCTCCAGGTGTTGTGTGTCTCAATTTCCTTTGGCTGGGAAAAGGAATTCCCTTGCCCCTTGCACTTCCCAGCTGAGGTGATGCCTCGCCCTGCTTCAGCAGTTCAGGCCGCACCCAGGAACCAGTGCCAACTATTCGACACACCCCAGTGAGACGAACCCGGTACCTCAGTTGAAAATGCAGAAATCACCCATCTTCTGTGTCACTCACGCTGGGAGCTGGATGCTGGAGCTGTTCCTATTTGGCCATCTTGGGACCATATTCATTCTTTCTAAGTAATTTTTGTGCTCATTAGCCATCCCCACTTCCTCCCCACAGACGTCTGCTACCCTTCATATCCTCCAGTAACCATCCTTCAACTCTCTATCTCCATGAGTTTGATTGTCTTGATTTTTAGATCCCACAAATAAGAACACTTCAGTGTTTGTCTTTCTGTGCCTGGCTTATTTCACTTAACATAATGATCTTCATTTCCATCCATGTTGTTGCAAATGACAGGACCTCATCCTTTTTTATGGCTGAATAGTATTCCATTGAATACTATGGATAAAATCCAACCACATTTTCTTTATCCATTCATCTGTTGATGAACACTTAGTTTGCTTCCAAACCTTACCTATCGTGAACAGTGTTGCAACAAACATGGCAGTGCAGCTATCTCTTCAATATAGTGATTTCCTTTCTTTGGGGTATATACCCAGCATTGAGATTGCTGGATCATACCTATTTTTAGTTTTTTGAGGAACCTCCAAACTGTTCACCATAATGGTTGTACTAATTTACATTCTCACCAACAATGTATGAGGCCTCCCTTTTCTCCACATCCTTGCCAATATATGTTATTGCCTGTCTTTTGGATATAAGCCTTTTTAACTGGGGTGAGACAATATTTCATTGTATTTTGATTTGCATTTCTCTGATGATTAATGATGTTGAGCACCTTTCCATATGCCTGTTTGCCATTTTTGCTTTATTTTAATACTAACTTTTTATTTCTCTTTGCTACATTCTAGGTGACCAGATATGGGTTGACTTTCAATACACTGAGTATTCCATCACCTGTTTTATCTAGAGTTTGTCTCAACTAGTGAGTGTCTTATTCTGATGATATTTTTACTTTTAAGATTTATTTCTAATTTTGGAATTGATTCTTTTTCATATGCAAACAGCTTTATTTCTGCCTATTCTTGTAAAATGTCTTAAATTTTGATGGCTATCATTTCCCCCCTAATTAATGTAAGCTTTCCCAAAATACTTATTTAAACAGTTCTTCCAGCTATAATAAAAAGTTAATTTTATTTGAATTAGTTAATTTTATGATTGTTGGTTTTGTTGGCTATCTTCCTCAGCCTTTAGTTTCTTCATATGATTTGAAATTTAGCTTTTGAGGCTTATTTAAGTGAGAGAATTTTTGTAATTGCTCCGTCCTCACACCCCTTCTCTGACTTTACCCATCTCTGTGTTTTCCTGCATCTGACCTCCTATAGCCACCATCCAGAACCTGGTTTGATCAAAGCAGTTTGAGGTCATTATCCCTCAATGATCACAGATATCCCCAAATCACCCAAAGAACAGCTTGATTTGGTTCAGGATCTCAAGGCTCTGTCTTAGACTCCAATCTTCCCTAACTTTGCAGATCATTTTAAGCTATAGTCCTAACAGCAGCAAGTGGTAGGTTTTTTCTATTCTTCTTTTACAACCAGGTGTTGGAGTAGAAAGACCCACAGCCTTGCCTTTGGCTTCAAGCAGTAAACCTAAATCCAACCTCCCATCCTCCCACTAAGTGTTTTTAGTCCTGGTTGGAGCCTAATTCCCAGCCAATACTATTTGCTTCTCAACCTGGGGCTAACCAGGCCTGGGTTTCATTTAGTTCTGCTCACCACCTTAGGTAGCTGCTCTATTACTTGTCTTATTTCTGAGATTAGCTATGTCTTTTCATTTTTGTCTTTTATAGTTTATATACAATTATTATGCGTATACACATAATTGTTATGAAGGTAGGTCAAAGCATAGACTTCCTCTGAAGTCTTGGCCTGTGGACTCACTGTCATGTTTACAACTTACCACAAAGTATACGTCACAAGGGCAGGGCCCCTAGCTGGCCAATTCCAGTACTGTATGTTTCATAATAGGTGCCTAATAAAAGTGTGCTGAATATATAAATGAATACAAATCATTTTCCTAGAAAGACGGAAATGCCTTCAGGTACCATGTTTCAGTTTTTCCAGTACACTACAAAGTCTTAGGGACAAAAACTATGTCTAATCTATCACATTGCCTAGTTTATTACCCTGCAAATGGTAAATAGGCCATAAATATTTCAAAGGGCCACACGTTTCTCCTGTGGATTTTCCACAGGTAGTGACACCCCAGGTATACGCAGTGCTGCTCTAAAGGATTAATATCATCATCTTCTCAGTTGTTTTATAACATGTTCGTTCTTCCTTGTAAACTATTTTTTAAATGAATGCTTCTTAAGGAAAAATGTTTCATCTAAGAGCAGAGATGGGCATGCTGAAGTGGAATATTTTCACTAGAATAATGTAAAAGTGGGAAATGTCTAACTGTAATTAGTCAAGAAATCAAATGAAAAACCTTCTCCTGCTATCTTACAAGATCAAGGACCAAACGTAGAGGAAATGCTAAGTGATCACAATTCCTCTAGCTGAAATACATTTTTTATACCACAGACCAAAGGGCAAGGGGGACAAAGAAGTTGTCCTTGTTGATTAATTACTTTTGGAACCAGGCCCAGCCTGAGGAAAGAGGAGAGCCTAGTGATAAAGCGACAGGTCCACTCTTTGTCCCCTCTGCCCTCCCAAGAAACGATTCACTGGTTTTCTGAAAGAAAAATGCACTTAGGTGCTTTAAACCATGATATCCATAAAGAGGAAACATTTCCATATATTTCCCAAATGAATTCACACCCTTCCAATCAACAAACTCTTTATGGCTATATGTATTGAGCACTTACTACATACCAGGTGCATTTACTATATACTTTGGTGGTTACAGAAGAGTTAGAAAACCATCTCTTGAGAGGAGCAAGTTATACTCAGGCAAAGCATGCCACGTAAGTTGTATGTTAATAAGTGCTACAGGCAAGTAAGGGAGGTGGAGGTCTGCAGGAGCAAAGTGGATGCTGATGACTTCAGGAAGAGGCTAGAGATTCAAAAGACTTTGGTTAGCCTTCCTATGGAAGATACTTAACATCTGTGGGCCTTAGCTTACTTATCTACTAAGTGAAGGATTTGTGTTAGTATTTATAAGTTTCTTTCCAGTAGAAACATTTACTAGTTCTCTTCTTTCCTGTCCCTCTCAGTGGGACACCTGTAACCTAGTAAACGGCCTCCATTGCCTAGAAAATCCTTTAGAACAGAGTGAGAGCCACTAGACAAAGAGAAACCACTCTCCTCCTCCAAAAAGATTCTAGGAGGGAAGGCCGAGAACACCCAGACCTAACTGAAGCACTAAAAATGGGATTCCAGGGACCAAAGACAGAAAATAAGCAGCAGAGAGCCACACAGCAGCATAGTCTCAAATATGTAGGGGGATCACTTGCTTCAAATCCCTGGCTCTGATATGCCTCCGTGGAAGGTGCTCTATGAAGAAAAATGGCATTTGAGATTGACAACTGATTAATATACAAAGCTTGATTATATGCAAATCATCACTTTCTGTTGAGTTAATTGTGATCTGATGTAACATAATTAACACATGTATTTAAAATAAATGTATATTTAATTGATATGCATATTTATAAAATGAATATTTACATTTATATTTTGTCTTTTTTTTAAATTGGGGGGTGAATTTCTTTCCCAAAGAAGTGAGGGGCTAAGGGACCCCATCATGAACTAAGACAGAAAATAGCAACAAAGGAGTGAGAACTTGCCTTTGGTGCATGTAGTAGAGAAAGTAATGAGCTAGCAATCAGAAAGCCTGATTCTAGACTGGCCCTATCCCATGCTGTGTAACTTTCTATAGCCTCAATTTCTATAATCATGAAAGAAAAGTTTGGACTATTTCTAAGCTACCTTCTAGCTCTACAATTCTATTATAATCTCGCAGAATGACTCTTACTTACAATTTCTTCTGTCAAAATGATTGGACTCTAACCACTGACAGCCCAGACTCTCTGCTAGTAATTAATGGACCTAAAAATTGTACTCAGAAGGTTCCAAAACAGTTCTGGAGCCTGAGGTCCCCCATCCAACCCCACAACACTCAGAGAACAGCCTGAGAACAGAAACATGTATCTGTGGAACAAGAAGGCATGGATAGTTCACCAGCAGAGGGCAGGGTGCTTGGAGACAGGCACCCGGGACTGGTCCATTTTGAAGGAAAGAGAAAAGGAGGAATTATATAAGGCTTAAGGCCTTGCCTAGAGATACTAGCTAAGTGTATGGGGTCTCTGATGAGTGGCTCTATGAAGAACAACATAAAAAAGAAAATACAATAGGCAAATGTATAATCTCCATTTCCTTCAGCAGACAAAACTACATAGAAAAAAAAAAATCAATGCCCCTTTCATCATTAATGTAAGCAAAATCATTTTTTGCTCAATCTTTCACAAGTAAAGTGACTTGTAAAATAGTGTATGAGCCAACTGAATAGGAAGATAGCACTTCCATAAAAGTTTTTATAGGAGACCAGGGCCAGAGGATCACTTGAGGCTAGCTGTATGAGACCAGCCTGGGCAACATAGACACTATCTCTACAAAAAATTCAAAATCAGCTGGGCACGGCAGATACTGGAGAGGCTGAGGTGGGAGGATCACTTAAGCCCAGGAGTTCAAGGTTGCAAGAAGCTGTGTATTAGCCAGGGTTCCCTAGTGTGACAGAACTAATAGGATAGATGTATATATAAAGGGGAGTTTATTAAGGAGTGTTGACTCACATGATCACAAGGTGAGGTCCCACCACAGGCCATCTGCAAGCTGAGGGGCACAGAAGCCAGTCAGAGTCCCAAAATCTCAGAAGTAGGGAAGCCAACAGTGCAACCTTTAGTCTGTAGTCGAAGGACCAAGAGTAGAACTTGGAGTCCCATGTTCAAGGGCAGGAAGCATCCAGCACGGGAGAAAGATGTAGGCCGAGAGGCTAAGCCATTCTAGTCTTTCCATGTTCTTCTGCCTGCTTTTATTCTGGCCATGCTGGCAGCTGATTAGATGGCACCCACCAAGATTGAAGGGGGATCTGCCTTTCCCAGTCCACTGACTCAAATGTTAATCTCCTTTGGCAACACCCTCACAGACACACCCAGGAACAATACTTTGTATCCTTCAATCCAATCAAGTTGACACCCAATATTAACCATTACAAGCCGTGGTCAAGTGACACAGCAAGATGTTGTCTAAAACAAAAAAAAAGTTTTCAGTATGCTAAGTTTCTAGTTATTTCCTGCCAATGTGATGGAGTGAAAAGAGCCTGGCCGGGCACGGTGGCTCACGCCTGTAATCCCAGCACTTTGGGAGGCTGAGGCAGGCAGATCACAAGGTCAGGAGATCGAGACCATTCTGACTAACAGTGAAACCCCGTCTCTACTAAAAATACAAAAATTAGCCGGGGTGGTGGCAGGCGCCTGTAGTCCCAGCTACTCAGGAGGCTGAGGCAGGAGAATGGCGTGAACCCAGGAGGCAGAGCTTGCAGCGAGCCGAGATCGAGCCACTGCACTCCAGCCTGGGCGACAGAGCAAGACTCTGTCTCAAAAGAAAAAAAAAAAAAAAAAAAAAAAAAAAAAAAA
>NW_016809658.1:1010224-1121374 GCF_001698545.2 Rhinopithecus bieti
AAAAAAAAAAAAAAAAGAAAAGAAAAGAAAAGAAAAGAGCCTAATGACCTTGGTATGCCTCTCTGTCCCACTCCTGGCTAAGCAGTAACCTTGTATAAGTTGCCTTTTTCATTCCTGCCCTCTCATCCCTCCTTCAACTACTTTCTTTTTGAAAAACACAGCTTAACCATCATTAAGCACATGTTCAAAAGACTGCCCCAGATTCAATGCTAGAATTATAAACACGAATAAGTCACTGTGTCCAAGGAGATCATAATCCAAGGAAGAAGAAACTAATCGCAATGCAAAGAGAAGACAGCTGCTGTAGCAGTGTGGATTGTGTTCAAGGGTAGAGAAGGGGAAATAAGTTAACTTACCTGGAGAGGGACTGTTTAAAATTTGGGGTCTTGAAAAATTAGCAACTTTTCAATGAAGGTGCAGGTGAAAATGTCAACATGGTATGAGTCATCGTTATTTTAGTTGCCTTCTAGACCTCACCCTTCCGTCTATGATGCTTCTACAACTGACTGGGTGCAGTAGACTTCCCTCTGCTCCTGGATGCATTGAGAAAACTAACTGCATTGGGGCCTCTAAACCAGCCCCTCTCTGCACACTATTGTCTGAAGGCATTTGATCCTTGACCCAGCCATTTCCTTGCTGCTGAAATGCATCAGATTCATTACTTAAGTATAGAGGGGACTTTTTTCATGGCAAATGCCTACACACAATGAAAGTTGTATTTTAGCCACTAAGCCAGGCCACAACTGGGCCACTGTCCATGTTCCATGGAAACTGGCTTACAGATCAAAAGAACTCTAGTGACAAATTCTGTTGATTACATGTTACTAACTGGCACAAGCACCAGAAAAGAACAGCACACAACCTTGTACACACACACACAGAGACACAGCATCTTACTGTATGCTTCTACACATGCATTTCATCTGGGTAACAGTGCCTTCTGCAAGCAGATGGGGGAGAAAGAGACTTTAAAAGATGGATTCCTATTGTTCCACCAAATAACTTAAAACTGATCGAAACCTCAGAGGAGAGAAAAACAAAGCCAGCTCTCTGAGGCTTTCCATCTACCCCTTCAGAAAATCACTGGCATCCCGGGCAATACTTAGAAAAGTATTAAAATTTGAGCAACACTGGTTTACTTGTTTATATGCATCCCCATAGAATCCCCCACCACGTCTACAGAAGCTTCAAAGGCTCCACAGCGAGACCCGTCAGGATGTGGGGAGAGGGAGAGAAAGACACTGCTTAAGCGTTTGGAGACCCAGCCCAGACATGCAGGCTCTCAGGCATCTGGTTATACCAGCCTGACACCGCGCCTGCGATTTCAGACTGTTTAATTAATTCTGATAATACCACATCGCAGGTGCTGCAGGAAGTATGTTAATTTAAGATCACATCTTACCAATTCCCACAGGTTTCATTCGAACCTAATAAATGAAATAATCTCCACTGTGAACCCCTTGCTTACCTAATTAGGCATAGGACGATGAAGCAGTCACACTTGGGGCACATCAGTACCACTGGTCACCTTCAAAAGCATAACCGTGACCTGCCCATGGGCTCCTTCCCCAGGCTTCTATCATACGCAGATCAAAGCCAAACAAATAAGCAAGCACGTTACTCTTTCCCTACTAGAAACCCTGTTTTTTGTGCACTCACGTATTTTCTTTCCTTGTCTTTTTAAATGCACCTATAGTGCTAGATTCTGTGAAACCTCATTCTGTTTGACATAAACGAACTGTACTTGTGCTTTCATATTATTTAATCATTACCATAAGATTCAGGTTATTTTTAACCAAAGGGTTATTTCTAACCATCAGATTTTTTCCACATTGATGAGGCATTCAAGGGGCCTAATTCTCTCTGAACCAGTGTGCTGGTAGCAAGATAAGTACCATTACGCCTTCCCTGTCTCCCACCCACCCACCTTCAGAAACCAGTCTTCTGTTGTGAGGTGGGTGTAACGCTGCCTGGAATCCTCTTCCCTCCTCCTCCACCCCTTTGCTCACTTCCTTCATGTCCATGTTCAAACGTTACCTGAGCAGCCAGGCCTTTCCTGACAATCCAAGAAAAAGAGCAACTTCATCCCTGCATCAGCACCCTGGCCTCCCTACATAAAATGATGATTTGGCAGCCACAGTACCTTGCTGATTGGGATAGAGTCGGTGAATGGTTATTAGCCCTGGCGGCTCACTGGATTCACCTGGGGAGCTTCGAAGTCAATGTCTAGGCCCCACCCACTGAGCTCCTAATTCACCTGGTCTGCTTGGAGTAGGCTGCTAGCATGAGCATATTAAATCTCCCCGAGATCAGAGGGGAGAAGCTCCAATGCTGTGAGTCAAACAGACTCAGCCAGGCCTGAGGGCTCATTTGATGGAGATGCTTTATTTTGAGCATCCATATAATCAAATAGGTCAATTATTTCCCCAATCATCATTAGATTGAGATATACGTTATTTTTTAAAAGTTTAAGTTCTGGGATACCTGTGCAGGATGTGCAGGTTTGTCACACAGGTAAAGGTGTGCCATGGTGGTTTGCTGTACCTATCAACCCCTCACCTAGGTATTAAGCCCGGCATGCATTAGCTATTTATCCTGATGATCTCCTTCCTTTCCCCATCCCCAGCAGGCCCCAGTGTGTGTTGTTCCCCTCCCTGTGTCCATGTGTTCTCATTGGAAAATGTTATTTTCACTTCACTTTGTTTTCCATAGACTCAAATGTCAGAACTCGCTGGTAGGAAGAATGTATCTTAATTCCTGGTTCCCAGCCTGTCTTCCCAGTGGCCACTAAACGGTAATGACACTAGCCAATGAGTATTTCCCTTTGCCCCAGTGTTACAACTTACTAAAGAAATTGAGGCAAGATATAAAAAATAGGACCTTCAATACTCAGATGCCTTGTCAAGAAGGCAAAACACAAAGAAAAGTTATCCAATTTCTGGGTAAGTTTGAGTCTTCAAAGTGCCACCTTCTCTTAACAGTTAGGTCCTTATTCTCTCCCCGTTGGCCCGAAATCTGATTCTCCCCACTCCTTCCTTTAAACAGCTGAAGTGAGATCTGGCACAGAAAGTCAGTCTTTGCTGGAGGCAGGGCCCCAGGTACTTGTTTTTCCACTGGAGAGAGGATTTTCAGAGTGGCCCAGTCAGCAGCATCCCTCTCCAAACGGGCATTGACCTGACCTCAGTGTGGCTCCTTTTCCACACTGCTTGCCAGAGAGTCACTGCAAGTTGCTGGGCCCAGTGGCTTCTCCCATTTTCCAATCTCTGAGCTTGGCTTTGAACCAAAGTTGAACAAACCTCCAAACCTCAGAGGGGAAACCCAGAATACACAGCCAGATTTTTCTAACCCCTGCTTGAAGTCATCAAGCCCCCAGCGTATGCCTGAACTCAGCCAATGCTGGTTCAGCCACCAGCCCCAGCCTTGCTAAAAAATTCATAAACCACAGAACAGCTGGGCCACAGTCTGCTTTCAGAGCAAAGCCTCCACTATCAGGTTTTCATCTGGGCACTACTGAAGAACTGAGTATTTATTCCTGACAGAGACGTGAAAGAGGAAATCTTACTGGCTGTCTACTCAGAGTCACACGAGGACAGACTTGATGGGAATCCCATGCATATTCCAACGAGATAAAAGATATTATTCATTTCTAAAATGTCTTCAGAGACTCCATTAATGGAGAAATTCCAAGTGACAGCTATAACCCAAAAAAATTCCCTCATATCTGCATACAATTGCATTAGAATGAATCAGGGGAAAGGATGCTTAATATTTAGGCCCTCCTTAAAATCGTGTTTCTTTCCTTTACATCGCAAAAGATAAGAACTAGCTGGAGAAAGTGACAGAGGGGAAAAGAGATCCCCTGGAAAACATGTGGGACCAGTTAAACAGTCCTTTTCCCCAATGGGAGACATTTCCTTAGGAGTTTGCCATATTTAGATAATTTCTATGGAGACTTATTCTCCCAAGAATTTCCTCAGTCATGACAAGCTTGGTAACTATTACCTTGCTAACACGGTGAAACCCCATCTCTACTAAAAAATACAAAACATTAGCTGGGCGTGGTGGCGAGCGCCTGTAGTCCCAGCTACTTGGGAGGCTGAGGCAGGAAAATGGTGTGAACCCAGAAGGTGGAGCTTGCAGTGAGCCAAGATCACACCACTGCACTCCAGCCTGGGAAACAGAGCGAAACTGTCTAAAAACAAAACAAAACAAAACAAAAAATTACCTCGCTATTATGCCATCAAGGTTCTAGGCATGGATGATCTTTCTAAGTAGGCATTTTAAAAATTTATCCTTTCTTCAAAGACTATGTCTTAAGGAAGAAGGTGGAGAAACTAAATCTCTGAAAGCTTGTGCCCAACCAATGGGCAGCCCAAAGCAGGATTCTCAGATTCAGGAAAACCAATTTTCTGATATGAGGGTTTGGTTTTGGGTTTTTTTTTTAACAAGGAAAGGTAATTTTCTTGCAGTTCGCCAATCACAACTCTCCGATAACTAGCATATCTATTATTATTGCACTACATTGGTAGTGCATTGGTAGTGCAACAATAATTACTGCCCATGATGGTGATCTTGAAGCCCTACAAGACTCTTTTTAGTTGTAACAATAAGGTAATGTACTGTGCTTTTGATTGTGTTCTCAGTCTTTGAAAACAAACAAAGCAATAATATACAAAGTGATTCTAAGTTAATTGTCTTAATTCCATTCTACGTATATTTTAAGTAATGTGCCCAACTCAACAATATTGGATGAATGGAAGGAAGGAAAGAAGGAAGGAAGGAAGGAAGGAAGGAAGGGAGGAAGGGAAGGAAGGAAGGAAGGAAGGAAGGAAGGAAGGAAGGAAGGAAGGAAGGAAGTTTATTACAGCATAGAAATACCCTACCTGCATAGATAAACTGGCTGAGGGCAAAGCTAGTTAACTCAGGATCAGAAATTCCATTCTCCATTTTCATAATTCTAGTAACCCACATAAATTTATTGCTTATTTTCACAATCTACAGAAAGTCCCTAACAAAAATAAAAGGTGAAACAAGCAGGGTACAAGCTTTCAATTAGACCAACACTAGTCTGTGTGCCATAGACAGTGCTTTACATTTGTGTCAGAACTTTATGTTTCAAATCACCTTCACAAACACTACTCTGGGTTCTCACAACAACCCTGTGAGATAAATGTGACAGGTAAATCATTACCATTTTCCAATAAGCTAGCAGAAGCCAATAGAAATTAAATGCCTTGCTCCAGTCACATGGCTAGTTTGAGACAGGATCAGAATTAGATCTAGGAATCTTCATCCCAGTGGACTTCTCCAGACTGAGGAATTTCTTGTGTTCACTGGAGAGTATGTCCTCTGGTCAGGAATAGAAGCAGGGGTTGAGTACAAGCTGAGGAGTCCACAGAACCCTAGGCACACACAAAGTCAACCAATTTCCCAGAGTTAGGATACTATGATCTTGCTTATCCCTCTGCACACCATTGTTCTTGCTCTTTTCCTTCTGGTTCTCCCTCATCCTTCACCACGTCCTCTCTCCTCTGTCAAATTCTTCCACAAGTTCTTCCCAGTTACCCTAGTCCATGCACTTCTTCCTCTTTGAGCTTTTACAGTGGTACTTCTTGGGGCATTTGTCACATAGAACCTTGCCACATCTCTCACAGAGAAATTTTTAATTTCAGTTGACAACTTGAGTTGTCATTTTACCTCACTGTGGGTATGCCCACAAGTGAACTGTCCCTCCTCCAGGACAAGGAAGACATGTAGAGGACATCCACTGTTTCTAGCATACAACTCATGACTTCCATCTTGATCAGCATCGAAGTCCCCTTGTTCTATTATTGCACCCCTGTTGAGAATCACTCCTCTCCACTCTCAGTCCCTATGACTTGGGGGTACCCAAAACCTTCTTAATATGCCAGAAATGGACTAATGATCCAACTCATGATCTTCCTGTACCAGAGATGGACACATTATCCAACCAAACAATTGAATCTCAGAATGAGACTCAATTCTGAGATTTTTGATGGAAGTGGAAAAGAGAAGCTTGCTTTCTCCTGAGACTGCAAACAGAAATGAAGATTTAGGCCCAAGGGTGCTGAAAGCCTCACGTAGGGCCAAGCTCTGAATCCAGCACAGCACCGGAGAAAGCAGAAGCAAGAGATGAGCAATTACAAAGTCTGGATGAGAACATTTGAGTGTCTGGATCCAGCCATATCTAACCCGTGGACTTACGTGGATACATGAACCATGTATTTCCTTTTATTGTTTAAGTCGGTTAGAACTGGGTTTCAGTTAGGATACCCTCATCTCTTTATAGGAAAGTCTTTGGAGGGCAATCTAATTTGGGGAGAGATTGTGGGACTTTCTTAGAACTGAATATGAATAGTAAGCTTGTTGATTACAGATCAATAAACATAGGAAAGTTTGGGGAATTGGGGGACTTTGTTTTATTGTGTTTTGTTTTTTGCAGAGAGGAGGTCTTGCTATGTTGCCCAGGCTGGTCTTGAACTCCTGAGCTCAAGCAATCCTCCCACCTCAGCCTCCCAAAATGCTGGGATAACAGGTGTGAGTCACCATGCCCAGCCAAGAAAACTCTTAAAATGCTTTTATTCACATTTTACAGAAGATTCAGAAAAATTTCACTGTCCATAGCAAATGAAAAGAATAATTACATAAAATTATGTTAATATATGAGTCATGAAAAGCATTATTATTACTACTACTGTTCATCAATTCTTAGATGCACATTATTCTTACATTTTTATAATCCCTAAAATCAGAATGCATCACGTAATCAATAAGATTTTATAATCTGTGGGCTTGAACTAAAGTCAAATTCTTCCAGAAATGATTTTGCATTTGTTTCTGCCAAAGTTATCTAAGCCCGCTGGAAATTGATTTCTCTGCTTGAAAATTATTGGACCCCACCAATGGTGTAAATTCAGACTTTAGACCTGTGTGACTACAGGTTGACAGGTTGAGTATCCCTTATCCAAAATGCTTGGGACTGGGAGTGTTTTGTATTGCAGATTTTTTCAGATTTTGGAATATTTGTATATACATAATGAGATCTCTTGGGAATGGGACTCAAATCTAAACACAAAATTCATTTGTTTCCTATACACCTTAGACACACAGTGTGAAGATAATTTTCTGCACTATTTTTAATAGTCTTGTACACAAAACAGTTTTGATAACATTTTGACTGCAGTCTATCATATGAGGTTTGGTGTAGAATTTGCGTTGTGTGGTATCATGTTGGAGCTCAAAAAGTTTCAGATTTTGGAGCATTTAGGATTTTGAATTTTCAGATTAAGGATGCTCCATCTGTACTAGATTATGGCTCAGATTATCAGAGAGATTTGCATTTTCTTCCCTCTGCAGAGGCCCAAGGCTGAGACATGCAAATTTCCTTGCTGGCCCTGCTAGAGAATTTTCCTTACCCCTTTCACTGAGTGTATAGCTCTTTGGTGTCCTGCCTATGAAGAGGTCTCCTATTAGACCTCCCATCTTAGATATTTTGTCTTTATGCAAGTGGTACATAAAATAACAGTTTTTTAACAATAGAGGGCATCTTAACGTTGATAAAACATTGTATTGTTTTTAATATTAGAATTGGTTTTGGGAAACGATGGAGATTATGAAGTTGAAAAGATAGAATCCCACTGAATTACCTCCTTGATGCTGCCAAAAGTTCCCCTTCAGTGAAGGGAGCAAAAAGTCTGGACTAACAGCAAACTATGTTGTAATCATCTTTCTAAACATCACTGAATCTAGAATAAGGCCAGAAACATAGTAATTGCTCAACAAATGTTTCATTTCTGAATTGACAATTAAATTGATAACTAATTAGAACTTGATGAACCTAAAGGCAACCAAAGGGGCAGAGGAAAAACTCACGAGGGCAGCTCTTGAGCTGAATGTCTTCTAAGCACGAGCCCAAGATGTAGTCCCTGCTGAGAGGGGCTCTCTTTTCAAAAGTGCCCAATTAAATATCTCTCCTTATTGTGTGTCACCACTGGGAACACAAGTGCCCACATGTCTAGAAGCACTAGATGATGCAATTAAAATGGTTTTCTGCCATTTCATTTTAACATTACTGGATACTTAGGTAGATTTTCAACTGCCCACCTTGCTAATAGTGGTTCAAGTACCAAATAAGTATTTCTTTTTATTCTGTTAAGCATCCAGAAATGCCACAAAATTACTTGCCAGCATTATAGAAAATGATTCCAGAGAAGGTTGAACAAGATGCAACCTTTCACCCTCTAACTCTATTACCACTGGGGTGAAACCTTTGTTAAATCCAGATTTATAACCCTTCTCGTTTTATATTACCTAGTGGTTCTGCAAGCACGAAGCCTGCATTTGTTGCCACAGAGAAAACATTTGCTCAGTGAATTCTCTTGGTCTTTATCTCCTTTCTCTTGAGAATTGTTAGAAACTAGAGCATTGACTCCCGGTCTCTCTCTTTCTCTCTTTCCCCTTAGAGCCTCTTGCCGTATAACAAGATTGTTAAAGACAAATTGCTAACCATCCCTCTTACACACACACCTCATTAAATTGGTTGCACAATTTTCTTTCTTTCTCCAGGGTTGCCGTAGGAATATAGCCATTTATAATAACTGCCACTGTTGAGTGTAACTGCTGGGCTCAGGTGAGAGTGCATATATACTCTTTGTTTTGCAAAAGGCTTTCTTTCAGGTACAAGTAATTTAGTTCTGTTTCCTTAGATGAATGATTGGCACATTAGGAGACCTGAGGTCACCTGGGGTTCATGTCGGTTTTTAATGAATTCCTCGAAATGCTGGAAACTACATGAGAGACTTCTGAATGGGCATATCTAATAGGTGATTTGTCATCATCGTCATCATCTTCAGCATTATTGAAAAGCTAACGTTAAAGGACAAGAGTAAGCCTCCCTCACCACCTCAGCTCACTCAATTACAATACCAAGTTTCCAAAAAAAATAATGAAAATCCAGGGAGGAAGCACATATGTGCTGCTGGACACTTGCTCACATGTCAAGAGGCCTGGAGCGAGACTTTTTCTACTCCTCTCCTGTGTTACGGCCCTTGAGCCTCAGTTTCCCAACGTATGAAATGTAAATAAAAATATCTTTCAATCTATATAACAGGAATTCTAAAATCATTCCAAAGGGTGCTTTGCATGAAAGTGTTTTGGAATGTACAAAGCAGCAAGCACGTGGAAGGTATTATGACTGACATACTAATGGGCTCACACAATTTGGCAAATAGCCTCCTCTATGTGACTTGAAGGGGCTTAGGAATCATAAACAAAAAGAACAGGAAGAGAAGGAATTCAGGTAGTAATATGCTTGCTCCAGAACCCAGTTCTGAACGTCGTAACCCACAGCATTTAGCGCCCTCTGCAGAGTCAGAGCCTAGTAGATATACCAGGTCATCCACCAAGCAACCTACCCGGAAGCCCATGAAACCGAAAACGGTCGCTGCAGATTGAGAGGGAATTATCACCAAACCCAAACAAGGTAAATGCCCGGACCCCGCCTAACGCGCACAGCAGTGAGAAAACAGAGAGGGAAGCAAAGCCTGTCAGTGCTCAGCTCAGCGCCCGGGCCCTTGCCGTCCCCAGCCCAGCCCTCCAGCCTGCACGTAAGCGTTCAAGCATCCGTCTCGGCGCCATCCTGTTCCTGAGCCGGTGCTTCCACGCGCCCATGTTCAACAGCAGGTGAGGGACCCTGCCTGATTAATCCGTGTGACTAGAGCTGGCCTTGCTGCCCTGGGGTCAGGGCACACTCCCTCAACAGCAGCATCCCTCTCCCCACCCACCCCACCCCCATCTCGTCACAGCTGTCCTCCACTTGATTACTATTGCAGCCACACAACGGGCTCAACCCAGCCAAGGCCAGGTCCCACACTCTGTGGATATCCCGAGGAAAATCACTTTGGAGCCTGTCAGTGCGCCTGGCAGGTCCTGCCTTGCTCCCAGTCCACTGCCCCGTCCTCACCAACTCACCAGTCACGCGGCCGGCCGTGCCTCGCCACCATCACAGTCTGGCTGTGAACCACCCACAGCCACACTTCCGGCCAGCCGGTTCCTCAGGCAGCCGTATTATGGTGGAGAGCCCTGCTCAGCAAGCCGGCAAGCCCAGGTTTCAAACCCCACCATTCGTTAGTGGGTGGAATTCTGAGTGGAAACTTTTTCAAATTTTATTTTATTCCCTTGAAAAAATGAAATAACAGCACCTACCAACAGAGACGTCCTCAGCGTCGAGTGAATATATTTGAAAACGCTATGTAAAGTATAAGATGCTATAAAACTTAAGATTTTGTTTTTTCAGTTGTCCAGAAGTGAAAATGTAGAATTCCTATTATTGGAATCTAGGCTCTCAACAATAATTTGTTAAATAATTGTGTGAATGAATGTAACCTTTATTTCCTTTTTTTCTTAAATAAAAGTTATAGGCCAGGCCCGGTGAATCATGCCTGTAATTCAAGCATTTTGGGAGGCCAAGGCAGGCAGATCATGAGGTCAGGAGATCGAGCCCATCCTGGCAAACACGGTGAAACACGTCTATACTAAAAATACAAAAAATTAGCTAGGCGTGGTGGCACACACCTGTAGTCCCAGTTACTCAGGAGGCTGAGGCAGGAGAATCGCTTGAACCCGGGAGGCAGAGGTTGCGGTGAGCCGAGATTGTACCACTGCACTCCAGCCTGGGCTACAGAGTGAGACTCCATCTCAAAAAAAAAAAAAAAAAAAAAAAAAAAAAAAAAAAAACTATAAATCAGATGAAAGTATACATTATACATTAATCAGAGAGAGTTCTATCTACCTAGGTTCCTAATAGTGACTTACATTTGTTTATTTGAGACAGGGTCTCATTTTGTCATTTTATCACCCAGGCTGGAGTGCAGTGGCGCAATCTGGGCTCACAGCAGTCTCAACCTCCCAGGCTCAAGCAATCCTCCTGCCTCAACCTGCCAAGTAGCTGGAATTACAGGCGCACACCACCACGTCCAGCTAATTTGTGTATGTTTTGTAGAGATGGGGTTTCATCATGTTACCCAGGCTGGTCTTGAACTCCTGAGCTCAAGTGATCCACCCACCTCAGCCTCCCAAAATGCTAGGATAACAGCCATGAGCCACTGTGCCTGGCCTTAAATTTTTTAATAAATAACTTCTTACATACTTACGGCAACTGTTCTTTCCTCTAAAGCCCCACTATCAAGATCTATTGTAGGCCCCTCACAACACTCTCATGATTTATTTTTATGGCCATCACCTCCTCCCTTGTCTCCATGGCTCCTGCTGGGCTTGATGAGGCACATGGCCAGGGGAGGCAGCCAGGCTTGTGAGTCGTGAGTCTCAATAAACCTGAGTAACAGATGGAGGCAGGTTCTGGTCGAGGCTAAAGCCAGCCAAGGAAGTGGCCAGGAAAGGAATGCCAAGTCATGAGGCTGAGATCAGGCTGGGTGAGGAGATAACCAAGCACATCCAAGCTGAAGGAGAAATCAAAATGGGAGGTGATGGACAGAAGATGGGGCTGAGCGATTGTGGGGAGCTGACACAGAACAGAGGGTACCAGTTTCCCAGGCCATGGTGTGAGGCCAAGTCATATCAGCCTCAGTCTGATGCTTTTGAAGACCTTCACTCCACCTCTCCCCAGGGCTAAAAATTGTCTGCCTTTTGCAGGTGGTCAGCCAGCAGCCCTCTGACATCATGGGTCTGCCCTACAATCTGTTCTATATTCAGCTCACCCTCTTAGGGACTACCTTGCTTACATCCCACCTTTGTGCCAAAGCTTCCAATGTCTTGCCCCAGCCTCTTATTCAAATTCCACTCCCCTCACCTTAGTGCTCAGGCTTTCCACATCTGGCCCCTGGTGACCTATCGGCCTTTCATCCTATGGAGTACCATGTCTTCTGCTCCAGGCATCCATCCTCCAAATCATCTGACCCCTTCCCATTCCAGTGCTTGTTTACACCATCCCTCCCATCTGGAAAGCCATTTACCTTCTCTATGCCTCACCAGATTCCATGTGTTCTTCAAGACTATCAAAGAAAAATCAGAGTTGAAGTGATTAAAAGAATTCATTCAAGACTATTACTATAGGGAAAAGATAGCTCAGTATAGAGCTGGTCTCAATTCTGAACACAGTGTGGGCAACTCGGAATTTATAGCCAAGGAGCAGGGTGGGGCTTGGTGGATGGAAAATGACTAAGAGGAAATATCAAGGGTAAAGGAGACTCTGACTAAACAAAACTCTTGCTGAAGATAGGCCAGGGTGATCAGACATCACCTGGGGATGGTAAAGGAACCCACTCAGATATGGAAGGCGATTAGATATGGAGGGTGGGGGATTCCAGCTAAACCAATTTAGCACGGTTTTTGTTCAACTTGATTTTACAAGGAAGTGCACAGAGGGACTTAGGGAAAAAAGATTTAAGAGCCTCACTAATGTTTGGTCAAGCAAAGAATTTTTGTCAAGACACAATGCAAACCCCTCCTCCTCTGTGAAGCATTCCAGGATTGCTGGACCTACAATTGTTGATTCTTCTCTGAATCTCTATAGCTCCAATCCAGTTGTCAGTTTGGGATAAATGTCACTTATAGAAGATTGCTGCATGATTATCTTTTCTCATTTATATTATTTATATCAATGAAAATCTTGTCACATTATTTTTTGTATCTCTCAAGTACCCAGGAATGATGCCCCGTTTATAGCAATCTTTAATAAATATCTATTAATTGGCCTATTGAAATTGTTGGCTTTACCCTTCTATCTGGCCTCAAAAAGATAATTCTAAGGCAGGAGACAGCACAGTAATGGAACTGAACACACTCTGGAGTCAGACTACTAAGGTTCAAATCTTGGTGGCACTGCTTACTTACCACCTGTGTGACCTCAGGAAATTACTTAACCTCTGTATGCCTAAACCCCACCCATAGAGTTGCTGTGATACCTAAATAAACTAACCCATATAAAGTACCTATATTCTTACCAACGTGCAGTAAACACTTAATAAAAGATGCTATTATTATTAAGGTAAGGTTTAAAAATACATTTGATGTTTGAGAGTTTTATATCTTTTATTTGGAGTTGTACAAAGAGCTGAAAGAACCTATAAAAATGTGAATAGCTCGCCCTCCCAGCATGCCCCGCGCTGCCGCCGCTGCCGCTGCCGCTGCCTTTGGTACAGAAGACAGACCGACAGATCGTCCAATACCACCTCGAGATGAAGTCTTTGAATACATTATATTCCGTGGGAGTGACATTAAAGACCTTACTGTTTGTGAGCCACCAAAACCACAGTGTTCTTTGCCTCAAGACCCAGCTATCGTTCAGTCCTCACTAGGCTCATCGACTTCTTCATTCCAGTCCATGGGTTCTTATGGGCCTTTCGGCAGGATGCCCACATACAGTCAGTTCAGTCCAAGTTCCTTAGTTGGGCAGCAGTTTGGTGCTGTTGGTGTTGCTGGAAACTCTTTGACGTCCTTTGGAACAGAAACATCAAACAGTGGTACCTTACCCCAAAGTAGTGCGGTTGGTTCTGCCTTTACACAGGATACAAGATCTCTAAAACACAGTTATCTCAAGGTCGTTCAAGCCCTCAGTTAGACCCTTTGAGAAAAGCCCAACCATGGAACAAGCAGTGCAGACCGCCTCGGCCCACTTACCTGCTCCAGCACCTGTTGGGAGAAGGAGTCCTGTATCAACCAGGCCTTTGCCATCTACCAGCCAAAAAGCAATAGAGAATCAGGAGCACAGGCGAGCTGAAGTACACAAAGTTTCAAGGCCAGAAAATGAGCAACTCAGAAATGATAACAAGAGACAAGTAGCTCCAGGTGCTCCTTCAGCTCCAAGGAGAGGGCGTGGGGGTCATCGGGGTGGCAGGGGAAGATTTGGTATTCGGCGAGATGGGCCAATGAAATTTGAGAAAGACTTTGACTTTGAAAGTGCAAATGCACAATCTCAACAAGGAAGAGATTGACTGGAGAGTTTCCATTAATAAACTTTAATGAAAGAAGATAAACGTTGGAGATACAAGGAGAAGCCCTGTAAATGGGAAAGGAATAAAGGAGACTCAGGAGTGAACCCAAACAGTGGAAGGAAATGCTGGATGAAGAAAGATCCACTTGGACCTTAATTGCTATTATGAACAAAACTAAACCTTTCTTTGATACTATTCTTGTATGACAAAGAGAACGAAGACCAACCTGGCTGAAGAAGAAGATAAAATGCTGAAAACATTTGGAATCCCAAACTTTCGGTCCAAGACGTCCTGTGGGGATACAGAGGCAGAGGAGGTCTTGGTTTCGTGGTGGCAGAGGGCGTTGGGGTGGCAGAGGTGGTACCTTCACTGCCTCGAGGAGTTCGGGTGGGATTCCAGAGAGGTCGTGGGGCCGGGAGTGCAAGATTTGAATAATAGGAAAGACAACAAAAGTGCTGCATAGTCCCTACAAACAAGTCTCTGAAAATAGGTGAATTCTAAGCTCCTTCATGGTTCCGAAAATGATTCAGTCTTTGGCGAAGAAGGGAAAGAAGTGAATTCGCCTGTACATTTGTCCACCAGCACTGGGTTTTCTTTTGTTTTTTTTCCCGCTTAATTTTCAAAGATAAAATACAGTTACTTTTTTGGGGGGGAAGGCTCATCTTAAAACAATGAGCATTTAAATCTATTTGGAATAGCAGAAGGTTAAGAATTTCCTTATGTGAATGTTAAACTAAAGCAATCTTTCAGTGGGACTTAAAGGTATTGTTTCACACTTGAAAGGTGTTTTTTGTTTTTTTTTTTTTTATCACTAAATTGTAATTGGCAATTGGCAAGTTGCCTACAGAATAGGGCCGTGATACTGGTGTTTTTGAGCACACAGAAGGTAAATGGTGTGTGCGTGGTGGGTGGTAACGCGGCGTGTATCTCTTTCCATCCTTTCCTTTTGAGGAAAATCCTGTAATATGAAGTACTTTTTTCAAATCAATTAATTAGTGGTGCTGGATGGTAGAGAAATGTCCCGTCAAACATGTCCACTGGTAATACTGTTTCTTAGGCAAAAGGTAACTGTTGTTATATAGTTGTAAAAATCCATTATATCCATTGCAAAGAAACATTAAGAACTGTGTATAGCTGTATAAAAGCGACTAATTTTTTTAAAGAATTAACATTTTAAAAGTAGCAAAAAAAATTTTTTTGAATAATTAAATTTATTATGTCTCTTTGAATGCCTGAATCAACTCAAAATGTTTTTCTTGCATATGGACTGATATTGTGCAATTTCTCGAGGCTCATTAAACATATTTTGGTTGGCTCTCCAGAGTTCAGTGTAAGTTTTACAGTCTCGGAATCTATAAATGAACTAAAGTCTTCTGATTAAACAAAAGAAGCTATGAGAGACATGGAGGAGGGGGGAAGCAAATCTCCCTTCCCACTATCCTTCAATTGTTCACACTCCCCAAAATGGGGTTTGATTATTTTTAATAACGAAAATGTTGCCATAGACCAATTCAAAATCGATTTATTAAAATTGACAGATTATCCAATCCTTTACCATAAAAGGATGCACCCACACTGTCTGCAAGCTTTTCTCCAAGAAACCTGGGGTTGCAAATGCCTTCCTAGAATGTTATCAATTTAAATGATTGAAAAAAACAACACATAATAAGTGACAGATTTTTCAAATCAGATAAAGATGGGAACCAGATTATCTGTCCGGGGGTGATAGATTGCAGCAATAATAAATTCACTTGAAGACACTGGATCAATTTTTAATCAAGCCAAGAATTATTATTGCAGAAAGATAAAATGACCCATGAGAAGATGCCTTAATTTTCCACCAATCAAATTATAGCCTTTCTAAATAAGATGTAATGAGATCCATGGAATATCCAGGTTACACATCCCACCTAATTACCCACGTTCCCTGTCATGTAGTGATATACTAGTGGTAAACTGACCTCTGAATTTGCCCAGATGAAAAGGTAATTAGTTTTTCCACCAAGCTGTAGTGAAAATAACAGCAGTGACACATGTCATCTCCTTCTACCAAGTCACAGTCTCTGAGGTGTTTGTTCTTAAAATATACAGGATATGACCTACTGGGTAATAAACTACACAGTCATTAAGTGAAGCTTGTGTCTGACAGAAAAACAGCCGCCATCCCTAAGTTGAGAAAAGAAGGGCCTGGAGGTAAAGCAAATCAGTCTACACTTGACATTAAACTTTATCAGCAGGGAACGAAGCCCCTCTCACCCTCCCCAGGAACCACCAATCAGGAAATGGATCTTGTGATTACCGACCATTGTGAAGACCCTTGTGAAGAGGCCAAGTCTGTGTGCTTCATGTGCCCACTTGCTCTCTCCACCCTTTCGGGCTAAAACACCTCGATTTGGGGTGTCTCCCAACTCAATTTCCTTTCCTCATCCAAAGGCTACTGCTGAGAAAGAGCATCAGTGTACATCTAGGTATTCCCCTGAGCAAATCCCCATTGCACTGGTCACCATTCATGCATTCATTCAACAAACACCCGCCATTGAGAGTAGATATGACTCCTTTCTCTGATTCTTGAAACAGATCATCTCACCAGCCTGGGTCAAACTTCATCAAATGTATTCGTTCTTCATCTCTGTTGTGAAACACATAACCAAGCCCTTCTGGCATGAAGATTGCCTATATTTATCAGACATTCATTCAGTACATCACTTCTTGCAATCCACTCTTAATCTTTGACTAATGCTTGTGTGTGCCTGTAAAGAGACTACTGGTAAATTAGTGACCCAGAGTCATGTTTAGGCATCCATTGTTAATGGCAATCAGCTACTGATTTGAAATGAGGTCTCTTTAATTTATTCCTGTCATTAAATCTTTTGAAGAACTGCTGACATTTCACCAAGAGGATGCAAATTGCAAAGATCTTGCGTTTTCAAACACAGTGCAGGGCCACCACAGAGTTTCCCATTTGATAGCTCTCAAAAAAGACATAGACTCTTTTACGCTAAGGAATGGTAAACTTTCACAAGGCTTACTATTCAGAACTCAATGAATGCATTTGCTATGAGATTTTATTTTCCCCCAAAATGATGTTTGTCTAAGTTTCTGTCTTTCTAATCACTAGATATACATTTAACTCACTTTTGGTAATGTGTGATCCTTCAAACCATAAATGTCAGGGCATGCTTAAAGTAAAGGAAAAATAATGGTTAAAAAAAAAAAAAGATTGCCAACTATCCTAATGTAACACAAGATGTCAATTGTGTTGACATCTTGTTCAATTGCAGATCTCAGCACTAAGAATCCCAAAATTTATTTAATAATAATAACATATATTAGTTTTGTTATTTTTTATTATGTAATATATTTCATACATCTAGGACTGAACTTTTATCCCTTCTAAAATTCATATGTTGAAGCCCTAATCCCCCATGTGATAATATTAGGGTACGGGGCCTTTGGGAGATAGATTTAGATGAGATCGTGAAGGTAGAGGCCCCATGGTAGGATTATGCCCTTATAAGAAGAGAAAGAGACACCAGAGCTTTCTCTCTTTCTGCTATGTGAGAATACAGCCAGAAAGAGAGCCTTCACCAAGAACCAAAACTGCTGGCATCTTGATCTTGGACTTCCCAGCCTCCAGAACTGGGACAAATAAATGTCTGTTGTTTAAGCCACCCTGTCTATAGTATTCTGTTATAGCAGCTCAAATACATTATAAATATATTACATAACAGTTATACATTATATTATACTTAATATATAATAATGTATAATGCGAAATAAAATCAACTAACACTCTTTAAGGCATCCTGTTAACAATTTTATATTCATTGTCTCAACCCAACAGCTCAAGAGGTAACTACTCTAATTTTACAGATGGAAGAATCAAGGCTTGAAGAGTATAGCTAAAGTGCACAAGGTTTCACACATAATGAGAACCCAGGCAATCTTCACACTTAACCACTAAAATACAAAGTGAGCTTTCTGGGATATTGGGCAAGTTCATTTTCAGTTAGCCTTTAACTAGGATTATAATTCCTAGATGACGGTCACTGCTATGATATCCCACTAGTGTTTTTTGCCCCATTTTTATGATATCTTAGCTCTGGATATTACTGCCTCCTCCAAGCACTCTATCTTAGAAATAATTGGCTCAAGCACAAAGAGAGTTATTCTCAATTTAATGAATTCCAGCAATTCATCATTTTGCTACCTCTTCCTTACTAATTTATTAATAAGAATTACAATGAAATTGGCATGCTGTATAAATTCTTCCATATTCTCTTTACCTTAAAATATCATCCCTGTTGGTCTCAAAAGGTGATGCATTGAGATTTATGGTTTATTACCAGTAACATAGCTATAGCCAATTGATCATAAAAGTCAACTATTTTTAAGTAATTCAAAATGCCCATTGTAGTGAATGTAATATTTGCCTGAATATGGAATATTAATATTTTCAAATATTCATTTTTATTCTCTGTATTAATTATCTGGATATAGGCAAGCAGCTCATTAATTTAACAGTAAATACTTTCACAAATCTGTATCTTCTATCAGTGAAAATGCTTTTAAATGGTACAGCATTACAAATCTATTGATTCTCATTATCTAAACAAGTTAATATAAAAATAGTATTGTCACTCTTATGTGTTGATATGGCCAAAAAGACTTTATGTCAACCAACAGATTTTCTACACATCACTTTCATTGACTTTCTTCCTATTCTTAAAGTAAGGAAAACATTCCTTCATAGGATGACCAGCCATACCAGCTTGCCCAAGCCTGTCCTGGTTTTAACACTGAACATTCTGTATCCCAGGAAACACCTCAGTCCCAGGCGTTTCCTAAATCTTCCTTCAGCCACCCTCCCCAGAGTTAATCCACTTTAACACCATAAGTCTACTCTTAAAATGTGTTGAAAACACCATTGATACACACTGCAAGAGGCTTTTTCCAAAATGGTATGATTCCCAGTATGTACAGCTCTTAAGAAATTGTTTCAAGCATACAGAACAACACAACAGAACCTGCTAGCCAAGACCCTGGATGCCGAGTGCCTTTCACCTGAAAACTAAGACAGGATGACAGCAGTGAAAAGAATTCAAACTTGTTCAAACACACTTCTCTTTAACTCAAGAAAGTCCAATGAAGGAAGATTTTAGCTTTTCACCAAGAAAGTAAAAGTAGAAAGATATTCATATTTAGAGTGAGAAAAGACAAAACAAATTTAGTACTGAATAAGGTGAATTTGAGGTATCTTTGGGAGAGTCAGACAGATATATCCAGTAGATATTCATATATAAGGCTCTAGGGCTGAGATGAGAGTTTGGACTCGAAAGATGGGTTTAAGGATTATTGGATTATAGGTGCAAGTTGAAGTGGATGAGAAGAAGTGGATTGGACAAGAATATCTGGGGAGACTAAATGAGAAAGACGGGGCAGATGATGCATATCTCATCTAATTTCTTGAATCATATTGGTTCTTAAACTGCCTTACCCTGGATTCTACTCAACTGATTTCCTCTATATTCACCTTGCTGAATTTGAATTTGAATTGGCTGGTTATTCTTCTGCTGGATGGACTACCCTGAACCACTCCTGGGAGTCCAGTTTTTCTGACTTACTCAAGGCATCCTTTCTGTAAGCATACTCTAAGGTTTGTCCTGGGAGCCCTGTAGTAGTTAAAGCTCATATTTGAGAAATTTTTTATTCCTCCTTCTCTCTTTTTTATTTCTTTGTTTCAACAAATATCTATTGAGCACCATTCACATGCCAGGCACTACTCCAGGTACGAGAAGCTATGAACCAGAAAGCACGGCATTACAACACATACTCAAGGGTTATATTTAACAGAAATGAGCTAATGTTATTTTTAGTGATTTTTCAATTTTGCTTTATTAAGAAAATAGTGGCAGAGCTGTTGACATCTCTGGAACTTGCTCTTCTAAAGAGAAACTGAAGAGTACCATATGGCTACTGAAGGTGTAGATGTTCTTTCTAAGTCATTAAGCACTAAAGCATTGAATAAACATGAAATGTGTTGTTAACAGAAAACTCTAGAGTTTACAGCGAGCTCAAGTCTCAAAACTATACCAATGCAGCCATCAGACCTCACTTTTTCCAATGTAACTATCCATTCATTCAGCATTCCTTAGAACAAAACTATATCATCCTTTATAATACCCACATTTCCCCCATTCAGTAGTTTGAAACTTGCTGTCTAGTGGCAATAAGTGTTTCCATGGGCTATGGTATCAAGGTCATTGGGAGGCTTTCTGTAATGCCTCTACTTGTTAAGGGAAGTTCACTGAGATAAGAAGGCATATGGTTGGCTCTTGTCGAGAAACCTAGGCCGTTTGAATCACATAGTAGTAAATGTCTTCCTCACTTCCAAGAAGGAAAGAAAAATGCTTCTTAATTAAATGTTTAATGTTTATTATAGCTAGAATATTAGTTTTAGGTCAAATTTATGATGCACTAGATTTGTACTTTTTATGTTATATAGATTTTATAGTTCATCGAAATTTCTTATATAATCAATGTGTATAGTATATTTGAGCCCATTTATATGACAGAGCGTAATTTTATTCTTTAAAATTATTACAAAGGTTTACAGCTGTCGCATCTTTGCTTTTATGACATATTTTTACCACATCTGTGGTTTATTTAATGGCAAGTCTTTGGTCAGGATTGCAATGCCCAATTATTATATTGTTCTTATGGGAAAATGTGACTGCTTTATAACAGAATTTCCAGGAATGGATTGTGATGAAAGGCAAAGACTGTTACGCCCTTGAAAGGAACAACTCAAGTGTGTATGTGCACGTGTGTGTGTGTGTTTTGCATATATAGAACCCCTCTCTAACCACGACATATCACCAGGCACCCTCTTCCAACAGGCTTTGATGGACAGGCTCTGAACTTTTTTGAGATTTTTTTTTTTGCACCAGTGGAACAGAGCCCACCCGAAAAATCCACAACTACAAAGTTCAAGTCAGAGTCCTCAGTGTGACTCTGGATGTTCCTTGATATGCCTGATTCCTCAAATGTCCTCACTTTATTTACTCCTCTACACATACATTCAATTCTTCAGAAAAGATTCCCTTAGAGATACTATTTAATACACCTAGAAAATTGCATATGCAGCCATTTTTGAAATGAAAAGTGCCTGATATGGCTTGGCTGTGTCCCCACTCAAATCTCACCTTGAATTGTAATAATCCCCACATGTCAAGGGTGGGGCCAGGTGGAGATAATTGAACCATGGGGGCAGTTTCCCCGCATACTGTTCTCATGGTAGTGAATAAGTCTCATGAGATCTGATGGTTTTATAAATGGGAGTTCCCCTACACAAGCTCTCTTACTTGCCACCATGTAAGACATGACTTTCCTCCTCATTTGCATTCTGCCATGATTATGAGGCCTCCCCAACCAAGTGGAACTGTGAGTCAGTTAAACCTCTTTCCTTTATAAATTACACAGTCTCGGTGTGTCTTTATTAGCAACGTGAGAGCAGACTAATATAATGCCCTTCTCATTTGCTTAAAAAGGTAATGTTTTTAAAATACGATAAATGAATGAGTGAACAATTTCAGATGTCTTGAAAGTTTGGGATATCTAATAAGAAAGAAAGGTGGAGAATTTCTGATCAGCCTCCAACACACCAATGCATTTGAAACATCCAAAAAGGATTAGGCCAGGAAACTAAGTAAACTCATAGATAACTCATCCATTCACATCCTGAATTTAAGCAATTTCTGTTCAGTACCACCTTTTGATTGTTCAAGCCCCAGGACATGGCTTGATTGGCAGTGGTAGCAGCAGAGTTCATGCCAGGAAATGTACCTGAAAATAAAGGGGAAGACCCCTATCAGACCAAAATAACAGGTGCTGTAGTTCTAGTGGTAAGATTGGCTTGCTGGCCAAGAATACAGGTGTGAAAGCTGGTGAATTATATTGGGGAAGATAGCAAGTATCCAGTCAGTATATCAGTTAGGATTCAGCTTCAGCCAATAGAAACCACTCTAGCTAGTTTCAGCACAAAGTGATTCATTACTAGGCATTAGGTAGCTTAATGCTACCTAGGAAGCAAAGCTTCCAGGAATAATTCTCAATGTCCTGCCACAATGGAGGAAAATATCACCACTGCAGCCAGCAGGAAGGTGTGAGTGTAGAACATGGTACCCCTGATCTACACCAAAAAGTGAATGCCTCATACCCTGCCTCTCACTCCATCCTACTCAGCTTTGAAACCTACTCTTGTACATAGGTAGAAACAACATAGTACACAGAAACTGAACTCTAAGGGAGTCTTTTCAAGTAGCTTTTTGTTTTCCAGCATCTGCAGTAAAAGAGGTTAGAATGATGAGATGACAGATGGGAAGGTTGGAGTCAATATTGGAAATCTAAATCAGCAATGCAGCAAGGGAGAGTCAGGAACGAGGATAATATGCAAGAAAGAAGAAGACCTGTTCTTATCCAAGAAGGTGAGCTAACCCAAGGAGGGAAAAATCAAGGATAGGAATTTTCATAAGAAACCAGGAGTCAGCCGTGGAGGGTATGTGATAGAGTCAAGAACTGTGATTTCTCCCTAAGAGGAAAGACTTGCTAGCAGGGCTGCAGTCAAATATCATTTGTTTGTTTGTTTGTTTGTTTATTAATCTAAATGGGCATATAAAAGCTTCCTAGTAAGATGATCTCTCACATCCTTTAAGGAGCCAAAGCTGAAGCAGGGAATGTTGGTTGGTGGTCAAACAAGAGGTGGTCTTAACTGAACCCCTAGCCATAGACTTGTTAAATTCAAGTCATGGTATCTTCTTAACCCTTTATGACCTGCCCTCCCTATGGGACAACCTGCTATGGCATTCAGGATACAGACAGCGCTTGGCAGGTGGCAGAGGTTCCATTAAAGGGAAACTGAGGACAAAGTGGCTTGCTCATCCAGTGAAAAAGTTGGCGTCTGCTCTCTGCAAGGTCAGCTGCAGCTGTCACTGCCTCAGGCTTCTCTCAGCAGTGTCTGACCTGCTGAACATTGAAAGGAGGTTGCCAGTCCCCAAACTGCAGAAATTAGAAACAGCCCAGACCTTCTTCATGTGTGTATGCCCAGCCTTTATGAGCCAATGTCTTCACAACCATTCTCAATAAAACCTCACCAGTCAGAGTTTAGGGAGCAGACATCTGACACCAGTGCACTCCAATTTCTCTGAAGACTGCTCTACTCTTGCATCCCAGGGGTCTGCCCAACAGACAATGATAAAACTGACAATGATAAAACAATGTTGTTGATATTCAAGGCATCTCTCCATATTGTATTCACTACAACCTTGGAATAGAGGCAGGAAAAATATAAGGATTCCCCTTTAAAGATGAGGAATCTGCCCAAGGTATGTTAGTCCCGGACCAGACACCAGGCTCACTAATTACAGCACCAGAGGTGACACCCTTCACTCTAAGCTAGAGCACCTGCTGTTTAGAGCCAGATCCCAGGAGCAAACAAAGAGGATTCAGAGGCCCACCCTGGCTGGACCCGGTCTTCAGAAGTTAGAGCACTGAGCCTCCCCCAAGAAACCTTGAAATGCTTCATCGTAAAGAAAACTTCTTAAGGCACATCAATCTTTTCTAGGTCATAGTTGGGCAAAATAATCTAACAAAATTCTGAAAACAATTTTAGAATTGAATGGGAAAGAGTGGGAAAGGGGAAGGGGAGAGAGTCTAATGGCAATCCCCAACTTTTTTTGGTGTCTACACCCTATTGAAATCTGCCTGGCTTTAAGACCTTCTCCCATAGCGCTTTCCAAAGTGCTAGTCAGATGTGCTGCTATGGTTTGAATACGGTTTGTTTGGCTCCACCAAATCTCAAGATGAAATCTGATCTCAGTGTTGGAAGTGGAGCCTGGTCGGAGGTGTTTGGGTCTGGAGTGGATTCCCCATGAATGATGCAGTGCCCTTCTCTCAGGAGTAAGTGAGTTGTCACTCACCGCTTCCATGAGAACTGGTTGTTGAGAGAACCTGCCACTGGCCCCTGCCTGCTGCCTCTCTTTCCCTGTGGTCTCTGCACACACAGGCTCCCCTTTGTCTTCCTGCAGGAGTGGAAGCAGACTGAGGTCCTCACCAGCTGCCCAGTCTTGAACCTTCCCACCAGCAGAATTGTGAGTCAAATCAACCTTTTTTCTTTATAAATTACCCAGCCTCGGGCATTCCTTTATGGCAGCACAACGGACTAAGACACATCTTTCAATTTACTACTAATTTTGCTTTCAGAATTTCCCCACACTGCCCCAAGATAATTGAAGATGCTTTAGTAGAAGACTTATATGATAAAGTGGGTAAAATAGGACACATATTGCCCTCAAACCCACAACAGTCACTCAATATTTGTGGGCCTGAAGAAACTAGAAACCCATAAAAGATGAGCTTAAGGGCAAAAAGGGAAGGAAAAAAGTGAAAATAAAGTAGAAACACACAAATTTTACCTTTAACAAACACGTTACTATTAGGAGAGAACTTGCTGGCTCTTCCATCCCAAATCAGCTTAATAACTTTAAGTGGTAACATTCATTGGGGGCACATTTTGTGCCTGGCACTAATGCTAAGCCCTTGACATGCATTTCACTTGAGAACACCCTGGGAAGAAATAAGTACTATTCCCATTTTACAGAAAATAAAAATAAGAAGTGAAACTAAGTCGTGCTTATCAAATCTAATGTGTAAACGAATGATCTGAGGATCTTGATAAAATGTAAATTTTGAAGCCGGGCGTGGTGGCTCACACCTGTAATCCCAGCACTTTTGGAGGCTGAGGCCAGCAGATTGCTTGAGTCAGGAGTTCAGACCAGCCTAGCCAACATAGTGAAACCCCATCTCTACTAAAATAACAAAAATTAGCCAGGTGGTGGCACACGCCTGTAATCCCAGCTATTCAGGAGGCTGAGGCACAAGAATCTCTTGAACCTGGGAGATGGAGGTTGCAGTGAGCAGAGATCATGCCACTGCACTCCAGCCTCAGGGACAGAGTGAGACTCTGTCTCAAAAAAAAAAAAAAAATGCAAATTTTGATTCAGCAGATATGAATAGGACACCGACCCAGGACTTCAAGGTCCCAGGTAACATTGGTCCAAGGAATTAGGCAGTAAGGGATTAAGGAACATGCCAAAGGTTACACAGCTGGAAATGGTGGAAGCCAGATTCAAAATCATTAAGCCTATGTCTACCGACTATGCCACTGGTTCTCAAAGTGCAGTCCTGGGCCAGCAGCAGCAGCATTCCCTGAGAACTTGTTAGAAATGCACATTCTAGGGCAGCACCCTAGATCTACTGAATTGGAAACTCTGGGGATGAGGTCCCGCAATCTGTGCTTTAACAAGCATGCTAGGAGAGTCTGATGCATCCTTTGATTTGAAGCTACCACCCTACACCATGCCGTGGTTCTGCTGGTTTTCGAAATCTTTCCTATCACTTTGCATTTGAGTCTTGGTATGTCTTTGGGGTTTTGACATATTACAACCCCTGTGTGCTAATAACAATCATGCAAAAGGTCGTTTCTTCAGATAAGGCTGAAAACACATTACCCCTATAACTAAAAATGCATTGCTTTTATCTTCTCCATACCAGAGGAGGATGGCAAAACAACTTACGCTGCCGATAAGATGGAATGCAAAGGAAGAACTTAACTGGCTTTCCAAATCAAATTGTTTATATGCTCTGGGGTTATAAAGTATAACTGAGCTGCTGCAGGCATGTGCTTTATACCTAGGAAATGATCATTCTCCTAGGCCTAAGCACAGAACAGATTTCTACGAAGGAATGGAAATGTTTCCCCAGAAAATTCCCCAGCATGGCAACAACAATGATGCATCATTTCTTTTTCACATTCAGAACCACAGAACTCCAGTGCTTCCCCAAAGCAGGTCTCTGTGGCTGCCAGAAATAAAAAATATATATAACCCTAAAATAGAGACTAAATGCAAGTCAAAAAATGGAAGAAAAGATAAGCATAGTAACATTTTTCTACTTATTGAGCCAAAAATAATAGTATCCCATTCTGTTCAATTTATAGTCTACTGAAGATCTGCTTCAGTCCTTACTTTATCTGACCCAATACATTCATCCTCACTAGTTTCCACCTCATACTCACTCTGGCCAGACTCCAGTCAAGATATTTTATAAGTTGAAAGTGTGATAGGCTCTTGATGACAGCACATATTTTCCTGCATCTGCACTAAATTCAAACCATTCTTCACAGCCCTACTAGACATGAGCAAAGTTGCTTGTAGCCAGTAGGTGTCCTTTGATTGTATTTTTAGAATAGCCCATGAATAAAATAGAGTTGGAGTGCCCAAAGAAAGCCAGTAACTAAATATGACAGTTTGAATATATCAGGAGAATTCCAACATTTTATCTGGAAAACAGTCTCCCTGATGTCTTTGGAAATTATATGTTATATTCTGATTCCCAAATTTGGATAATCCAAGAGTTGCTTTAGGCATTGAAAGATACAAGAAAGCAACAGAAAAGCCAAGTAATACTTAGAGTAAATGAGCAAGCACGTGTGCATGAGCATGCACACACACACGCACACACACACACACACACACACCACGCAAGACCAGGAAAGAAGGCGTCAGTGGAAGAAAAAACCAACCTCACAGTCTCTTGCTACACAATCTTCTCTCCCTGAGTTTCAGTCTTTTCTCTAAAGCCCAAATTTCCTCCATGGTTATCTTTAGACATTTAATTAATTTGCACCCATGTCCCCAGAACTCTTATACCTTAACTTCCATCTGAGCCTGACCCCAGAGAATCAAATACATATTCACACTCTCAGAAGCTGGAGATCTTACCATATTTAACAAGAAGCATCTCTGACAGTAATTGGAGTTTTGTATCAAGGTAAATAAATGGCAAGATCATAAGAACATACTCCAGTGGCCCTGTGCATCCTGGAAATGCTAACATCAGAGAGCAAATTTAACATAAGGCCTCGGTGGAGATGAATTTTCTACAAACAAACAATGTGAAGAAAGCCTCATTTTTGTCATGTGTTATTCCCATTGAAGAAAAGATGAATATTCTGTTTCATATGTTTGTTTGTTGTATGCTTGTTACCAGAAGCTGCTGCTTCATTTATTTAATAGATTTTTCACTTCGTCACTGCGTAGACTAAGTTGTCATCATATCTTGGCCAGCAGTGGCTTTTAATGCTAATTGTCCAAATTATTATATGTGCTGTGATGTTAACACTTCAAAAGTGAGTCAGTTTAAAGGTAGCTTATCTTTTTCTTTTATCCGCATTGAGTGAAGGACCCAGCTTCTAAGACTAGAAAGCTTTCTCTAAGACAGGGTTTCTCAACCTCAGCACTCTTGGCATTTGGGGCTGAATTATTTTTTTATCTTGGGCTGTTTAGACAGAATAGTAGCCCCACAAAGTTGTCCCTGGAATCTGTGAATGTCACATCACATGGCAAAAGAAATTCAAGTTTGCAGATGGAACGAAGGTGGCTAATCCTTAAAATAGGGAGGTTATCCTGGATTACCTGGGTCAGCCCAATGTAATCACAGTGGCCTTTAGCCATGGAAGGAGGAGGCATAACAGATGGTCAGAGAAATGTGATCATGGAAGAGGCAGGAGAGATTTGAAGCACGAAAGGGACTGGACTCAGGATTGCTGGCTTTGAATACGGTGGGTTGGGGGGCAGGCCCAAGGCTAGGAACGCGGGCAGTCTCTAGAAGCTGGAAATGGCAAGGGAATGAATCCTCCCCTAGAGTCTCCAAAAAAAGGGAGCCCTGATGACACCTTGATTTTAGCCCAGTAAGCCCCATGTCAGACGTCTGACCAACAGAAGTAGAAGATAATAAATCTGTTTTGTTCTAAGCCACTAATTGTGTGGTAATTTGTTATGGCAGCAATCACTAAAACCATCCTTGTGTTTAAAAACGAATGGGAGCTATCCTGTGCATTGTAGAATGTTTAGCAGCATCCATAGACTCTGCTTGCTAGATGCTAGTAGCACCCTCCCCCTGGTTATGACAATCAAAAAAATGTCCCAGACATTGCCAAGTGCCCCCTGGGAGGTGGGGTTTGCAGGGGAAATCACCCACAGAGAACCACTCCCTAGGTCTACCAGACTTATTTATTTTCAGGATTGTATTCTCTTCTGACCATTAGGACATAAATACATACTCAACCTCAAATTTTTGGGCCAAATCATTTTAATATTCCAATATAGTACAAAAAAAGTTATTTATATTTTGAAAAATATTAAAGAAATAATTAAACAGAAAAAAATATATATATCATTCATGATTACACTAGGAAAAAAATGAGCCTCACTCTACAGGAAGGCAAGAGAGAAGGTGTGAAAGATACATGGTTAAGGTCAGATCCAAGTAGGCAGCTGGCCCATTACCAGTAATGATAAAATAATAACTTTAACAAAATAACTAAGGGCTTAATATCTATTACTTCATTTAATCTCCAAAACTATTAATATCCCCATTGTGAACCATAACTCAGGGATGCTGAGACATTCTAGTCGTTTGCAAGTTACTATAGCCTTTACTTCAAAGGTAGAGATGGGGTGATCTTGTTATCCATGGTCAGAAAAGATGGAGTGGTCATTCTAGGAAAGGAGGCCCACCTTGCCCCTGTGTGTACTGAATGTTCAATAAATGTTTGGAGGTTGATGGCAGAGTAATGAGACCCACACACACAAATATCAAAAAGCAGCTCTTTGTCTCAGTCTATTCAAATACTAAGACTCACCCTATTTAACTGGGTATTCTAACAAAAACGCACACACACAGAGATCTTGGGAAATTCTTTAAATGAGAGTTAACTATGAAAACTCATGATGATCCCTTAAAGTCAAGGCTATTCCCTTCTCCCCCACTAAACCTATGTTACTGTTATCCCTGGATCAGCCCCAGGAGCTTTAAAAAATTGTGTCATGGCTGAGGGCAGTGCTCACACCTGTAATCCCACTACTTCTGGAGGCCGAGGTGAGAGGATTGCTTGAGCCCAGCAGTTCAAGACCAGCCTATACAACATAGTAAGACCCCATCTCTAAAAAAAAAAAAAAAAAGTTTAATTAGCCAGATGTGGTGGCAAATGCCTATAGTCCCAGCTACTCAGGATGCTGAGGCAGGAGGATCACTTGAACCCAGGAGGTCAGGGCTGCAGTGAGTCATGATCATGCCACTGCACTCCAGCCTGAGCAACAAAGCAAGACCCTGTCTCAAAAAAAAAAAAAAGGAAAAAAAATTAATGTGTCGCAGGGACATGCAAGCAAGATATCTAGAGGAAATCTCCATCCTCATCTGTTCCCTGACACTGAACACTCCTTAACTTCACAGACTACCTGTTCCTTTGGTCTTCCATCATCATTCTCTTAATATTGAACAAATGGTTTACCACAGACCCAGCTTGGAACTTGTTCACAGTCCCACTTATGCCGAGAGCTTTCCAAATGATCCATCAGCCTTTGCCATCCCTAGACACCCTTTTGAATGGCCAAAGGATGACTGAATGGCTCAGATAAGGACCAGTTCTGTCTTCAGCTCTCTTGGAGCATGGCCTGTGTCTGTAGAGCCACCTCAGTAAAGCCTTATTCACTGGATGAACTGTAAATCCCAAGTCTTCCTGATGTTGCCTTATAGGAATGTCTGTTTTGATATGTGTTCCTTTCATTTGTGGGAGATTCAGAAAGGGACATGGATGACCTGGGGAAGACGGAGAGACAGAGCAACTGCAAGGACAGCCAGTAATCCTGCCTGCAGTGGACAGTAACTATATCACATCCACATTATCCATAAAGGACCATTCTGCTAATGCAGATTATTTTCTTTTCCAGGTTTGCAATATCTGGTTCACTTTAGTATCGTATTAAATGTAAAAAATCAATGCTAGACCCTTTGCCTTTGCAGAGTCCAATGTCAGGAATATTTCTTGCTGCTTTACCTGAATATCCCTTTCCTCTGCTTTTTAATTTTTTTTTAAATCGTGCTCCAGGAAGTAATAAGCCCCAGGGTAAGAAGACAGAAAGGCAACACTGCATCAGGAAACACCATTTAGATTATATTTTATCGACATTGTACTAACAGCACCCCCAAAAATGAAAGGTAATTATTTAAATGGGTTGTATGATGAAGCGGTTTGTTGCCGTACACGGAGCTAAAGAATTGAATGCCAAACCATTTCTAACATCCAGTCAGTAATTAGGGAAAATAAAATGCAACTTCACATTGAGCAAAAGCACCTAAACTGCTGCTGGGATGACAGGCCCCACCGGAAACTCGTTTCAATGGCTAGAAAGTCGGTCTGCCACCCAGTCTTGATGCTTCTTCAGCAGGACCAGAACTGATTGTTCAGCAGTAAGTTCTGCTTTAAGGCATCCAAATGGCAGGAAGGAAATGCAGGGCAAGAGGGGCATAAAACCTCACTAAGAACCAAAACACTGTCAAATTGGGAGGTTCCGTAGCCTTCACCTTTGGATCTTTTCAAGCTAAGCTAACAGGTCCTGGGTGGGTCCCGCAGCGGCCGTTGCTGTAGTTCACTGGGGCTAATGGGAAGAGAAAAGGAAAGAGCTAGAGGCAACTTTTCTGTCCCCATTTTACAGACAGAAACTCAAGCCTAAGCTAAAGATGGATTGTTGATTATTTTGTTTCTGGAAAAAGGAAAAAATTTGAAAGTAAGGTCAATTGTTTGGGGGAAGTTCATTCAACAAACATTTATTTAGTACTACCCATGTGAAAATGAAGCCAAAAAATTGACATCATGTAGAACATGATCCCTTTGTTGAAGTAAGTAGATATTTACGCAAGTAACTATGATACAACTCAGAATTAAATGCTTGCTACAGGAGAGGTACAACTAAGTGCTCCCATGCCACCCACAATGATGAAGGGATCAGGAAAGGTTTCAGGAAAGCCACAGTATTTGAGCTGCACCTTTTAGTTTGACAAGGATTATAACTGAGAGAGAGGACACAGAAAGGCACCCCAAGCTGGGAGCACAGCTGGAAGCAAAGACTCAGCAATGCAGGTGGGCACAGCACATCTGGGAAGCAGATAATGCTCCCTCTGGACTAGAAGGAAAAGTGAAAAAGGAAAATGATGCTCCCTGATGTATATTTCAAGCAAGCAACTAAAGCTGTGCTGGCACATAGTGAGCACCCAATCAATACTTTTTGAGCATATAGTGTGCACTCAATAGTGGGCAAAATACCCAAGGTGACCTCCAATGAGTCACACCCCTGCAAAATTCTCCCTCCTTGTGTTTGAGTGGAACCTGTGACTTGTTTCTGATCCCTAGAATATGCCACAGGTGACAGGATGTCACTCCCTTTATTGGGTTACATTTTAAGTCTCAGGCTATTATGCCTATGATCATCTATAAGATTTTATCTTATCAGACAGGAGAGAGAGGTTCCTTTGCTGACTTTGAAGAAGTAAGCTGCCATGTTATAAAAGGGCTGTAGCACAAGGAACTGCCTCCAGGCAGCAGAAAAGAAGAAAATAAGATGAATTCTGCCCACAATCTTAAGTGGAGCATGTAAGCAGTTCCTTCCCCAACAAAACCTTGGATGAGACCACAGCCCCAGCCAACACCTGTATTAATGTCTGGTGAGCCCCTAACACAAAACCCAGATAAACCTTGCCTGCACTTCCAGCCCGCAGAAACTGTAACATAATAAAGAGGTGTTTTTTCAAGACACTAAATTCGTGGTAATGTTTTATGCTGCATAGAAAACTAATACATTGGGTAAATAAACATTGAAAAGGTTTGGCATTCAAAATCAGAGCAGGGAAGGCATTAGAATCATGCTACAGAAACAGAATCAACCATTTGACCCAGCCATCCCATTATTGGGTATATACCCAAAGGATTATAAATCATTCTACTATAAAGACACTGCAGCACCGTTCACAATAGCAAAGACTTGGAACCAACCCAAATGCCTATCAATGATAGACTGGACAAAGGAAATGTGGCACATATACACCATGGAATACTATGCAGTCATAAAAAAGGATAAGTTCGTGTCCTTTGCAGGGACATGGATGAAGCTGGAAACCATCATTCTCAGCAAACTAACACAGGAACAGAAAACCAAACACTGCATGTTCTCACTCATAAGTGGGAGTTGAACAATGAGAACATATGGGCACAGGGAGGGGAACATCACAAACCAGGGCCTGTCAGAAGATGGGGGGCTGGGGGAGAGATAGCATTAGTAGAAATACCTAATATAAATAATGGGTTGATGGGTGCAGCAACAATACACATATTATACACATAGGCACATGTATACCTATGTAACAAACCTGCACATTCTGCACATGTATCCCAGAACTTAAAGTATAATAAATAAAAAGAAAGAAACACTGCTCTCCTTAGGTCTTAAGCTTTTGAGAACTTTGAGAATCCAAAGAAAATTACATACTAACCATCACTGAAAAAATGTGTGTGTGTATATATATATATGTGTGTGTGTGTGTGTATACAACATTTTGCCTACAGTTTAAAGGGGCCCTCAGATGAGAACTAATGTCCTAAAAGAATATGGAGAATGTGACACATTAAGATAGGAGGGAGAGTCACCTGAAAACCACAAGAGACAGTACACTTCAGACCTCTGATTTTGCCCTCCTCTCTGATGCCAAAACATTGTGACTATCTTCTTTGGCCAGTACCAGTTTTATGTTTAAATACCATGGAACCCTGTCCAATCAGGTGTTGTTTCTGAGGTAGAGATTATCCTCACTCCTGGTGCTTTTAAGAATGAATGATGGATGCCTCATGCCTCCAGACTCATCACTGATAAGACCTACAACACACTCGGTCTTCCAAAGCCAACCACAGCAAATTCTCCCCAGGCTTCCTACATATCCTATGGGCCATCTACGGAGTCTAGCAAGGCCGTGTCAATAGCCCCATGAGTTCCACCCTTCTCACGAGGCACTGCTGTGTCTCAACTCTGGTGAAAATGGCAAATGAAAACTAAGGAGGTTAGCTCAATCTCATAAGAGTCCACAGCACACAGTTGTAGTCAAAGTCTCCCATGCTACAATGAATGCATTCATGTTAGTCCAGTTATAAATGCAAGAGTCAGAGACCACCTGATTCAGTTTGTTTAAGTTGACAAGGTTGTATTCCTGGGACTGCAAAGCATTTACAGTTAAACTAGAATTTTAGCTTCCTGCCTGGGAAAATTTTTTTCAATGGACAGGGAAATATGATGAACAATTGTGTGGACCAATAAGCAAAAGATAATGTGCATGGAATTAGTGAAAAGTGAAACTCATGCTTCCATTAACACATTCCATTCAGTCGTTCTGAAATATATATTATATATGTATATATATGTATGTATGTATGTATGTTACATTCACACAGTGGCTTGAAATTAATAATCAAATTTGCACATCATTTTTAATTAAATCCACATCTTTCCTGTCTCCCAGCTGTTGGCCCGGTGTTTATGTGGACTACATCTGGCAGTCCTCAGCATTCTCCACAGTCACCCGTCCTCTCTGTCCCCAGATACACCTGCTTTCTGCAGCTGGTCCACCAACAGGTGCAGCGGAAAGCCTGGTTGATGGGCATTATAAACACTCCTGCTGTTGAGCATCTGCGAGGTTACAAAGGGCCCAATTCTAACTTCAGTGTTCCTTCCTCCAGGAGAAGTAAAAAACACCCTGTGTGATCTGAACATGCTGGAGTCTCCATCAGTCACTTTCCCACCCTGGGAAGAAATGCTTTGGGTCAACTTGGTGTTAACAGCTGTTCCACCTTCCAGGTTATTAGCAAAGGACAAAAGAGCTGGTCCTTGGTCATTCTTAGTTTGTCTGAGATTCTAGGCCCTCAGCCAGTGGCCTGGACACTCCATCTCCATTTGCCCTAATGAACAAGGTATAGTTCCCCTCATGGTCCCCAGTTTGTGACCATTACTCACCTGGTTTTATTGGGAGCTGGCCAACCAAAGTGTCCCACAGTACTGCCAAATGAAAAACATGTGAGAGCAACACATATTGTGAGAATTACTATTTTGCAATTCCTTGTTGATAGAGTAGTAGGTATTTCAAAGTAAGAAAAGTTCAGAATAATGTTCAGGGTCTTTTGGATTTGGTTTGGTTATTTCCCAAACCCTGAAGTTTGGAAAGGGGTTCAGATGATTTTTACTGTGATTATCTGAAAAATATCTCACCCTATAAGGAAGCATCCATGCAATTAGTCCAGATATAAATACAGGCTCTAAAACTATGCCCCGTGGCACCCAGGTTAATGGACTAATGCAATAAAGCAATAGGTTACAATAAGAAATTCCAATACAATTAAAACCATAAAGCTAATGATGATCTGTTTCAAATGAAGCTCTAGACAAAAATAAAGCACTAAAAGTCACTTATTCATTAAACAGTTTTGGTTCCACTTGCAGAAGTTCACAGAGGGCATTAGTCACCTAAAGCACAAGATGCACTGGAAGTTAAAATACATAAAAATGGCCTCCATCCTGCTATTTATTTCTACGCTCTCACCTTCATGCCAATGGACTACACCCCATGTGCCTGTAAGGCAGAGTTCAAGTACCACTTCATTAGAATCTTCTTGTAGTTTTGTGTATCCACATTCCAAGCCACTATACACAGCGCAGGAATTAAGTTGGTCACCTGAGATGCAGAGGCTAAGTCAAGATCCAGACTACTGTTAGCTGCAGTGATGTCCCCACTTGCTTGAAAACGCTATTGCATCACACTGTGATCTTTAAAGAACCTTAGGCTTCATGTGGGGGCTTGTGCCTGTAATCTCAGCACTTCAGAAGGCTGAGGCAGGCAGATTCCTTAAGACTAGGAGTTTAAGACCAGCCTGGGCAACATGGTAAAACCCCATCTGCATAAAAAATACAAAAACACTAGCCAGGAGTGGTGGTGTGTGCCTGTGGTCCCAGCAACCCAGGAGGCTGAGGTGGGAGGATCATGAGTTCAGGGAGGTTGAAGCTGCAGTGAGCCATGATCGTACCACTGTACTCCAGCCTGGGCAACAGAGTGAGACCCCACCCCACCCCCCCAAAAAAGACTTGAGTTTTCCCCAAGTAGTTCTGATTACCCTGAGTGAATCTAGTCCCTGCACGAAATGACAATTCCATTTCAGCTTCTTTCATTTGTGTAAAAACCCTTTTAGTCTTCTCGTGGTTTTCTTCCACCAGAATTTCTAATATTGCTGCAAATCGAAAGAGGTAGACTCTGGAGATGAAGGGACCTACCCATCATCAAAACACTTGACAGTTACGTTCAAAGAGCAAGAGCTAGAAGCTCAAGAGTGAATCTATGATATTTCCAAAGGCAATACTGCCATGGAGGAGGAAAATGACGTTCCACATTCTTAGTGTCTGTTGCCTGTGTCTCTGGGCATAAAAGACCAAAAAAAGACAACCACATCCAATTGGAGCTTTCAGCAGAACATATCCATTGGCAAGTGAAAACTCCGTATGTGGTTTTCCTTTGACAAAGTGGTTTGTAATTCTTGTCTTTTATAGACATTACCCACCTAAAACCTTAATGCTTTGACAAGAAACTCATGGGGGGAAAAATGCTGCTTGCTGTCTTCTCCCTGTCTGTGTTGTGAGTCAAAGACAAAGATAAAGATGTTACCAGAAACCGGATTCATACACTTAGCCAATGTGTTGAGACTAGGAAGACCAGAAAGCAAGAGCTGCTTCCATGTTATTCTTGCTGTCATGGGCTCATTGCTGCTATGCTGGGTTTTGTCTCTTATGGCTCCAGGTGCACTCGCCACCTTTCCCCTCCCTCCTCTGTGCCCCAAGAGCCTGACATACATGGGCTACACTTGGGGCTCCCTGGCCCACTAGCTTCCAGTTGGTTTGGCTTGCAGAGACACTAACAGGAGGTGGAGAGGGAAAGCAAAGTGGTTATTCCCTTCCACTTTTTCCTGCCAGGTGCCTCTGGATTGGCTGTGTGCTCTAATCAGGTACCTGGGATTTATATTAATCAGGTGTGGTTAAGGCATGCAGGCATGGAAATAACGTTTGTGACAGAAGAAGTGTTTATACTCACAGCTCCCTAGAAACCGCAGATATGGCAGGCCACAAAGGAGAGTTATATGAGAAAGCACCAGGGTCACTCAGGAGCCAGAGAGAGCTGGGGACACATGGGCAACAGCTTTCATTGTGGTTTCCACTGGAAGGCTCAGGAGAGGCAAGTTAAGCAAGTTTAGAATGGGCTCATTTGAATAATTTCAGTGGGCTCTGGGGCATAGGAGCCGTTCCTAGTTGTCTGGTACCTGGCCCTAGAGTAATCATGTCAGGGGGATGGTGGCCCGGAGCGTAAAAGCCCAGTAAAGGGGGTGGTTGGAGTTTGGGATCTGGATGGGTTGGTTTGCATACAGAAGATGTACTCCCCATTGAATTGCTTGCCAACTCCAGGAATTGCTAACCCTGGGAGAGGCAGTCTTTCAAGGGTCAACAAGGCCTCATGCTGTCAATGCGTCAGAATACAGAAAATAAAGACCGACTTAATGCATTGCATTTCTTTACTAGGCTTCAGCTCATATGAGGCAGCCCTCTCCAAGGGACATTGCCCATCTTTCCACCCTGCTTTTACCCCTTACCTCAACCTCAGGGTGGTAGCTGCCCCCACTGTTTCTTCCCTGTGGCTGGTTTCCTTTAACTCTGCCTGGCACCTTTGTAAATAGTGCTTTATTAAACTCACCTTGAATTCCTAATTTAACTTTGCCATTTATTTTCTGCCAGCATCCTCATCAATACAATCAAAATCATATCTGACAATAAATTTCTAAGCCAGTGAAACCTGGATTTAGGGAACCTAAAAAATATTTCTTACCTAACAACAAACAGTATAGAAACAGAATGTCAGGGTGTAGGTGTGCAAGCCATAGGAGTTGCTGCCCACTTTCTCATTCCTTCAACAATATCCATCAAGCTTCATGTGCCAGGTATCGTTCTCAGAGGAAGGAATGCTATCCTGGCTCTTAGGGAGTATCTAGAAAGTACCCTCAGTGGCCTCCGTATTGCAAATGCTATATGCGGTTTTTGGCATGATTGTTCAATGTAAGACATAAGGCAATTCATTAAATTAACTTGTGCTGTGGAAGGCAGTAGACAGAGAGGTTAGCAGATTTAACAGGAGCATCACATTATATATCTGTTGTTCTCATGTTTGGCTGTAAATCAGAAGCACCTGTGAGCTTTCTAAAACTACAGATAATCTGCCTCCACCATCAGAGAGTCTGTGTGCCCTGGCTAAGAATGTTTTCTGTTTAAAAAAAAAAAAAAGAAAAGAAAAGAAAAAAATACCCTATAATGAATCTCAGGGGGGAACTGCTTTCTCCTATACCTGAACAAGTCTTCTCAAACTTCAGTGTACACAGGAATCACCAGGGAGACCTGATAAAATGCAGGTTCTTATTCATTATGTCTCAGATGGGGCAATGCGACTGGTCTTTGAACCACACTCCAGGTAGCAAGGTATGTATACCATAGTGTACTCAACCAGTTTCCTATTGTTGGATATTTAGGTTCTGCAATAGCTTGCTATTATAAATAACAATGCAATGAACATCTTTGGATATACCTATTTGTAGAGATTTCTGAATAATTTACAGTAGCCCCATAAAAGAAAAATTATTGAGTAAAAAAGGATGTGAACTCTTTTTAAGTTCTTAATACATATTGCTAAATTGATTTCTATAATGCTTACGTGAATTTACATCCCAAACAGCGATGTCTGCAAATGTCTTTCACTGCATCCTTATCAACACTGAAGAATATCTTTATTTTTGCTAATTTGATAGGTGGAAATGGTACTTCATTTCAATCTGCATGTCATTATTAGTGAAGCCGGCCTTTTTATATTAGTCATTTACATTTCTTCTGCAGTCTATGCCCTTTGTTGAACCACTCTTAAATTATTTCCTTGTTAAATATTTTCAACTCAGTCTATCATTGATTTTTTTCCTCTCTTTATGAGGCTAGATCTTCAATTTTATAATTGAAGTAGGAGGGAAAAATAAAAGCTCCCTTAAAGAATTTCAGTTTATTGCTAAGTTGTGAAAACATATTTCTACACTGACTTCAAGGAAGAGCTTTTCTGGTCCTGCAGACAAAGAGATTTAACCATAAAATTGGAACCGTATACTTTTTCTTTGCTATAACATTTTTGTGTTTCAACTTGTAACAGGAAAAGGCAAATTATGTATCTCATTCATTGAGGGATGATTGTTTGCTTGGCAGTTTCTAAATTTAAAAAAAAAAAGGAATAAAGGAGAGAAAAAGAAATAGAGATAAAACTCTCATCCACAATTCTCCACATAAGAATAAAACAGCCACACAAAACCAGAGATATCACAAACATTAATACCACTGTATATATGTATGAAATGCCACAGCCACAAAAAAACTAAATTTAAAATACAATAAGGATTTTATACTATGAATGCAGAAGAGTGTATTCTCAACATTATAAAACAGATATTTAAACCTTCTGTAACAAATGTAAGCTGTGAACACTGAATTCAGTAGTGAACAATATTGAAAGTTAAATTAGCAAGAGCTCATTAAAAAATTACTATGTTCTCTTTTTATATATCTCATTTATTCCAAGAAATACATAACTTGATCTCACCATTGACTATCTTAAAATCACATTACCCAGCTCATGATTTTTAAGATTAACTTTTGAGGGCAATTTCATACACTGTCAGTGAGAATGTAATTGAAATAATCTCTTGGGAAAGCAATTTTCAGTATATATCAAAAGCTTTAAATTGCTTATAGTTTTAAATTAATTATTTCACTTCTGAGAATTTATTTTTTAACCCTAAATAAAAGAGGAGTTTTATGCACAAAGATGTCCATAGCAGTGACACATACACAATGAAAAAATGCCAATTTACAAGCAGTCTGCAAGTTTATCCATTCAATATGATCACAACTATGCAAAGGAAAAAACCAAGCATAGGAAGAAAAAAAATTGAAAGGAAATAAAGCAAAATATTAAGAATTATTTACGCCTTCAACTTTTATGTACTTTTCCAAATTTCCTATAATGAACATTACTATAATAATAATGGAGTGGAGGCGTTGTTTTTAAAATGAATGCATACATTGCCTATATTGTGCCTGTTTGATTTGGTTTTGCTCGCTTAGGGCATGGACTAGAATGGAAAGGGAAGATTTTGCCAAGGAACTCTGACCAGCCAGAGGTTTTCTTCCCAGTTTAAGCCTCTAGGAAAGGAGGCTCAATTTAGGGCTCTGTATCTTCATTTGGCTCTGTGGCCCCCTCCATTTTATTTAATAATTACTCTGCCCATGTGGATTTGCTCTAAGTGTTGTCTAAAGGAAAGTAGTTAGGTCCAAAAATTCAGAGAGCATTCATCAGGGGTACTTACGTTCTTGGGGGCACTTATCACAATGTATCAAGAGTAATCCACCACCACCTCCTCCCCACTCCCGGACCTGGAAAAGGAACCCTTTGCAAGCAAAAAAAAAAAGTTTAACTTATCTGTATATCCTCTACATCAGGGTTTATCAGCACTATTGACTTTTAGGGCCAGATAATTGCCAGGGGCTGTCTTGAGCATTGTAGGATGTTTAGCAGCATCCCTGGCCCCTACCCATTAGATACTGGTAGTACCCACCCAGTTGTGACAAGTATGTCATTAGACATTTCCACATGTCCCCTGGATGACTTACCCTGCAATTGAGAACCACCGTTCTACATCTAACTGACTCCAAGAATGTGGTAAATACTCAATAAAAACTTGTTGAATTGAGTGGGAAGAGAGGTTGGAGGAGAAGTTGACCAGGAAATGACTGGGCAAACAATAGACTGAATTCAACTGTTGACAGAGAAGCCCTAAATCCAAGTCTCTGTCAAAGAGATCCTAACTTGGTAGCCTTGAGCAAAACATTTCACCATTTGGGGCCTCAGTTTCCTCAGCTGTAAAATGAGAGGATTACACTAGAATTGTAATGATCACCTCACAGTTTGACAACTCTAAGAATTTTGCAAAAGCCTGAGGCATAGTAGATGCTCAATAAGTATTTAATAATAGACTTTGCTGAGTACCTATATGAGCCTTGCTTCGGGCTAGGTCTTTTATTTTTCGATTTAAAAAAAATTTAATTTCTGTGGATATATGGTAAGTGTATATATTTACGGGTTACATGAGATATTTTGATACAGGCATGCAATGTGTAATAATCACATCAAGGTAAATGGGGCATTCATTCCCTCAAGCATTTATCCATTGTGTTATAAACAATCCAATTATGTACTCTTTTAGTTACTTTTAAATGTATAATTAAATAATTTTTGACTATAAAATTATTTTGACTATAAAATATATAAATTATTTTTGACTATAGTCACCCTGTTGTGCTAGCAAATACTAGGTCTTGTTCATTCTTTCTATTTTTTTGTACCCATTAACCATCCCCACATCCTCATCCCTACTACCCTGCCTATGAGCTAGGTTTTTAAAATACATTATTTCATTTAATAGTCACAGCAACTCTCTGGGGAAGGTACTAAAATGTTTAAATCAATTTTACAGATGATAATAACAAGGCCTACAGAGGTCATAGAGTAACTGTCTGGTGTTGGGATTGGAACTAAGATAAAACTGACTTCAAAGCCTGCATTCAAAGCCACCATCCATACCATAGCATGCATGACCCCAGAACAGGCTGGTGGTGGAAAGATCCTAGAATAAATGAGAGCTTCCGTTCTGGAAGTATCAGTCAAGAAAATAAAAAATCTCAATTTTAGCAATAAAAATCCTGACTTTCTTGTCCAATTCCCAGAGACAATTAGAATGTCCTCTGTGACATTCCTAAAAAGTCTAGGAGTCATAAACTCAATGCCTACAGGGTCAAGAGAATGAATGGGACTAGGCAAAAACAGGAAAACCAAAGAAGAACCAAAGAAGGTTTTTCTCCCCGAGGGGCACAGATGCTTCTCACACCTGACCAATGGGTACAGTGCAGGAAGGTGGGTCTGAAGCGGTCAGACCTTCCCTCTTGCTCAACAGAAACAAGAATCCCGGAATTCTTAAGCTAATTTTTTGAAAGGCTGACAATTTGTTGAATAATTAAGGAGTGGAGAAAAAAATGTGAAAGTCAAAGAAAACAATTGATGAGCCAGATGTAGCTCACAGACCTCCAGTTGGTGGCCTCTTATCTGGTTCTTGTTTGAATGCCTCCTGTGACATGGAGATCACTCCAGGAGTCAGCCCAGTCATATTTGAACATTAGGGAAGAAGACCAAATCTGCCTTCCTACTCCTTCTTCCTTTGGGTCCTCACCAAAAATGAAATGCAGAGCCCCACATGCATCCTTCGGTATGCACTCCCTTAGTTAATAAGTCTTTTCTTTAGCTATTGCTCCTATGCATGATATGAAGTCCCCAACCCTCGGGAAGGGTAACCCTACCAGAACAGCATCAGATCACACTGGCCTTTGGAGTTGGGTGGCTCTTCTTTGTTTCTAGCAGTGACACCACACTCTGAGGAATGCTACATTTGCACCTGATTGCTTCATTCCCTGCACACCATATCAAACTTTCAATAAAGCTCAGTGCCCCTACCTCCCAAAACACTATGAGTCCTTGGATTCTTTCCAACTTCATTATTGTCATCCTACTCCAGGTCGCCATCACTTCCTGCCTAAAATACTGGCACTCTTGCTTCTACTTTTTCCTTTTTAAACAGAATAATCTTTTAATAATTTACATTTGATCCTGTCACTCACCTGATTTATAGCCTCCAATGACTTCACATTGCCTTACAATAAAAGCCAAACTCCTTGCTACAGCCTGTAATGCCCCCAGACTACTGGTCCTGTCACTGTTCCTACCTTAGGACCTTTGTACTTGGTGTTTCCTGTGAGTGTAAGGCTCTCACCCCAGTTTTCTTAATGTGTGGCTCCTTCTTGGTGACTCAGGTCTCAGATCAAATGGCACCTTTACAGTGAGACTTTCCCCAACCTCACAATATAAATGACTCTCCCTCCCCACAACCACTCTGTTGTATTTTTATCACTTCACTGCATACTAAGTGAAAAGATCTTTTTTATTTATTTGGCTACTTTTTATGATTTATCTTCCCCTGTTGGAATGTATCACCCTAAAAGAATGGTGCCTGGCACCTAATACGTGCTCAATAAATATTAGCTGAATGAATGAAAGAAGACAGAAACCTTGTCTGTTTTATTCAATTTTGCGTACTCAGAGTCTAGAGGAGCACTGCTCAACAGAAATGTAATGTGAGCTATATATGCAATTTTAAATTTCCTAGTAGGCACATGAAAGAGAAACACATGAAATATATTTCACTATTTATATTATAGCCAATATATTCAAAATAATTATTTCAACATGTAATTATAAAAAAATTAATGATATATGTTCTCTTCATATCAAGCCTCAGAAATGCAATGTGTATTTTATACTTACAGCACCTACAATTTGAACTAGCCACATTGTAAATGTTCTATAGCACTTCAAATGTTCAACTGTAACTCCCTTATTGGAGAATGCACCTCTAGAATAGTGTCTGACACATAGGAAGTGGTGAATAAGTATTGGCTGAATGAATGAGTGAATTAAATCCTTTCCTTTCCAACTCCCTTCCAAAAGAAATTCTGTTAAGCCACTCCTCCACACTCCATGCTTATATCATTTGTTGATCGGTTGGTTGGTTTTGATAATATAAATGTAGGACTTTGCCTTTATTACTATCAATGTGATTTTTTTTTTAACATTCAATTCCTGGATCCAGCCTGTTAAGATCATTTGTCCCACATTCTATCCATAATCTTAAATATTTGCTAGTCTTCCCAGTTTTGTGTCATGCTCAAATACAGAATTCACACAAAAACATGGGAAGGTCAGGTCTAATTTCTGCAGTATGCCTCTAGAGGCTTCATTTATTGTATTGATCGATCCACCATCTGTCTTTCAGATTCTTCTACCTTCTATACATCTGCCTAGCTGAAAAATCCCACACTTCCAATTTCTCCAGTTTTTTTCCCACAAGAATATCATTTACAGATTGGAAATCATCTAATGCCTCAAGAAGCTGTTGGTTCAGTGTAGTACCTAGTATTATTCTCATCCACTTGTTCTACTCTGTAATCATATTGTCATCTCTATACAACTCAATAGATTCATTTTTTAAAAAAAGAAACAGGCAGAACAATAACTAAATAATGATACAAATATTTGGCATTTGTGGATTTAACAATCTTAATTTCAAATATTCCTTATCAACCTATTTGGTCATTCTCAAGTATGCTGTTCCATGAATTTGAATTTTGGGTATTAAAAGACCAGTACGTGAATAGAACTTATTTAGCTAATCAGGAAACCTAGCTGATACCTTAGCATGCCCATTTCAATTTATTTTATAGTTTCTAGTCTTCAACTACATAGTAACTCTATAACTTTAAACAATAAATTTGCATATAGTAAAAAATGATCTCAAAAAGGAAACTAGAACATTGTGATGATGAAGAAAAAGTAAAAATGTATATTAATTGATATGATTTGGATCTGTGTCCCCACCAAATCTCATGTCAAATTACAATCCCCAGTATTACAGGTGGGGCCCGGTGGGAGATGACTGGATCATGGGGTGGATCCTCCATGAACGGTTTAGTACCATCCCCTTGATGTTGTTCTTGTGACAGAGTTTTCACAAGATCTGATTGTTTAAAAGTGTGTAACACCTCCCCCTTGCTCTCTCTTGTTCCTGCTCCCCAATATGAGATGCCTTTCTCCTCCTTTGCCTTCCACCATGATTGTAAGTTTCTGAAGGGCTCCCCAGAAGCCAAGCAGATGCCAACATTATGCTTCCGGTACAGCCTGTGGAACCATGAGCCAATTAAACTTCCTGTCTTATACAATACTCAGCCTTAGATATTTCTTAATAGCAATGCAAGAATGGAATAATACAGACAATTGGTACCATGGAGTGGGGCATTGCCATAAACATACCTGGAAATGTGGAAGCGACTTTGGAAATGGGTAACAGGTGGAGGTTGGAAGAGTTTGGAGGACTCAGAAGACAGGAAGATAAGCAAAAGTTTGGAATTTCCTACAGACTGGTTAAGTGATTGTGACCAAAATGCTGCTAGTGATATGGACAGAAAAGGCCAGTCTGATGAGGTCACAGACGGAGATGAGAAACTTATTGGGAACTGAAGCAAAGGTCACTTTTGTTATGCCTTAGCAAAGAACTTGGCAGCATTGTGCCCCTGCCCTCTGGATTTGTGGAACTTTGAACTTGAGAGTGATGATTTAGGGTATCTGGCAAAAGAAATTTCTAAGCAGCAAACCATTCAAGATTTGGCCTGGCTGCTTCTAACAATCTATGCTCATGTGCATGAGCAAGGAAATGATCTAAAGTTGGAACTTGTATTTAAAGGGGAAGCAGAGCATAAAAGTTTGGAATATTTGCAGCCTGGCCACGTGGTAAAAAAGAAAAGGCCAATTTCAGGAGAGAAATTCAAGCAGACTGCAGAAATTTGCATAAGTGAAAAAGAGCCAGGTGCTAATAACCAAGACAGTGGGGGGAAAAGGCATTTCAGAGAACTTTGCAACAGCCCCTTTCATCACAGGCCCAGAAGCTTAGGAGGACTGACTGGTTTCATGGGCCAGGCCCAAGGCCCCGCTGCCCTGCATAGCCTTGGGACACTGGTCCCTGCATCACAACTGCTCCAGCTCCAGCCATGGCTCAAAGGGACCCAAATACAGTTCAGGCTGCTGCTTCAGAGAGTCCAAGTCATAAGCCTTGGTAGCTTCCATGTGATGTTACATCTGCAGGTGCACAGAATATAAGAGTTGAGGCTTGGGAGCTTCTACCTAAATTTCAGAAGATGTATAGAAAAGCCTGGGTGTCTAGGCAGAAGCCTGTTGCAGGGGTGGAGCCCTCATGGAGGACATCTACTAGGGCAGTGTGCAGGGGTAATGTGGGGTTGGAGCCCCCCCACAGAGTCCCCACTGGGGCACAGCCTAGTAAAACTTAAGAGGGCCACTGTCCTCCAGACCCCAGAATAATAGATCCACCAGCAGCTTGTGCCCTCAGCCTGGAAAAGCCACAGGCACTCAACACCACCCCATGAGAGCAGCCATAGGGGCTGAACCCTGAAAAGTCCACACGGGCAAAGCTGCCCAAGGCTTTGGGAGCTCACTCCTTGCACTGGATGTAAGACATGGAGCCAAAAGAAACCATTTTGGGCTGTGCACAGTGGCTTATGCCTATAATCCCTGTACTTTGGGAGGTCAAGGCAGGTGGATCACTTGAGGTCAGGAGTTTGAGACCAGCCTAGCCAATATGGAGAAACCCTGTCTCTACAAAAAAAAAATATATAAAAATTAATTAGGCATGGTGGTGGGTGCCTGTAATCCCAGCTACTCGAGAGGCTGAGGCAAGAAAATCTCTTAAATCTGCAAGGCAGAGGTTTCAGTGAGCCAAGATCACACCAGTGCACTCCAGCCTGGGTGACAGAGCAAGACTCCATCTCAAAAAAAAAAAGAAAAAAGAAAAACTATTTTGAAGTTTTAGATTTCATAATAGCCCTGCTGTGGGGTTGACAGCCCCCCTGTTGTGGGGCCTGTCACCCCTTTCTTTTGGCTAATTTCTCCCTTTTGGGAGGGGAATATTTATCCAAAGTTTGTGCCCCCATTGTATCTTAGAAATAACTAACTTGGTTTTGATTTTACAGGCTCATAGGTGAAAGGAACTAACCTTGTCTCAGATGAGACTTAGGAACTTAGGACTTTTGAGTTAATGCTCTAAATGAGTTACGACTTTGGGGGACTGCGGGGAAGGCATAACTGTATTTTGCAATGTGAGAAGGACAGGAGATTTGAGGGGCCAGGGGCAGAATGATAGAGTTTGTATCTGTGTCCCCATCAAATCTCCTATCAAATTATAATCCCCAGTGTTGGAAGTGGGGCCTGATGGGAGATGACTGAATCATGGGGGTGGATCCCTTATGAATGGTTTAGCACTGTATTAGTATGTTCTCATGCTGCTATAAAGAACTGCCTGAGACTGGGTAATCTATAAAGGAAAGAGGTTTAATTGACTCACAGTTCCACATGGCTGGGGAGGCCTCAGGAAACTTACACTCACAGTAGAAGGGGAAGCAACCACATCATTCACATGGCAGCAAAAAAGAGAAGTGCATGGGAATCACCCCCCTGATCTAATCACCTCCCACAAGGTCCCTCCCCCAACATGTAGGGATTACAACTTGGATTACAATTCAGGATGAAAATTTGGGTGGGGACATGGCAAAACCATATCAAGCACCATTCCCTTGGTGCTGTTTTTGTGATAGAGCCCTCTCGAGATCTGGTTTAAAAGTGTGTAGCACCTCCCGCTTCTCTCTTGCTCCTCTTATGTGGGACACTTCACTCCCCTTTTGTCTTCTGCCATGATTGGAAGCTTCCTGAGGCCTCTCCAGAAGCAAAAGCTGCTACAATTCCTGTAGAGCCTGCAGAATTGTGAGTCAATTAAACCTCTTTTTTTATATAAATTACCCAGCCTCAGGTATTTCTTCATAGCAATGCAAGAACATATTAAAACATGAATTAAACAATTTTCACCAAAACAAGCAAGTACAGAACACTTCAGAATCATATGAAGGGCATCTTTCAAATAAAAACACCTAAGTCACACCTCTGATGATACAAATTAGGATCTCTTGGAGTCACACCTAGCAATACATTATTTTAACACAAATGTTCCTGTCTCTTAAGAAGCAGCAAGAGAGGCCCTGGTTAACTGGTTAACACTCAGAAATCATTAGTGTAAGTACCCATCTGGCTCATGTAGTCAAACTTCCACAGATTTTATTCCAATATCAGTAGGTCATAATTCGTGGTTGCACAATTTTACAGAAAAGAAAACAGGGAAATACAAAATGTGGCAACTTGCTCTTGAGATGCTTATTTAGCTCTATGGAAGAAAATATTTACTCAACTCAGCAATCTGAAAAAGAAACAATATGCAGTTATAAGGAGACGAGTAAGTATAAATAATACAACTCTAAATAATCAGTAACTCTGGAGTTGTTCGGTTGATTCCCTGAATTCCAGCTGGAGACTAAAGACCTTTTATAATGCAACACCTAAACCTTATACAGGTGTTGAGATTTTTGGAATCTGTATTCACAGTTTCCACTGATCAAACCCGAGATATTTTCTCTCATGCAAGAGCCACTCCTCTTAGAATTCCTAGTAAAATTCTGTTTATGAAGCCCCATGTAATCCAGTTCAGTGGGTCATCCAAGTGATAACAAAGAAAATTTGTGAATTTGGCAGTGAGGAACTGATCAGCTGCCAACTGACTCATAAACTGGTCTACAAAATGTAATCACAGTGCTGGTTTTGAAGAGGTCAACAACCCAGCTGGCAGAAAGATATAAAAGTGCCAAGAAGTCTGGAATAAATAATAATAATAATAATACATAAACAACTAATTAAAACATTAAGAAAGGGATTTTATTCCATGATCATCAGAGAAACTACAGGTAACTCTAGAAATATCCCAGACATACCATAGTCTATCAGTATTTATTGAAGGCCTATTATGTAGTATCCTATGTATAAAACCCAGACTCAAACTCAGGCAAAACAAGGCTGCATAGGTCATGAGATAGCAGCAGGGATCGGGCAGGGATGGCTGCATTCAGTCCCTGAATGAAGTGTCCTTAACATTGGCTGCTGGGAGAAAGTCAGTAGGATCAAGAGTGATAGGCCTTAAAAACCCAAAGTCTGAGTCTATCCAAACAAACTCATCCTTTGTCATACTCCTTATTTTAGCTTCAGGAGTATGGCTGGCATGAGATCCCCTACATTTTGGGAGAGGAGACCCTTGTGCATTAGAAATAAGCCTGAGGGTATCAGTTCCCCAAACTGCAGAGTCAGGTCAGCTAGGGAGGGTGGCAGATTTGAGCAGAAGTGGAGGATATGATGAAGGCAATGTGGTAGAAAATATATGTGGTAGAAATCTTCTCAACTGACTGTCATTTAACCAACTCATTAGATCAATACTCCCCATTCCCTCTCTGAAAACTACAGATGAATGCCAGGACACGCTGAATGCCTATAGCTAGTAGGCTGCTCTTATCATTCCTGAGCACCTCCACTTCTACCAGTTTTACTCACAAAGGGCCCAAATTGTCTATACCAAGTGTACCTGCTATTATAAGTATGCAATTTGCTTAGATGCATAAAAATGATGAAATAGGAGAACCAAAACAGAGCTGTTTCTATGAAAACTAAATTGCAATGAGATGATACAATCAAATGAGTTGCTTTAAGTAGTTTCTGTGGAATTAGGTGTAGGCTAAACAACTGTTAAAAATTTAAAATGTTGTAAAAGTCTTAAAAAAAAAGGATACTTAACATCCTTGTTCTGCTTTAAAGCACCCAAAAGAAGAAAATGAAGAAAATGCTTGACGGGTTTGGTTTAAAAAAGAAAGATGATTCTGAACTCTGATTAGCAGACCCACACCCAGAGGAAAGGCCCAAAGTCTGCAAGAGAAAGAAAAGAACTCAGTCAGTAAAAAGAAAATGAAAACCAACCGTGATCCCATTACCCAGGGCCAATCACTGTTAATATTTTCATGTATATCTTTTTTTGAATTATATGCATATATTTTAATTAAAGCTATATATTAAAACAAGTATATAACAACTTAAAAACCCACATACAGACATATGCTTTATGATCTATTTTTCTTTCTTAATAAATCACATCCATCTTCTGATGTCGACAAATATTTATCTATGATGCCTTTTCAATAGCCTTGTAGCATTCCATGTTATAGACACAGCATAAATGATTCAAAGAATCTCCTTTTGTTGGACTTTTGATTCCAATTTTTATCTGAAATAAGCAATACTGCCACCGTAGTGCACAGCCTCCACTATTCCTTAGGACACATTGTGCTGGGTGTAATTTGATACACACACAGAAGGTCCCAGCTCTGTCAAATTCAGAGACAGAAAATAGAATGGTGGTTTCCAGGGACTGGGGAAAGGAAAAATAGAGATTTATTTTTTAATGGATGCGGAGTCTTAGGCAGGCAACATGAAAAGAGTTCTGGAGATGGATGGTGGTGATGGATACACAGCAAAGTAAATGTATGTAATGTCACTAAACTGCATACTTAAAAATGGTTAAGATGGTAAATTTTTTGTTACATGTATTTTACCATAATAAACTATATATATGTATAGAATTCTTAGTTCAGGAATCAAACAACAGCAGGCCTCAGACCTGATTTAGCCTGCTGCCTGCAATTAGCCAACTCTGATCTAGTCCAGTGATTTCCAAATAGCGTTCCAGGAGACCTGGAAAGAAACTGTATCTCTGCAGCTGCCAGGCAGCTCTTGGGAAAGGCCTACAGGGAAGGCTCTGGGCCTCACCCCTTCTTCAAACACTATAGCTCCACTCTTACCTGGAATTCTATAGGCTTGACTTGAAGAAAGGCCCCTGGTGCTTAAAAAGCTTTGGAAAACCACTGCCTAATCTACATTCCCCATGCTAAAGACGGTAACATGAGGGATCGGAGATAGCAAGTGAGATGTGTGGCAGAGTTGGGACAAGAGCCCAAGTCCTTCGCCTGTGAGCTCAGTGCTTGTCCTATACCACTCAGCCTCCCTTCCCCTAAGGAAGGTCATGCCCTCCTCATGCAGCAGACTGGGGCTTCTCCTCAACAGCTCCCCTTAGCCTAGGGGCTTAGATCCCAGTAAATGCAAGTGATTCATTAAGTACCTCTATGTGCCCAGAAAGTATGAGAAAAACACAAGGCAAGATCCTGCTCTGTGGTGGGCAAAATAATGGTGCCCCAAAGATCTCCTTGTCTTAATCCCTGGAAGCTGTGAAAATGTTACATTACATGACAAAAGAGACTTTACAGATGGGATTAAGGTTAAGGATGCTGAGATAGGGAGATTATCCCGGATTATTCAAATAAGCCCAATCTAATTATCTGAATCTTTGAAAACTTTCCCACCTATAGTCAGAGAGAGACAGGGCTATTGAAAGAATGGTCAGAGAGACGCAATGTTGCTAGCTCTGAAGATGGAGGTGGAGGCTATGAACCAAGGAATGTAGGCAGCCTCTAGAAACCAGAAAAAGCAAAGAAATGGATTCTCTCCTACAGCCTCTGGAAAGAATCACAGCCTTATCAACATCTTGATTTTAGCTCCATAAAACCTATGCCAGACTTCTATCTTCCAGCACTGTAAGATAATATATTTGCCTTGTTTCAATCCACTAAGTGTGTGGTAATGCATTATGCCAGCCATAGAAAATTACTATATGTTGTCAAATAGAGGCAGAATGCCTTACTTATCCTGCAGTTTGTGGTCAGTTAAGAGCATTTGCTCACTTGGCCCTTCTGTCTTCTCTATTCGTCAGCATATTGACCTCTTGAGCAACCAGCCCTGCCCAGAAAGCCTGGAAATCAAAATGTGAGCCAATCCGGAAATTTCCTAGGGGCAAAAGATAACAATAAAATTTTTAAAAAATTAAACTACCTCTGTAAATAACAGTCATTGAGCTTGACAAGTGTTCTTTAAAAAAAAAAATCAGGACTTCTGTTTCTCCATCCTGGAGACTAGATGAGTGAAGCCAAAGGCTGGGTCATACTAATGTTAAAAACATGGTCTGGTCTGTATGCACAGTTGGAGGAAGATGTGCATGGGGTGTTGGGGGGAATGGGAGGTAGGGAGGGGATCAGACAGGTAGACACAGGATAGAGGAGTCAGTTCAGGTAGTTCTTTCTCTACATTGACCTAGCACTTTATTCCAGATTAAGGATCAGTAAACTACCACCCTGAGGCCAAATCTGGCCCACCGCCTGGTTTTCTAAATAAAGTTTTATTGGAACTCCAGCCCACTTTCCCATTATATATTACCTATGGCTGCCTTCCCATCACAGTAGCAGAGGTGAGTAGTTGTGACATACACCCCATGGCATGAAAGGTCAAAAATATTTATCATCTGGCTCTTTACAAAAGTTTGCTGACCCCTGAAAACTCACTGGGGTAGCCCCATGTAAACCAGAAGAAATTCTTCTAAGCAAGAAGAATTCACAAGTCACAGGAGCTTCTGTTGCCCCTCTGTGCAGCCATGAGATGAGAGGCCATGTTTGTCTTTCCTGCTGCAGTTTTGTGACTCATGTCTTCTGACCCTGTTCAGTGAGGCTGAGAAAGGCAACCACATAACCCAAGGATATCCAGCTGTGGTGATCCAGCTACATTTTCCTTTGAGTCAGCCACCCCAGCATGTAAGCAGCCTCATTTGATCCATTTCTTCTAATCCAGAAGTTCCCAACTCTTTCTACCATATTTTTGAAACTATTACACTAATGTATTTTTCATTACCCATAAATCATGTTGCCTTGCAGCTCTCTGCCCACTGAATCAATGGCCTTTGTTGTTTCAGGAAAAGTAGAGGCACAATCCTGAACCAAGAATTCTTTTTTTTTTTTTTACCTTGTGTTTTATATTAGATTTCTCAAGTCAGAGAGAAACTGTTGTCTTAGAAGTGAGTTTTGTTGAAAGAGAAGAATATGTTATTTCTATTCAAAAATTATCTTTGCACAAATCAAGAACAAAGCCCAGGGGACTAAGCACAGAGTATTACTGTGAGTTACTGTGTAGAAAGGACAGAGGATGGGATGTGGGGGCAACTCCTGTTGAGCAGAAGAAGGGGCAAGACTTTCTACCCATCTATCTCCTCACCTACTGGGGGATGGCCCTGGAAGAGAAGAAGAAGACAAAAATTCCAGATAGGTTGAGGGAGAATACAAAACTACTTAGGCTGGTGCTTTAATGTGTCCCACCCTCCTGTGCTCCACATGCACAGACGTGTGGTCCCTGGGTTCGGGAGCCCTAGAACATCATTTGCAGAGAGAAATGCCAAGCACATGGGCCAAAAGTAGCCTTCTCTTGTTCGCAGAGATATACCTGGCCTGGGGACATCTAGAAGCTCCCGAATAGCCCTGTGGTGGACATGGAAGAAGGGAGCTGAAAAGTAAGAGAGTATTTGCTAAAAAGTTGCCCAGTGTGTGGCAAGATAATCCTATAGCAGAAGCTGGGAAGTAGGCCACATAAATCCAGGTTCCAGTAGAAGTTCCTGGCTAAGCCCCAGAGGGTCTACAGCAGCAAGAGGCAAAGCAGAGGATGCTAAATCTAGGGGCAGTCACACCCAGCTGACAATCACAAGACACCTTGGTAGCTGAAAGACACCTTGGTAGCTGAAACTAACTCCCAAAGAGGAGACAAAATCAGCTGCACCTCAAAAAGAAGTCAACAGAAGCCAGAAGAGAAGGACAATGCAAGCAGAAAACATCCCGCAGGGTGTGGTGGCTCATGCCTATAACTCCAGCACTTTGGGATGCCAAGGCAGGTGGATCCCTTGAGACCTGCCCAGACTGGCCAACATGGTGAAACCCTGTCTCTACTAAAAACACAAAACTTACTCGGGCATGGTGGCACATGCTTGTATTCCCAGCTACTCTGGTGGCTGAGGCAGGAGATCCTTTGAACCGGGGAGGCCGAGGTTGCAGTGAGCTGAGATGGCACCACTGCACTCCAGCCTGGGTAACAGAGCGAGACTCTGTCTCAAGATATACTAAAAAAAAAAAAAAAAAAAAAAAAAAAAAAAAAAAAAAAAAAACGAAAGAAAGAAAGAAACAAAGCAAACATGCTGCCCCAACCATGACAAGGTTACGTAAGCCTTTTCCTGTGCCCAGATGTCACCCAGGGAGAAGGAGAAGAGGAGTTGAGAGCAGGAGAAAAGGCTTACGCCTACAGAATCTGAGCTTACCTGAAAAATATTGCTTCAAACTAGAATAGATTGATTTATTTAAATGGGCAAGTTTAATTTCTTTTGGGTTACTCTGTATAAACAGCAACCCCAGAGCAAGATCATGTCAATTACAAAATAAATAAATAATAAATAAAAAGTCTATTTACAAATCCCCAAACAGGCACTCTTGAGGTCATTTGCAGATATGGGCAGAAGAGCAAAAACTTTTTGAGTACTATTTGAGTACGATGGGTATGATTCCAGAGGCTCCACCCTTCCTTCCTCCCTCCCCTGCCCCACACATATGCTTCAATCCGTTTTTTAACACCAGGAAGGAAAGACCCTCTTTTCCACCACCCCTCCAACCCCAGGCTGAAAGGAGAAAGGGCACGCTGATGAATTAAGGCAAGGGTGAAAAGTAAGCAGACCCCCCACGGCTTGGATCTGACTGTCCTAGAAGCAGGGAAGTGGGTCAAAGGCCCTGGGCAGCATTCCTGCCTGTGCAGCAAAGCAAGGGGGTGTGGGACGGTCCTATTTCCTCTCACTGAGGCTTGCTCCTATGGAGGGTTTTCCAAACCCAGTGGCCAATTCTGTGAGTCCCATGATTTCAGATCAAACCAACACTCCCTGTCTCCACAGGACCCACTTTTAGGCCTCACTGCATAACCACATCATGTGTAGTGCCCACCTGAGAAGCACAGATTGGGACGTTGAGCCCCGCTCCCTGAGAGACACACGGTGCGGCGGTGCAGTGGGCAGGACAGAGGCATGTGGCTGCAGAGTTACAGTATTTCCCTGAAACTGGAACTAATTATCGCTACTTGCTCCCCTGTCCCTCTTAGATCTGCAAAGTGTGGGTCAGAGTGACTTTGTTTTTATTGGCCTACCACATATTGAAACCATTCCTGCATATTGATACTGAATATCTCGGCCAGATCCTTGTGAAAATGACTTACTGTGCAGCACAACAGAATGACCTTCTAAAGTTAAACGTCTTGGGATATTTTATCTTTTCAAGTACATACCAAAAGCAATTAAGTTCAAACTATGGAATACAGTCTTTGCCAGTTTCCATTCTTGACACATATGTGTCTGGATTTACAAGTTCAAAGACCTCTTAAAGGATCAAATCTCTAGCATTAATTTTCTCTTTGCGAGTGAAAAACAGTTCTGCATCCTTCTTTAAATCATCTGCAAGTAACTCTGTGGCATGAGGCTTCCACCCAAGGCATCTCTAATGTGGCCAGCAAAGGCGGAACCAAAACCCATGGCTGTCCTTCCCTCTCCAGCAGTCCATAGCGGGTACCACAATTGGTTGAAAAGTAAAAAACTCAGTCATAGAGCTCCGAGCAAAGGATGAATATGGCAGCCCTATGCCAAAAAATCAATCTGGGCCGGGCGCGGTGGCTCAAACCTGTAATACCCAGCACTTTGTGAGGACCCGAGACGGGGCGGCATCAGACCGAGGTCAGGAGATCGAGACCATCAATTGTGTTCTAACATAGGTGAACCCCGTCTCTACTAAAAAAATACAAAAAAAAAAAAAAAACTAGCCGGGGCAAGGTGGCGGCGCCTATAGTCGCAGCTACTCGGGAGGCTGAGGGCAGGAGAATAGTGTAAACCTTGGGAGGCGGAGCATTTTTTTTTTTTTTTTTTTTTTTGCCAGTGAGCTGAGATCCGGCCAGCTGTCACTCCAGCCTGAGGCGACAGAGGCGAGGACTCCCGTCTCAAAAAAAAAAAGAAAGAAAGAAAAAAAAAACAATCTGACTTACTGAGCTTCTGCTACACTGACCCAAATCACAGTGTGGTTCTAGCTTTCATGGCGGTCTCCTTCTTCCTGTTCCTTCTCCTCTCCCCTGTCCACGTTTTTTGTACTCAGTTGTCCTGATTCCAGAGACTTCCCCCATTACTCTTACACTCCCACTTCCTGGATTCCTAAGCCCTCACACAACTCCTTCAGTTTCTCCTTACTTCTCTGAAGGCCACACCCTCGTCTCTTTCTCTTCTTCCCTCTCCAACAAAAAGACCTTTATCAATAGGATTTGCATGCCTAGCTGAGTGATACAACCTGAATGTGCTGGGGAAGCCCAGAAAACCTGTTGCAATTGTTCACCCCACCCCCAACCCGAGTTTATCTTTCAACACTGGTTTTCAAATTATAGTTAAGTCTCATTCATGGATTCCATATTTACTAATCCACCAACTCACTAAAATCTATTTGTAATCCCCAAGCGGGCACTCTTGAGGTTATTTGCAGACATGGGCAGAACAGCAAAAAATTTAACTTGGCCCACGCACACATGCCCAACTGAGGTTTGAACAAGACAACTCTCTATCTTCTTATTTCAGCTCTCATATTGTAAACAAATGTGCTTTTTGCAGTCTATCTGGTACCACCATTTTTTTTTTTTTTTTTTTTTTTTTTTTTGCACTTTTGTGCTTTTCGTTAGTGATTTTGCTCTTTACAATGGCCCCCAAGTGTAGGGCTGAAGTTCTGCCTAGTGTTCCTGAGTTCAGGACAGCTGTGAGGTGCCTTCCAAAAAACAGAAGTGTGTCAGATAAGCTTCACTCAGGCATGAGTTATAGTTCTGTTGACCATCATTCAATGTTAATGAATCAACAATATATATTAAACATCTTTAAACAGAAATACACATAAAGCAAGGTTATGTATTGATCAGCTGACAAAATTGTGACCAGAGACTGACAGAAACCTAACCCTATATTTCCCCTAGGAGCAATGGCTCTGTATTTGCTATTTCAGTGTTCTTGTGACTTTTTAGAACAAAACTACCATGATTAACAAGAATTGACAGTAAATCTAATGGAGAAATCTAATCAATAATTTCAACATTATGCAATTCTGGGAGAAAAACACCCTCTTTCCTCTTCCATAAAAGTATAATTTTTAGAAATATAATTCAGAAATGTGTTTTCATCTATGGATGGAGTGGGTGCTTCTTCCCTCTCTGACGTTACCCTCAGGAGTATCCCAACTCCAGGCTATCCCAGGTGTTCCTTCTCCTCCCTCACACAGGCTCCGGGTTCTCCTGTCTGGGGAGCTTCCACACCTGCCTCAATTCCTACAAGAAGTCTGCTAACCTCCCTCAATTCTTTCATTCTTACCCTTCTGAAAGCCCTGCTCTAGCCATGAAGTACAATAGAGCAGATTGTGTTTATACCCATTTATGTTTCTGCCACTGTTATCTTGAGGTATATTTCACTGGCCCCATCCCCTCCTTGGTTTGTGAGTTTTCTGTTTCCTTCACGAGGCTCACAATGCCTGCTACAGTGCTTTGTAATTTTGTGACTGCAAAATAAATTATGTGGATTACACAGAGATGCTCACTGACTTCAAACTGTTCTGCTCTTGATGTAATGCCTTCTATTCAGGCACACTAAAACATCATCATTTGTGTTCTCTCTGACCCTCAATCTCACTTGTAGATTTCAAGGGAAAAATATTATTCAAGCACAGCACACTAAAATGTAAATAATCAACATGAGTTTTGGGGTTATGCCATGATATGATCGCTGTGATTGACGTACGATACTCCACAATTCTAACCAGGTTATGTGTTTGTGACTAGCTAATTTGTGGGTATAAACGACCCAGATAACCTTCTTTTTCAGGGTATGCTCCTGTACTGTCTCAAATGCTTTGAAATTGTCCTCCCTTTTCCTGTATTCCTCCCCTGGCGTGACACTTCCTCTACAATAGTAGTGGCACCATCTTAAGTCAGACAGGCTTTCAAATCTCAGCTTTTCTGGCAAACCCATAAAGAAGAAACTATTGTACTATGAAATCGCCATTGTGTAACCTCTAGTAAATTAAGGGATCCAGGCATTGAGTATCAGTGGCTGCTACATCACCAAGAAAAAGAGAACCTCATAATGGAAGAAAATGGCACCACTTACGAAATATCCTTGCAAAAAAAATCAACCTGAATCTGACCAAATCTGTCACTCCAACTCCAATTTACAGGAAATATAGAGGACAGAGGAATATGTCAAACTACATCATGGGGATACAACCAGCAAAATCCAGACTGTGAGAAACTCTGCCAGTCAAATAATTTGATTTCTTCCAAAGATTAATTATAAAAAAGAAAGAGGGAGAGAGAGAGAGACAGGAAGACACAGAGGAAGAATTTATAGATTTAGAATTAAAACATTATTAATCAATTGCAATGTGTGGACCTTATTTGGATCTTAATTCAAATAAACTGTAAAAAATGATGATATTTATGAGATAATTTGAAAATTAAACACTACCTAAAATGTTAATATTAAAAAAGTGTTATCATTACTGGGGATATACACAAAGGATTATAAGTCATGCTGCTATAAAGACACATGCACACGTATGTTTATTGCGGCACTATTCACAATAGCAAGGACTTGGAATCAACACAAATATCCATCAGTGACAGACTGAATTAAGAAAATGTGGCACATATACACCATGGAATACTATGCAGCCATAAAAATGGATGAGTTCATGTCCTTTGTAGGGACATGGATGCAGCTGAAAACCATCATTCTCAGCAAACTATTGCAAGAACAGAAAACCAAATACCGCATGTTCTAACTCATAGGTGGGAACTGAACAATGAGATCACTTGGACATAGGAAGGGGAACATCACATGCTGGGTCCTATTGTGGGGAGGGGGGATGGGGGAGGGATAGCATTAGGAGATATACCTAATGTAAATGACGAGTTAATGGGTGCAGCACACCAACATGGCACATGTATACATATGTAACAAACCTGTACATTGTACACATGTACCCTAGAACTTAAAGTATAATAAAAAAAAGAAAAACAAACAATCAATAAATAAGTGTTGTTAAATATTTTAGGTATCATGGTTGTCATTATCTTTAAAAGAAAACAGACCTTATCTTGTAGAGATTCATGCTGAAATACTTGGTGATGAAATGATACAATGGTGGGGAATTTACTCCAAAATAATAACAGAGGGAAGAGGGGATGAGGAGGGTGACTGGAAGATTAGCAAAGGGTTGTTGTTGGTTGGAACTAAGTACAGATACATGGGACACTCATCATGCCATTCTGCCTACTTTTGTGTATGTTCAAAATTCTCCATAATTAGATGAAAGTGAGCATATCCACTGCCAGCTTTGCCATCTACTAGCTGTGTGATCATCCCCAGTTCCTCAACCTCTCTGAGCTTCATTTTCCTCAGTGAAAAAGGCCTACCTGTTAAGTATCCTGATGAGGTTCCATGAATTAAGATGTATGAAGCACAAAACTTATGTCAGGTTAGTTTTAAAAAATAAAAATAAAAAATAAAACAAACAAACAAACAAACAAACAAACACTATCTCTTTTCTAGTGTATTTCAAATCTATCTCTCTAACCCCAAACTGCTTATCTGTAACAAAGGCTCTATTTCTAAATGCAAAGAACTTCTTTCCCACAGCCAGCAAATTTCAGCAGAAGGAATGTTTGCTTACTCAAAAGCCATTTTCACTTTCTTGTTTGCTAACAGCCATAATTTTGTTTCCAATGTTTCCTGCTTCCCCCTTTCCTTTGCCAGTGATAGGTTCAAGGGTGGGCCTCCAACCCAGTTCTGGCCACTGAGATATGAGAAGTCCGCTGGAGATTCTGGGATAGGATTATTTGCTCATAAGAAAAAAAGATGCACAAGGAAGAAAGATGCCTCTTTCTTCTGCTACACATAGTCACCTCTGCCTGTGATGCCTGGAACTACAGCAGCCGTCTTGTAATCATGAGAGGAAATAGGCTGAGAGGAACATGCTAAGGATGGCAGATTAGAAAAGCATAAGGAATCTGGTTCCTCAGTGACTTTACTGAGCAACTGAGATGGCCATCCATTCATTTCTTGTTATATATCACAATAAGTGTCATTATTGTTTAAGCCATTTTGAGTAGGGTATTCTATTACTGAAAGCTGAAAGTCTCCTAAATGAAACAGGCTCAGGTGTTTCATCCCCCTGGGGATGGGGGATATCTGCACATCATGCCACCCCACATTCTGCTATTTCTCCATCAAGGACATACTCCCTCCTCCATATTCTTATTCCTTTCCTATGCCTTTCTCATCCCCTGCCATCCTACTCCCAAAACTGTATTTCACGTCTCTTAAGAGTGTTGGCACAGAAAAAAAGAGTGAGAATCATTGCAAATGAGCTGAAGGAGGTCGTGGAAGTGGTCTATTTATCTTCTTATCCCCAGTACCTGGCAAAGTTCATAAAGATTTGAGTGCAAGGGAAAAATGAATCCACAAATGAATGCTCTGCCACCTCTTAAAATATAGTTTCAAAATTGAACTCAACTTTCCCCAAATACCTTCCCAAGTAACCCATTTATGTATTGTCTTTTGCCTGAATTCTAATAACCTCTATTGGCCTCCTTGTCTCCAATCTCTCCCCATTGTAGTCCACCCTCTCCAGGGTCATCAGAGTTAATTCCAAAGACACAAGTTGGATCATTTACTACAGTCCTTAAAGATCTCTACTAACTCATAATTAGCAAGAAGATTAGGTCCAAATTCCTTTCACGGAATGAGGTCCTCTTTCATTTGACCACAATCTAACTCTGCTGACAAATCTCCCATTTCCCTTCTCCCTTCCTCTCTCACTTCAATCCACCCTAGGTTCCAGCCAGACAAATCACTGGTAGGGTCCTGCACATCAGTCTCATTCATGTTTCTCCCATTGTTTTTTCTTTTCTTTCCACCCTGCACCCACCCCATATATTGCCTAACAAACCCTTAATCACCCTTGTCAACTTATCTTCACTTTTCCAGGCAGAGCTGGTTGTACTTCCTTGGTTTTCTCCTAGTCCTTTGACTATAACTCCACAATAGTACTTATCATGTCAAATTACAGTTATCTGTTTAAATGTCCATAGCTCCTCCTAAACTAAAAAGTGTTCCATAGACAGGTCTACATCCTTACTCCCTACAATATCTGGTACTGAATAAAAGGGTTTAAGTGATGGAAAAGAGGCAGGAAGGAAAGTATTGGCAGTTTTCCAGCACCTAAGTCTAGACACCTGGAAGTTATGAATTCCCAGTACAGAAAGGAATGTTATAGATCATCTTGAAAAACCTTTAAAGATAAGTAAATTGACTCTTCTTTCATCCCCTTGAGTCAATTTGTCACCAAATCCACTTGTCACATCCTCCTTCAAAATGTCTACCAGATTTCCTCCTGCCTCTCCATCCATATGAACCCCACACCCAGTGAATGCTTACTTACTCATTCTGGGATTGTTGAAAGAACCTTTGAAGAAGGTTCTCCCCCTCCCTCATTTTGAGCCATCTTGTGCACAACTGACAGAAGAATCTCTAAGCAAGTACTTTTAACATGTCATNTGGACATAGGAAGGGGAACATCACATGCTGGGTCCTATTGTGGGGAGGGGGGATGGGGAGGGATAGCATTAGGAGATATACCTAATGTAAATGATGAGTTAATGGGTGCAGCACACCAACATGGCACATGTATACATATGTAACAAACCTGTACATTGTACACATGTACCCTAGAACTTAAAGTATAATAAAAAAAAGAAAACAAACAATCAATAAATAAGTGTTGTTAAATATTTTAGGTATCATGGTTGTCATTATCTTTAAAAGAAAACAGACCTTATCTTGTAGAGATTCATGCTGAAATACTTGGTGATGAAATGATACAATGGTGGGGAATTTACTCCAAAATAATAACAGAGGGAAGAGGGGATGAGGAGGGTGACTGGAAGATTAGCAAAGGGTTGTTGTTGGTTGGAACTAAGTACAGATACATGGGACACTCATCATGCCATTCTGCCTACTTTTGTGTATGTTCAAAATTCTCCATAATTAGATGAAAGTGAGCATATCCACTGCCAGCTTTGCCATCTACTAGCTGTGTGATCATCCCCAGTTCCTCAACCTCTCTGAGCTTCATTTTCCTCAGTGAAAAGGCCTACCTGTTAAGTATCCTGATGAGGTTCCATGAATTAAGATGTATGAAGCACAAAACTTATGTCAGGTTAGTTTTAAAAAATAAAATAAAAAATAAAACAAACAAACAAACAAACAAACAAACACTATCTCTTTTCTAGTGTATTTCAAATCTATCTCTCTAACCCCAAACTGCTTATCTGTAACAAAGGCTCTATTTCTAAATGCAAAGAACTTCTTTCCCACAGCCAGCAAATTTCAGCAGAAGGAATGTTTGCTTACTCAAAAGCCATTTTCACTTTCTTGTTTGCTAACAGCCATAATTTTGTTTCCAATGTTTCCTGCTTCCCCTTTCCTTTGCCAGTGATAGGTTCAAGGGTGGGCCTCCAACCCAGTTCTGGCCACTGAGATATGAGAAGTCCGCTGGAGATTCTGGGATAGGATTATTTGCTCATAAGAAAAAAAGATGCACAAGGAAGAAAGATGCCTCTTTCTTCTGCTACACATAGTCACCTCTGCCTGTGATGCCTGGAACTACAGCAGCCGTCTTGTAATCATGAGAGGAAATAGGCTGAGAGGAACATGCTAAGGATGGCAGATTAGAAAAGCATAAGGAATCTGGTTCCTCAGTGACTTTACTGAGCAACTGAGATGGCCATCCATTCATTTCTTGTTATATATCACAATAAGTGTCATTATTGTTTAAGCCATTTTGAGTAGGGTATTCTATTACTGAAAGCTGAAAGTCTCCTAAATGAAACAGGCTCAGGTGTTTCATCCCCTGGGGATGGGGATATCTGCACATCATGCCACCCCACATTCTGCTATTTCTCCATCAAGGACATACTCCCTCCTCCATATTCTTATTCCTTTCCTATGCCTTTCTCATCCCCTGCCATCCTACTCCCAAAACTGTATTTCACGTCTCTTAAGAGTGTTGGCACAGAAAAAAAGAGTGAGAATCATTGCAAATGAGCTGAAGGAGGTCGTGGAAGTGGTCTATTTATCTTCTTATCCCCAGTACCTGGCAAAGTTCATAAAGATTTGAGTGCAAGGGAAAATGAATCCACAAATGAATGCTCTGCCACCTCTTAAAATATAGTTTCAAAATTGAACTCAACTTTCCCCAAATACCTTCCCAAGTAACCCATTTATGTATTGTCTTTTGCCTGAATTCTAATAACCTCTATTGGCCTCCTTGTCTCCAATCTCTCCCCATTGTAGTCCACCCTCTCCAGGGTCATCAGAGTTAATTCCAAAGACACAAGTTGGATCATTTACTACAGTCCTTAAAGATCTCTACTAACTCATAATTAGCAAGAAGATTAGGTCCAAATTCCTTTCACGGAATGAGGTCCTCTTTCATTTGACCACAATCTAACTCTGCTGACAAATCTCCCATTTCCCTTCTCCCTTCCTCTCTCACTTCAATCCACCCTAGGTTCCAGCCAGACAAATCACTGGTAGGGTCCTGCACATCAGTCTCATTCATGTTTCTCCCATTGTTTTTTCTTTTCTTTCCACCCTGCACCCACCCCATATATTGCCTAACAAACCCTTAATCACCCTTGTCAACTTATCTTCACTTTTCCAGGCAGAGCTGGTTGTACTTCCTTGGTTTTCTCCTAGTCCTTTGACTATAACTCCACAATAGTACTTATCATGTCAAATTACAGTTATCTGTTTAAATGTCCATAGCTCCTCCTAAACTAAAAGTGTTCCATAGACAGGTCTACATCCTTACTCCCTACAATATCTGGTACTGAATAAAAGGGTTTAAGTGATGGAAAAGAGGCAGGAAGGAAAGTATTGGCAGTTTTCCAGCACCTAAGTCTAGACACCTGGAAGTTATGAATTCCCAGTACAGAAAGGAATGTTATAGATCATCTTGAAAACCTTTAAAGATAAGTAAATTGACTCTTCTTTCATCCCCTTGAGTCAATTTGTCACCAAATCCACTTGTCACATCCTCCTTCAAAATGTCTACCAGATTTCCTCCTGCCTCTCCATCCATATGAACCCCACACCCAGTGAATGCTTACTTACTCATTCTGGGATTGTTGAAAGAACCTTTGAAGAAGGTTCTCCCCCTCCCTCATTTTGAGCCATCTTGTGCACAACTGACAGAAGAATCTCTAAGCAAGTACTTTTAACATGTCATCCCAACCATCCCAAGGAAGTCTCTACAATTTCCTATTAGCTTCATTTCTTTAAAGCCAAGCTCCCATACTACCAGTGTGGCCTTCTAGAGCTCAGTCATCTGGGCCATCCTCTTAGCCCAACTCTTCCCATACTCCAAGACACACGTACCATGCCCCAGGCACCTCCTGGTGTCAGAAAATATGGCGGTGCTCATTCCTTCCTCTGGCCTTCTGCTTACATTCCAAGACTCTACCTGGGTGTCCTCCAGCTTGCCTCTGCTTACTAAAAACCTAGTCCTTTTTCACAGCACAACCCACCATTACATCTTTCCTCTCTACCTGACACAGATCAATATTTTCCTTTCCCTGAACTCTCAAGGCTCTACTGTTCACTGTTCCATCTCCCACTTGGAATGTAAGTGATTTGAGGGCAGGGACCCCCCAAGGCTTAAGCAATCTGCATGCCCCAGGAGCCTGCCTTCCCTAATCTTTGCCCATCACCACCCTCTTCAAGACTCAATACAAATACCAACCACCTGTGAACTGAATGAAAACTCTAATGACTATGAACTCCTATAGCACTTTGTTGGTATCTTTCTTAGGGCATTTATCATATTCTTTCTGCTGATGTAACTGTTTGCTGGTGTGTTTTATTTTTCTTAATATAGGACAAACTCCTTGAGGGTGAGCTTAGTCTCCTAATCTCTGTATTACATCATCCCATGTGCCCTCAGAAACCACTGGAGTGCTTTATACAGAGCAAGCCCTTATTGTAAGAATCTTTGAGACTGTTTTTCTGTGATTCCTAACATGGATGTTGAAGGCAGAGCCTGAGGCAAACACAATCAAAGAGAGAGAGAGATGGGCATGTTTTTTGTGTGCAGACACATGCATGTACCTGCCCCCCATGGTGATATCCAGATGAAGTTAGGTTTAAATGGGTCTCAGTGGCATCTCTGAAGGGGAAACAGGTATTAAAAGAAACAAAGAGGTGGGTCCATTCCCACAAAGTCACAGTCTTGATGACCCACAAAGAGATTATTGTTGCACTGACCTGGTTCTAGCACTGAAAGTTCTGCATCCTAGGAAACCCTCCACCCCTAATCCCATGCAAACCTAGATGGTTGATCACCCTAGCACCAGGCTTAATTTTAGCACTAAGGCCACCTCCTTGTCTCCCTTTCCTGACTCCGTAAATCACTGTCCATTCACCAGCACAGTCACAGTGTAAACACATCAATTTATCATAGCCTAAGCCACACCAAACTTGGATAATTCCTTAAATTTCTCAGTGTCAAACTGAGCTCTGCTTTGCAAAGTGGATGTTTTAGATCTCGGTAGAAATTATTTCAGCAGATTACTAATACTTTTTAAAAAGATGTTTGCTTCAGCAAAACATAAGGCAGGTGGGTAACTACACTGAGATTCTGTAAATACCCTGAAAATATCATTGAATGGCAACTTATTTTCTCAATTCATCCTCAAATCACATACAAACACAGTTGAGGTGAAGAACCTTCTAGAGTATTATTTATAGTTACATCTGTCTTTAAGAACCCCTCTTACTCATAAAATACTTAAACCTTTTCTGTCTTCTTGACTTCATCTCATTTTGATGGTTTCAGAATCCATATTCTGAACTGTGGCATTTCCAGGTCAAATTTTTCTGCAGACAAGTTAATCTAAATAGCAGCCTCTGTGGTAATTCTTTGGATGTCTTTATCATTGGTCTGGTGTTTACACTAAAATCTCCAATGTGGGAATATGTTCTCCTGAGTTTCCATTAGTTCCCACAAGGGAATGACAAAGCCCTTTTAATCCTTTTCAGGGCCCTCTTTGTAGCCTTCCACCATGTCTAATGCCTCAGAACCAACATCTGAAACATTCATGTATGCACTGGTGTGATGTGATACCTGATGACTTACAAAATGTGCTTAATTTGGTAACACATTCAGTTAAGATTCAGGGAGTTTCTACACAGCTTGCAGCATGCAAATTGTTCTAAGTGGATACCATAGACTCAAATTTTGTGGGATTAACTGGAGGTTCAGACATCTTCTAAATCTACCATTGCAACACTCAAAATATGTGACTAACACTACCCATAAAGTTGATAGAATCAATTATTTTTTAACAGGAAGAAAACCTCAAATTGTTCCTTCACATTGGCTGTGCCATCAGTTGAACATGCTACATAACTTTTCATAGAAATATGATTTGATATGAGAACATCTGTAACCGTCTGGAACACATTTTTCCCAGGACTTTACTTCAAGCTCTCTATAGATATCAGATGTTCTCCACAGAATCTGTGACATGACTTAGGATTCTTAAATAAACATCAGCTATGCCTCTGTCTTGAATGGTGTCAATTTGAATTGAAAATCTGCCAACCTTTTAAATATCACCACCAGCAGACTTCTTAATCAATCTGCTGATACTGTGTATAGACTTATTTTAAAATCAGAGTTGTATAAGCAGATCTTCCAATTATATCAGAAACTCACTTTTGTTTCCAAAAATTCAAGAAGCATTTCAGCAAGCAGCAATCTGAGAAACACATATTAGAGTCTTATCTCACCGCTTACATTTGCTGGAGTGTATTTGTCCCGTGATAACTGACAAGGTCCTTTACCAATGGCCTTAAGTCCATTAATTATGTAAAATAAAAATACTTCAGCATAACTTGTTCTATCTTCGTGTACTTCTGATTACAAAATGGAAGACTGGCATCGTGATTAATAGTACTTATTAAACGGGAAGTCTTCATCTCTTAAATGAGTCTCTCTGACACAAATGTTCTGCAAATTACATCTGAAGTACACATTACAGAAAAGAACCTACTTAATTTTAATGGAATTATCTCAGATACGCACAAAGATGTATGTGCATGGATATTCTTCTGAAAGTTGTTTAGAGATTCTAAAAATGTGGGAAGACTTGCACCACAGGGAATAGCTAAATGATTTATAATACGTCCATACAAGGAAATATTATGCTGTTATTAAAATTAAGGTGGCAAACATAACTTTATTTACATGGAAAGATAGTCTGCCACAGTGTTAATTGCAGTAAAAAGAAATTCAAAAAGCAGTATTGTGATATAATAGAATTTTGTTTCTATGTTGTTTTTCATTATGTATATCTACATTGCATGGAAATAAGTCTGAAAAGATACACTAAATAGTGAGAGTGGTTATCTCTGGATAACAGATTTACAGGTCATTCATTTTCTCTTTAAGAGAAATGACAGCAAGCTGTGACCTGTCAGTGCCCACGACAAAAAGGGGCAACCTGAGGTATAAGCAAAGGATGGAGGGTATTCACAGGTTAACTTGACTTCCACAGGTAAAAGGCTCTGGGGTGGAACCTAAGAATTTGCATTACTAACTAGCTTCTAGGTAATGCTGCCATTGTCAGTGCAGGAACCACACTTAGAGTAACACCGCCCTAGGGTTCTTCTGCTCACTTCCCTTCTCAGCTGTCACCTATTGGTAATTATCAGAGTGTGTTGTAAATGTGTGTCCTGACTCCTCCACTAGAGTATAAGCTTGGCTCCTGGCCCCAAGCCTACAGCCTTCCACATAGCAAGTATGAAGTTCACATTTTTTGAAGGCATTAATAGGGAGATTTCCAGGCATGGTGGGAGGGGTATTGAGAAAGATCTGCAGAGTTCACGACTTACTTCTCACATGATACTGTGGCATGCTTCAACGGCTTCACCTATGTGTGGGCTAGTGTCTCTGGGGCAGGCCTAGCAATCTGCCCAGGTGGCTCTGCTGCTCACTAAAGTTTGAGAATCTGCCCAGGGAATCAGAGGAAAGGGAGGATTCCATGACTTGGTTGGAGAAAGTTTTACACTGAGACAATAAAAGTCCTTGGAAAAATGTAAGAATGTTTTTAGTGTACTTGACATAGCATCACACTTTAACCTACTAACAGTTCAGTATGAATTAGTGCATCTGATTAGCATAGAGAAGAAAGAATGGACGTGAGACTGGCATGATTTGATCAAAGAGACTTGAAAGGTCCAGAGCAGAGCTTAGAATTCACCCAAGGACTGAATACCCTTTTCCAAGGGAATTGGGGAAGAAACACATCACATGCTGCCCAGAGGCCTTCTTGCTTTCAAGCAGTACAACCCCAGAATAAAGAGATTTTTTTTTAAGAGGTAAAGAAAAGAAGCGGCAACAAACGGACTGTTTCTACTCCCCAAGAGACCTTTAAACAATCTCCAAGTCAGACAGGGGGCTGGACTGGGAACACTTAGGGGATCATCCCTTCCCACGTGCTGCTGCTCCCAGCTGTATCTGCCAAGCCCTAGGGTGTCAGGATCTTATAAAAGGCATTTTGAGAGTCTTCCATTTTATATTTTTTTATTCATTTTGAGAGAGAAGAACACTTCCTTCTTTCACCCCAACATGAGGCCCTCAATTAAGCCGGAACTAATTCTTATGACAAGTTACAAACCACAGTCAAAAATAATGAAAACATTGACACCACTCACTCTGGGGGAAGATTTTAGGGTGCTCCTATGACAAAGCCACCATTATTCAACCAACTGTCCTGAGAATTCCCAAGGATGGGCACAGCAGCCTCCCTAAACTCTACAGAATGAGGCAAAACGCAGAGTTTCCACTGTGGCACTGGTTCAAGCTTCTAGCAGATAGTTCTGCGTATCTGAGCAACTTTTTTACAGAACGTTTTTTCTTTAAATCAGGATAGGCAAAGGGAAGAACAATAGATTTGGATAAAAAGTCCTGGGTTCTATATCCAGTTTATGAAAACAAAAATGGGATGGCCTAGAATGTGTTAGTTCATGTCTCTGAGTCTCAGAGTGTGTGCATTTATGTATGTGTGTGTGTGTGTGTGTGTGTGTGTGTGTGTGTGTGTGTGTGTATTATGTGTACATTCAAGGGTAAACTAGTACCTTCAAAATTGAGGCTTGACACATCTACTGTGGTGGTGACACCCATGCCTCCAGACATTTGCGGGTGTTGATAGATGTTCCTTTGCTAGAAAAGGAGGAGTTGGTGAACATGGGTCTGACAGAAGAAATAGAAGAGTAGAAGGTTCCTTTAGTCTCACTGGGAGCAGCCCCATCATCAGCCTGAATATGGGTGGAAAACTATTTGTCAGCACAATGTGACAGAGTATGTGAGTCCTGGCTCCTGAGCCCAAGTGAGGCATCCTTGGGGGACCCCAGAAACAATACATGAATCCCGAAGAGAGCTCAAGAGGTCCCACAGTAAGGTGAAGAATGGGCTGACTGCCTTCAGAGTTCAGCCATTAGGCCATAGGAAATATCTCCCCTACTTGCTGGGGGGCAAGACCTGGGGACATTCAGTGGGAAAGAGAATTCCCCTGCCAAGACCACAGGGTGAATATGAGATTCAAACTAAGTAATGTGCATGAAAGTAATGTGTAAACTACAAAAAGGATCTACAGATACAAGGAAGTTCTGGCTTCCTTTTCTTTCTCAATATGAAGTCAGTGGCCAAGAGATCTTTAGAGCACAAATCCCACTGGTGGAGTGAGCTCTAATAGGGTACGGTGCAGCTGCATCTAAAGCATCTTTATCACACAAACAAATGGAAAAACATTCCATGCTCATGGATAGGAAGAATCAGTATCATTAAAATGGCCATACTGCCCAAAGCAATTTATAGATTCAATGCTATTCCCATTAAACTGCCATTGACATTCTTCACATAACAAGATAAAACTATTTTTAAAGTTCACATGGAACCAAAAAAGAGTCTAAATAGCCAAGGCTATCCTAAGCAAAAAGAACAAAACTACAGACATCACACTACCCAATTTCAAACTATACTACAGAGCTACACTAACCAAAACAGCATGGTACTGATAAAAGAATAGACATATAGACCAATGGAACAGAACAGAGAACCTGGAAATAAGACCTCACACCTACAACTATCTGATCTTTGACAACCTGACAAAAACAAGCAATGCAGAAAGGATTCCCTATTCAATAAATGGTGCTGTAATACCTACCTGGCTAGCCATATGCAGAAGATTAAAACTGGACCTCTTCCCTACACCATATACAAAAATTAACACAAGATGGATTAAAGACTTAAATGTAAAACCCAAAACTATAAAAACCCTGAAAGACAACCTAGGCAATACCATTCAGGACATAGGCACAGGCAAAGACTTCATTACAAAGACAACAAAAGCAATTGCAACAAAAGCAAAAATTGATCAATGGGATCTAATTAAACTAAAGAGCTTCTGCACAGCAAAAGAAACTATCAACAGAGTAAACAGACAACCTACAGAAGGGGAGAAATTTTTGCAAACCATGCATCTGACAAAGGTCTAATATCCAGCATCTGTAAGGAACTTAAACAAATTTACAAGGGAAAAACAACCCCTTTAAAAGTGGGCAAAGGACATGAACAGACATGTTTCAAAAGAAGATATACATGCAGCCAACAATAATAAGAAAAAAAGCTCAACAGCAATTATCATTTGAGAAATGCAAATCAAAACCACAATGAAATCCCATCTAACACCAGTCAGAATGGCTATAATTAAAAAAAAAAAAAAAAAAAAAAAACAGACATTGGTGTGATTGTGGAGAAAAAGGAATGCTTATGTCCTGTAGTGGGAGTGTAAATTAGTTCAACTATTTGGGAGACAGTATGGCGATTCCTCAAAGACCTAAAGACAGAAATGCCATTCAACCCATCAATCCCATTACTAGGTATACACTGAAAGGAATATAAATCATTCTACCATAAAGACACATGTCCACATGTTCATTGCAGCACTATTCACAATCACAAAGACATGGAATCAACCTAAATGCCCATCAATGATAGACTGGATAAATAAAATGTGGTAAATATACACCACAGAATACTAGGCAGCCATTAAAAAGAACGAAATCATGTTTTTACAGGGACATGGATGGAGCTGGAGGCAATTATCCTTAGCAAACTAACACAGGAACAGAAAACCAAATACCGCATGTTCTCACTTATAAGTGGGAACTAAATGATGAGAACACATGGATACACAGAGGGAAACAACACACACTGGGGCCTATGGGAGGGTGGAGGGTAGGAGAAGAAAGAGGATCAGGAGAAATAACTAATGGATACTAGGCTTAATACCCGAGTGATAATCTGCACAACAAACCCAATGACACAGGTTTACCTATGTAACAAACCTGCACATGTACCCCAAACTTAAAAGTTTAAAAAAAGAATAAAGAAAAAACATTTTTAAATAAAAATAAATAAATAATCCTTAGGAATGTGGAGGGAAGTTCTCTTACTTTCCAAGGAGTCCTCAAATTCTTTCTAAGGGGCTGACACAAGCCTCTGCAATTGTGAATTCAGCAAATCTTTGATACCAGACCTCTCTTCTTGGCTTGGGCTCCCTCTATCTACATAGAAGATAGTGCCATTTGAATATGCTGCAGACAACTCAAATCAGCATTCAAAATTAAATTAATTTCCTTTTATTCAAAACTTTAAATTACCATTATGTATATACATGTGTACTTCCCCCAGACTCTAAGCTTCTTGAGGACAGTGACCAGATCTTACATGTCTTTGTATTCCCAATGGAAAGAGAGTAGATTCTCAATAGTGGTTGGATGTATTGAATTAAAGCATTCAGTATTAGCTATGGTAATGCTAGCTGCTATAACAAATGTGACAACCTAAGATGCTTAATATATTTTAATTTTGTGTGCCCTAAAGACTGCAATATGGATGTTTCTGACCAGTGGGCAGCGTTTCACATGGTCATTTGGGACTCGAAATCATTCCATCTTGTAGGTCTTCCCTCCACTAGGGTCCTGGAGACTTCTGCATTCAGCCTACAGAGGGAGATAGAGATGGGTGAAGAGGAAGGTGAGGAAGGTGGAGGCATACTTGTTTTTTTCAGTTCCTTGGTTCCAAAGTGAAACATTTCACTTCCAAAACATTTCTTTGGCATGATCCAGTCTCATAGTACTACTTAGATGTAAAGGGACTAGAAGATGTTGTCCCTGCTGGGAAAACTGCTTCCCAGCACAACTCCATGCTATGGAAGGGAGAGTATGAAACTTTGGTGGAGCTGGCCATCTTGGCCACACGCTCTTATGGGATCTGATATCTAACCTATAAAAGACACACATTTCTCATAAGTAGAATGACCATATGTCTAGGTTGCTTAGAAAAGTCCCATTTTTGCTTATTTCCTTGACATATTAATAACCCCACCTTTTACTTTCAAAAGTGTCTAAACTTGGAGGATAAAATTATCTTGTTACCCTATAATATACACGACCATAAACCATCTTATAGATAATCTATGAGCTCACCAAAAAGTTTTTCAAGGCTTACATGTTTCACTATGGGTAACTGAAGACCCATCTGAGGGCATAGAATATAACACAAAGAAGGAAACATCAAGAGTGGCATATTCCATTTTACATGACCACCATCTACTTTCCTATGTGTCGGTAAAATCTGTTCATTGAACTTTAAAGTTCACTTCAGAGAAACATGTCCTTCCAGAATATGCCTCCTCTGTGCTATAGCACAAGCAGTTGCCCTAAACATAAAGGAGCAATGTCTCACACTGAAAAACACAAGTCTTGCCTTATAGCTATCTCTGACATTGCTTTCCAGGAAAGAACTGATATCTTCAGAAGGGCCAGTTTTCCTTTCCAAAGCCACACCAACAAATCAAAAACACCTATCATTCAATCCAAAAATCCCTTAGTTATAACACTAAAAACATGATCAATTAGGCCAGACGCAATGGCTCACACCTGTAATCCCAGTACTTTGGGAGGCTAAGGCTGGTGGATCACTTGAGGTCAGGAGTTTGATACCAGCCTGGCCAACATGGCGAAACCCTGTCTCTACCAAAAAATACAAAACTTAGACAGGCATAGTGGCATGAGCCTGTAGTCCCAGCTACTCAGGAGGCTGAGGTGGGAGAATTACTTGAACCCTGGAGGCAGACGCTGCAGTGAGCCGAGATCGCACCGCTGCACTCCAGCCTGGACAGCACAGTGAGACCCTGTCTCAAAAAAAACCATGATCAATTAGTCAAGAAATTTCTTTCCAAGCATGAATCGTCACCCGACTTTAAATATAAAAGCCTATAATTCACAAAATACAATTATACAGACAAGGACTTCCTTTTGCTAATAGTCTTTCTTCATAATTTAGTAAACAAAAGTATAAGAGGAATGTTTAAAGGACTTGAGAGCAAAGAGTTTTCAAGAACCCAGGAAAATTTTGTAAGATAGATATAGCTACAGATACAGATTCCAACTACTAGTGATACAGGAGTTAAGAAGAAATTCCTTAGGCAGATAGTCCAGAAGTCCTCGGTAAGGTTTTTCTTTTAAAGAAAAGCTGCCCCAAATCATTTTCTAACAAAGAGCAGCCTGTGAAGTCGAGCTGCAGACATAGACAAGCACGCTGGGAGCTTTCACGGTGAATGCTAGCAGGAAAGAACTACTACCTGGGACTAGACATGGCGACTAGAAAATGGCGACTGCATCTTCCCTTCTCTGCCAGCCACGTGTACAGTAAGGAGCAGACAAAATGAAGCCCCAGCCAAAGGGAATGCTCATTTGCATAATAAGATGAGGGTGGGGTGACCAGCCTTCCCCGCGTGCTTTGCATACGTCACACCTGATTGAACCAATGTGTGAGCCCTACATAAATCAGACAACGCCTCCTCAAGCCGGACTATAAAATCTGGCGCCATCTGCCACCAGCCGGCCTTTTCCTCTCAGAAGTCTCCTCTCTCTCACTCTAGAGAGCGAGCTGTTCTCCTCTCCCTTTCTTTTGCCTATTAAAGCTCCGTTCCTAAACTCCTCATGTGTGTCCCTGTCCTAAATTTTCTTAGCGTGAAATGACGAACCGCGGGTACTTACCCAGACAATGTAGCCTCTTCACTAGGAAGCTAGATGGAGATGACCTAAAAAGTTTTGCTAGTGTGCCCTTTACTAAGTTTAGTTTGAGCAACTTGAAATCACACAGGAATCTCCTTGAAAAAATAGTTTGCAATTCAATTTCACCAATTCAGACTGATTTTCCATTTCAATTAGTCCAGAGGAAAGAGGCTTTCCCCCAAATGTAGAGGATTTCCCTCATCTAACACCTTCTCCGGTTGAACCTTTTAAAGATATTGCTAAGAGGAATGCTTGATCAAATGCTTAAGCATTAACCATGTGCAAGGAAAGCCACTAAATGAATGAACCTTCTGTGAATCAAATTGATTTTCTAGAAAATGAAAACAAAATTGAATCCAAGAATAAACTGTCTTAAAATCACATTGAGTAAAAACATAAAATATTTTCACCAAAGCTGTAAAATTAAATTAGCTAAAAGAAGAAATAAATGCTTTTGTGTTCCAAGGAATTCCATTTATTAGGACAATAGATACCTATGAAGGAAACAGAACTCTAAAAGAACTGTAATTGTTTCTCAGGATGATGCTTTGTGATGTGAAAGCAAAGCCTGCTGGAAAAGGGGAATCATAGTTGGTGGCTGCTCACAACTGGACAGAAAGAATGCGGAAGCTACCTAGATGTTCACAGAGACTGCTGAATGGGAGCTGGCTCCTTGCTGGGACAGGGATGGACAATGTGTTTCCCCTTCCTCTGTCATCCCTCCCAAAGTATCACCAATCTTTCCTTGGGTTCAGTTTGTTTCTGTACATTTGTGCTTCTCATATGGGCTGGTCCAATAAGCTGTCCCGGGCTCAGCAGCCTTTGTCTGTGGATTGAGTCATATCATGCCATGAAACCTGCAGAAAAAAAAAATGTTGTTGTGTCTAGATTCTTGTTTTATTAGCTAGGTAAAATACACTGACTGCTATAACAAACAGGTTCAGATTTCAAAAGCTTGACATAATTTTAAAGTCTAGGTCCCTCTCTTCCAACTGGTGAGTCAGAGATTTGGGCTTGTTCTATCTTAAAATGCTACCATATCCAGCCAATTGAATGACAGGGAGAGAAGGAGCTATGGAAAATTGTGCATTGAGTTTAGGACAAGCCTGAAAAGTGGCACACATCATTTCTGCCCACATTCCAAAACTCAGTTATGTGGTTCTTCTAGATGCATGGGGAGCTGGGAAACATAGCTTTGCTTTGTGCACAGGAAGGAGAGGAGAACTGTATATTGGCGAATTGTAGCAATTTCTACCACCCTGGCTCTGCCCATCAATTCAGAAAATACTTGGTAATCTATTTTACGTGTTAGACACTCTGTCAAGGACTAGAGTAAATGGTGAGCAGTACATTGCCCTTGAGTAATTACAGTCTAACGGAGAGAAGAATGGGTAAATTAATAATTATTATATACCATGATAAATGTTACAACAGAGACATTTGCAGAATCTGAAGGCACCCAGAAAAGAAGCAAGGTCAGGAAAGTTTCAGTTACATTTGAACTGAGTCTTGAAGAAGAGTGATCATAGCTGATGTTTTTTAATCACTTTCCACTTGCCAGGCACTATTCTAAGTGCTTTTTGTGTATTAACTCAGTCATCACAACAACTCTAACAGGAAGGTGTTATTATTATATCCACAGATGAAGAAACTGAGGCACAGTGAAGTTAAGTCCCTTGCTCAGGGTCTCATTCTTCGCTAATGACAGAGACAAGATTTGGACCTAGACAGTCTATCTCCTAAAACCACTCTTTCAACCAACCACACTATACAGAGAAGCAATAGAAGTTCTCCAGACAGGAAGGTGCTTATGTAGGGCCTGTGTCAGCATGTCTGGAACAGCAGCAGCAGTAGAGCACTTGCAGGTGTCAAGAGCATGCCCTGGTAAGGTCTCACCACACCCTTACCGCCTGTGTCATGAAGCTATGGGTCTCACAGAGTGAGGGACGACCCTTGCAAGGCAGGGAGGATACCAGAAGGTTAGGCAGACGGACCAGACCAGATGTTAATAGTAGGTAATCCTGCTAAGGTATGCCAGTGGCCAAGGAAGGTATCCAAAGAGGCTGATTATTTTAAAATTTATGAAGATATTATTAGGTTCAATATATATTAATCTCATGCTGAATATTCATAACATCAGACTCTGGTCATTCCCGATTCCACGCTGACATACACACTCGCTTCCCATGTGTGGTAGAGGCTTCTAGCACTCACCTATACCCTTCCCTCCTCCTGTCACTCAGAAAGTCTCCACTCCCCAGCTCTCTTGCAGTTAGGTACAACCATGTGACTAGTCATAGCCAGTGAAAGGTATGCAGAAGTTTCTCCTGGGCCACAGCATAAGGAAGTGACCTCTAGTCCTTTGCCTTGGCAACCCTTGAGGCCACCTGTTGAGATGGCAGCATTACAAGACAGAGGGAGTGCTGCCTAGAGGATCGCCTAGCCCATATAGGACTTTATGCAAGCAAGAAATAAGGCTTTTTTGCCTTCACCCCCTAAGATTTCTGAGTTTATTTATTAATGCAGCACTACCTGGTGGGTGTATTAATATATTATATTTCAAGCCTCTGCCCATCACTGGTTTTGTTTTTACTTCTGTTTTGACCCTGGAACTCATGCCAAACTCCTTTCATTATTCAGCCAAGATTGAATCTATTAAATCTAATCCAGTAGTATGCAGATACGATGACTTCTTAAGTCATTTATTAATGTTCACATTTTTTTACTTCTTTGAGATGGAGTCTTACTCCATCACCCAGGCTGGAGTACAGTGGTGCAATCTCAGCTCACTGCAACCTCCACCTTCCAGGTTCAAGCAATTCTCCTGCCTCAGTCTCCCAAGTAGCTGGGATACAGGCATGTACCACCACACCCAGCTAAATTTTTTTTGGTATTTTTAGTGGAGACAGGGCTTTACCATGTTAGCCAGGATGGTCTCAAACTCCTGACCTCAAATGATCCACCCACCTCAGCCTCCCAAAGTGCTGGGATTACAGGTGTGAGCCACCGTGCTCAGCCAATGTTCACATTTTTCAATGAAGCTATAAACAAAACTCCTTGACTACCACTCGGACTGTCACTGTCTGAATTTGATGTCATAATGGCCACAGAGTCTGAGCTATCTCCTAACACATCCCCTGCTCTAAGTGGAAATTTAACAAGATGAACTTTCCGGTAATGAGGCTTGACAGCATTGCCACCACCAGAAGTGGAAGCAGTCAGGTCAGGAGGAAGGCTGCTAACTTCCTCGCAGAAGTGTTGATTAGGCTTTGCGCTACTAGCCTGCTCGTGGAGGGAACCTCATCAGTCCTCTTCTGAACACTGTGAATCCTTCCTTATCCTCCCTTCCCTCCCAGCCCCCCTACACACAAACACACACATAAGATATTATCAAATTGCAACATCCAACATTTCTCAAAGAAGCTATTTCCAATGCAAGTGTGCCCCCACATTATGAGAAAACTACATTCAAGAAGTGTCATACATAAATTCAGTCAGTGGAGAATGATATCATTTGGTAAATTCCCATTTGTTTTGTGTGTTTCCTTAAAGAGAGATGTACACACATCTATAATTCCAGCTTCAACTTAACAACTTTCAGATGAAACACAGGGGAAAATATTAATTACAGGAAAGTGTCTTTTAATCTCTAGTACCAGTAGGGTAGTCAGACACCAGTCATAAGCATACAGAAAAATATGCTTCCCAACATCATGGTTACTTTCAGAAACACACACTGAAGATTAGCAGCAAAACAGGAACTCAGAGAAAACAAGGCTCAAAAACAAACAAAATGCAGAAATTATGTAATTGCCTAAAAGCCATGAAGTCACTTAGCTAAATATTTTAAGGAATAGCATTACTTAAAATAATAATCATCCTCACTTGACTAATAACATTTCATTTTCAGGGCATAAACAAACCCCAGGTTCAAATGATTAGTAGTCCAAGTCAGATGCCTTAAAATCCACCCCAGCCCCAATTTCCACTCATACCGTTTCCGCCCATTCCTTCACCCCACCCATTCCCAGAGCTTCCATCTTAGATTTTGATGACACTAGCTGGAGATATAGATTCAGATTACCACATAATTATTATTGTACTATATACATTCTAGGTGATATTTTTATATTTGCTTTTATTTTACAAAGAGAAATACAATTAAAGCTTTATATATAGTCTTTAATATTTATAATTAACTAGATATATAAATAAATGTACATTAACTGGCTTCAGTGTTTGCTCCCAACCTTTTTTATACTCTAGCTTTCCTATTTTAATCGTTCGCTCTAGCATCTATCACCCTTGGTCACCTGGAATTTATCTTCAAGCACTTTTTTCAACAGAGACTCATGTTAAATCTTGTACAGGAAAATTGCCTATCATAGAATTTTTTTGAAACATGGTCTACAGAGAATATATTTCTGTCACTTTCACACATAAAAGACAACCTGGCTGGGTATAAAATTCTTGAATCACAGCCTTTTGTAAACAAAATTCTGCAGATATTGCTTTTATATAACTATCACAGAGTGGTGTGATTATAGGAGGTTTTATCTTTCTTTTCACTGGCATTTTGGCATTATTTTATTTGTTCTACACTGAACACAGGTTGTTGTAATTTTTTAAATTAATAAAAACAAATAAAATCAATAGATTTTTGCTGAGTGACTTACATTCCCACATTCTGCTGGATGTTGAGAGGCACACCAATAATCACTGTTGTCAAGGAGGCACTAACTCAACTATAAGTCACATATTAATGATATAAATGAATGATGTGACTACAGAAGTAATTTTACAATTTACAAAAATACAATATGGACACAATATTATATTCTCTAGGGGAAAAAAACAGTGGTGCACTTGAAATACCTAATAAAATAAAAACATCAGAGTCCTCAAACTGATCCATGATCTTCCACAAGGCAAGATTCTGCAATCTGAAGGCCACAGGGTCTCACAACAGTTAAGCTGTAGTTCCGGCCTCCTTTAGGCTGCACAAACATATTACCTCTTTATTCAGAAATATTAGAACCCTCACTACCACCAGAAGAAAAAAGATATGTCAAAACTAAATACACTTTGAAGGAGGTCAGATAGAGGACTATAGCAATTATTAGAAACATACTGTATTCAGACAGCCTGGGTTTTAGTCTGGCTATACCATGTTACTACGATCTGTTTATACTCACAACACTTCTGACACCAAGTGTGTGGATTTTTCGACACCAACGACTAATTTTCAACTCTCCAGACACCAACTAAGTGTCCTACAATTTAATTCAATTTTCTGATGCTATCTATGTGATCAGCATCAGATCCCATAAGGGCGCAGTCCCATAAGACAGTCCCCATATCAGATGCTAATCACAAGTCTCAAGCTTCCCATACTTCTGACCAACCAGCTATAAACTGGAGGTTTCTATGAACCCTTCTCAGGTTTGATAAATTGAAAGAACAGCTCATAGAATTCAGGAAAACAGTTTAGTGACTAATACTGGTTTTTTACAAAAGGATACAACTCAGGAAAAGCCAAATGGAAGAGATGCACAGAGCAAGGTATACGGGAAGGGACACAAAGCTTCCATGTCTTCCCATGTCATCTCCTGAACTCTAGCCTTCTACCACCTCAATGTGTTCATCAATCCAAAAGCTCATCAAACCCTGTTGTTTCGGATTTTTATGTTGTTTAGGGTTCCTATGTTCCATTACATAGACATGGTTGATTAAAGCATTGGCCATTGGTGATTGAATTCAATCTCATCCCTCTCCCTCTCCAGAAGTCAGGGTGAGGGACTGAAAATTCCAATTCTCTAATCAAGTGATTGGTTCCTCTAGCAACCAGCCCCTATTCTGGGACTATCTTGAGGCTCACCGAGAGTTACCTTATTAGCATTATTAGCATTATTAGCATTATATAACTCAGGTATGTTTGAAAATGGCTTATGGTGAAGAACAAAAGATGCTCCTTTCACCCCTATCACTTAGGAAAGCACAAGAGTTTCAGAAGCTCTCTGCTAGGAACTAGAGACAAAGACTAAAATATATTTTCGTTATATTACAATATCACACAATGTGCTAGTTGTAAGTGACCCTGAGCAAATTGCTTCCTATGTGCCTTCATTTTTTCATCTGCAAAATCCAGATGAAAGTAATATCTCCTTGTGGGACTGTTGTAAGAATTAAATGAGTTAAAATAAAGCACAGTACCTGGCATCTAGAAAGTGTGAGTCAAGTATTTACAATGAGCAAAATGAGTCACACAACATACGAGTTGCATGTGGACCTTCATTATTTGACATGTTCTCCAGGAACGCCTATGACCAGCAAGGTGGGGAGGGCAGGTGTTCTTCTTCCCATCCCAAGTCAGTGAAGCAAGCTGAGGGAAGGTGATGGGGGCTAGTTCGAGTCATGGGATAGATGGGTGTCACAGCCAGAGCCAGATTTTCCACACCGCTGTGCTGGTCCCTACACCACCTTTCAAGCTGCCCTGCCATCAAGTCTGGTCATTCAGCGATAGTGCCACTGAGGACCTTGTTGCCCAAGTCCCAGGTGAAGATGCCCATAATTTTCAAGGTAAGTAGAGAAACAGTCCTTAAAATATTCCCCTACAGAGGTGGAGCTTGCAGTGAGCCGAGATCCAGCCACTGCACTCCAGCCTAGACGAAAGAGCGAGACTCCGTCTCAAAAAAAAAAAAAGAAATCCCCTACAAAATGAGAAAATCTTACTGCAGTTTTGTTGGTTTTGTAAATGATTGTTTGTCAGGGACAGGGGATATTTTGTTTGTTCATCTACCTAGGAATTGTAGATTTCTCAACTTACTTTCAAGAGGAAGGTGGTCCAAAGCCATGACTGAAAGTCCCACGTGAAGATTCAACATTGCTATTTAAAGCAACTACAATTAAGTCAAGAAGGAGTTTTTCATTTCACCTAGTACATTTGAAGAGTTGGAGTCTCTCAGCCTCATGTTCTCACAATTAATTAGTTGGCACAGTTAATCTAAACGAAAGGGAGGATTTTATTCTCACATCTATTAACCTGTAGTAGGAAAATCCATGAGGCTCAACACCTTGAAACATCCCCTCCACCCCCTCAGTAGCAGCAAAGAACCTCTAAAGGGGAGAACACTAAGAACACGAGCTCTGGAAGCTCCTCCACCTTCCATCCAGCTGAGCCTGCACACATGACTTAACCTCTCTGAGCAAAGTGTTTTCTGCATAATAGAGATGTAATAGTACCTACTTCATAAGGTTGTTGTGAGGATTAAATGGGAAAATATACCTAAGGCACTTAGCACTGTGCCTTGCATGTTTATTATGGGCTCCGTTATCACTCCATGCTCAAGGATGGAATCGCCATAAATCCTGCCATACCAAGCAATGGACAAAGACACTGTGCCAACCCTAATGGCTTCCATCTGTCTACCTGAAGAACTTTCTGTGTCACAATATGTAATAGGTTATTTATGTATAACCTGTGTTCCCAGGACAAGCTCTTGTTTCATGGTTTTTGTAGAGCCCCTGAAAGTTTGACACGGAAGTCCTGAATCTCCCCCCTATGATGAAGCACTTTCTTGCAAGTCTGGTTTCAGGTGACTTTTGACCTTTATTAGCCAAAGTTACGGAGCCCAAGTTTGTTTGCTTCTATGTCTCACTAGGGATTCATTGAAGAAACAGCTGGCGTGGTAGCTTACTGACTTTTAGGTTAAATTCAGGTAGCACATGATTAGAAATCTCCATTTTGCCCCAGAAAGGCCAGGACCCCTCAGAATCCCAAAAGCAAGAGACATACCAGATCACCCCTAGGACCAAAGGGGCACCCCCTAGCCTGGGGTGTGGGAAGCTCCCAAGAGCACCAAGAAGGACACATCTTGGCTGGCCCACCTGGCACTGGCTGGTTCTAATCTTCAGAGGGAGAGACAGCAGAGGAGATAGGCAAGCTTGTATGCTGGGTCCAAGCTGGCCATGAGCCTCAAATTGCCAGGATCTGGGTGTATCTCAGAAACTGGAAATCCACCCCAGATGCAGGACAGTAAAAATGGCAGTGAGGGGTCCTTATCTCCTCCTGCTTTTAGGGAGAAGCTGAAGCTGCCAGTGGGATGTGTTTGTTCTCCCATCTGACAACTCTTCCTACTCTCCTCCCAAAGTTGGGTTTATTCTCAGCAAGGGATTGATGACTACAATGGAATTGAGCAAATATTGTCATTAGATAATACTTAGGAAAGGGTGTTACCTGAGAGGTAGTTCACAGCTTACCAAAAAATCAAGTTACAAGGCTTACACTTCAACTCCTGCTTCCCCATGACCTTGGCAAATTGGAAGAGGATCCTCTAGTCATCTCATTCTTCTCCCTTTCCTGTGTCTCTTCCCAACTGCTCCCTTGACTTTTACCCCCAGCTCCCTGTATATCCTTTCTTCTCTCCCTTTCTAAGTAAATCTTAAAAGCCTGAAAAAGTAGAGAGGGCCAAAAACGCGGATACAATGCTAATCGCACAGTTACAGACATGTCATAATAATACTGCAAAATAATACTTTATATATGGTCTTCTTGGATGTGAGAAGTGTGCATGTTGTAAAGGGTCTAATTCAAAGACCCAGAACGAGCATAACATTGCAAAGTTCATACAGTTGCTTACAAGAACTAGACTGAAAAGGCCTTAGTCATGTGTTCTTCTGTTTGACTTTTGTCAGAAGAGCTTACAACCTGGAAACGGTCACAGGGTGAAATATCATCACATCAGGCTGATGGAAGCCTCTCTCTGTTTCTCTGTCCTTCCCCCTCTCCCCGCACCTCTTTCTATTGTCAGTGAGATAAAGGGAGATACTATTGTCTCCTATTCAGGATCCCATTATGATCAATGGACCCATCATAAGCAGGAAATCTTTTCCACAAACTTCATACTATCATATCACAGAACAAAGATGGGAGGCTCCATCCTTTCATTTTATTTGCTGGGACAAGGATTTTGCCCAATTCTTACCCGCTGTCTGATTTCTCACCAAAGGAGCATTTGCAAGATGAAAGATTTATATTCTGTGAAATATTTCACTTGTCATCAGCCAGGGGCTCCAGGCTCCCTGGCTGTGCCGGTCAGTTCCAGGAAGTTTCCCTGAGCCTCCCTCATAGGCAAGGCCATACTGCTCCCAAGTGGCTTCTGTGGAGAAGTAGGAAGCCAGACGTGGCTAGAGCTGGAATGCTCTCCAGACCCAGGGTCCTGCCTCGCTGCAGTCTCACTGCTATGGAGCCCACCTGCAGACCTCACCCCAGAGGCCCTTCCTAGCACCACCACACTGGGGGAGCTCAACCGCTCACACCTCCAAGAAGACTTTTTGTTGTAACAAAGAAGGCAGCCCTTTTAAATAATTCTAAAAAGCTACAGGGCTATTCTAACCAAAGAAAATTCAGAATTCAACTTGGACATCATCATAGTGAGAGTCTGTTAAGACAGAAGTATAGGGAGCCCTCTTCACCCCTACCCTCTTTTTTAAAAGGCAAAAGAAAAGACAAAAATAACTGGAGGCTAAAAACAATTATTAGTACCTATTGCAGAGGCTTGTTTGTAGCTCAAGGCAGCTCCCAATTCTTGATGAATCTACTTACAGTCGTTTATAAAGGTAAAGCAGTCTTAATAAGCAAAATCTCCTTCAAGCTCATCCTTTTCTCAACAATTAAAAACACAACCTATCTTTATAATTGGTGTTCCTGTAACATTGTTATTTCACCCTGAGGAGGAGGGACTATTGCTTCTAGCATTATAAACAGTTGTGCTCAAGGTTTAGAGCAATCCCACCTTATTAACTCTCATTTAACAGAAAGCAGGGGCAGGTTGGTACACCTCCTTAGTAAGACAGCAACATTAAAAACTACCCCCCAAAAAATCTTCAGAGATACTACCCAGCCCTTCCAATTTCGGAATCACCCGGGGAAATCTTAACACTCCCAAAACCCAGTCTGCACTCCCAGACCAATTAAATCAGAACCTCTCTGATGGTCCCAGGCATAGGTGTTCTGAAGTTCTTCGGGGCATTGCAGTATGCAGACAAGTTTGAGAACTGCTCTCTGAGACAGGAGTTTTTAATTCTAACTGTACCTAAGAATCAGCTGGGAAGTCACTAAATGCTACTCATTCCCACACCCCCACCACACCCCCAAATCAACTCAATCAGTCTCTGGAGATGGTACCCAAGCGATTTGTTAAGCTCCCAAGAGATTTTGGTGCACTGAATGTTGAGAATAAAATTACATTATTTGATTAAATGGCTTCTTTTATTACAAAATGTGTTCACAGGAAAAAACACACAGAGAATAAAGAAGTTAAAAAAATACATTTTAGCCATGCATGATCCCAAATCCTACCTTCCAGAAATAACCAGTTAATTACTTTCCTGGGGTTAAGACGAGAGGTATTCAAGGAACATGTAAATGAAGAAAGGTGGACTCAAAGGTCTTTAACTCAAAATCTCCATCACCTTCCTAAACTCTGTCCAAGCATCTGGGGGCTAAGAGGTTGCATTACACACACACACACACACACACACACACACCCCGCACTAGAGAAGGCCTGGGGAGACTCTGACGTTCTTTTCATCACCAAGAAGCCCCTTTATAATTTCATTTTGTGGGTCCTTAAATTAGAAACATTTTGCTCGCCAAACTAGATTTATGAAGTAACACTTACCTCATTTGCCCATTTTTTAAATTAACCAAGATTTATATAACTTCCAATCAGAGGTGCTGATCAGCACAAAACAAACCAGACCTAGCAACAAGTTGCAACAATGCCATCCTAGAGCAAAGAAAAGTGATGCTTATTAGGCTATGCAAGTTAGCTTAAGTAGACTTGGCTTCTGTTTTTTAGTCAAGAAATTTGAAATACTAAAATACAGAAAACAAATCACTACTGTTGAGAGCCTAGGGATATTTGAGGAGGGAAAAGAAACAAGATGAATAACTAATGTCCCTAGGGCAGTAGGTTAAAAGGGAGAGGGTTGGAGAATAAGGGCAGGGTTCCACCATAATGTTCCAATTGTTAGAAATTTTATTCTGCTGATAATTACACATGAATCCTTGGGCAAATCAAGCTATCATCTCTGGACCACATTTTCCCACTTGTAAAATGAGAGTGGCTAAGCTAAGGCAGTGCTTCTCAACCTCAGTGCTATTGACATTTGGGGTAGAATGCTTCTTTGTTGTAGGGGCTATACTGTATGTTGTAGGATACTTAGCAGCATCCCTGTCTCCTACCCACTAGATGCCAGTAGCACACTCCTGGCTGGGGCAACCAAAAATGTCTCCAGACACTGCCAAATGTCCTTGAAGGGGCAAAATCACCCCTAGTTGAGAACCACTACTCAGGGTTATTCTGAAATTCTATTTGTGAAAATTCACAAATTATGGAGAAGAAGTTGGAGGGATGAGTTTGACATATCAGAAAACACGTATATAAAAAAGCCAAAGATGACAGCGTGTGAAATCACCCTGTAAAGCAGAAGTTCTCAATCTTGGCTGACTTTTAGAATCACCTGAGGAGCCTTTCAAAGTCCCATTCTCAAAGTGAACCCCCTGACCAATTGAATCAGAACCTTAGGGTTTCAGCAGAGCTCTCCAGGTGATTCCAGTTTCCAGCAGTTTGCGGGCCACTGCAGGAGAGCTTAGTGTGACAGTAAGTCTGTTTATCTCTTATGATTCTAATAATACTTTAGCATTTCAATCAATAAGAAAACCAAAAGCCCAGACTGTGCTAGGATTTTGCAAAGCCCTGGGAAACAAACCATCTTAAATCAGGCAAATCTCAAGCTTTAGGTTGAAGTGAAACCTAGATGCACTTCCCGGAGAATTATATGAGCATATGGACACCTAAACAAAATCGAAACGCTAAGTCTCTGGAGGAGGCACCACTGGTCCTCCCGAGAATCGTCTGTTCTCTGCAGTTATTGACCTGAGACCATGCCAGCCATGGTCTCCAAACCATGACTGTCAATTGCGTTAATCCTTCCCAGCAAGAGATCATCTTGTTGGAGAGGATTATCAAGTAAATGACAGTTTATCAAATAAATGACAATCACATCAAAAGAAAATGTGTGCACTCTTGGGAAGAGGAAGATACACTTTCTTAGACTCATTTCTGAGTAAAATCAGTCCATGTGCTCAGGCTTGGAAGAGGCTTAGACATCAAACCCATGAAGCAAAGCCACTACCAACCGGACTTAACACAAAATGGCATAAGCAGGTCAAAGGGGCCAGTATAAAGTAACTACAGAATCCTGGACTGTTTCCTGGGGATTCTGTGCTGATTAACTTGGGACTCTGCAAAGTGCTCACAGTTACCTAAGAAGAAAGTTGTGCAATAAAAGGATACACTCTTATTTACTGTAATTTTGTATTCCTATTACAAACTAATAGCAGTGTCAGCCAGAGTTTACTGAGCACTTACTCTGTGCCAGGTGCTGTGCTAAGCATTTTATATAAATTATTTCATTTAATCCTCATAACAGCCTGATTAGATTGTTGTTGTTATTATCCCGATTTTACAGCTGAGGAACCTGAGGCTTAGAGAGGTTAAGTGACTTACCCAAGGCCATGCTTCCAGCAAGCACAGGAATGGGAAATAAAATGTGTGACAGCAGAGCCTAAATTCTTGAACATTATGTAAGACAGCCTCATGGGTCTTCTATTCATTTGTCAGATTGTGAAATGAATAAATTTTAATAACATTCTTTCCATCAAGAATTATAAAATGCTTTTTAAAGTATATCATATACAGGCTTATCCCTAGCTATGATTCAAATGAAGAAATTCCATGCCAGTGTTCTCAAAGTGTGTCTTCAGCCCTCCTAAATCAGAAACACTTGAGGGAAGCTTTTCTAAATGCAGGTTCCTGGGTCCCATCTCATACCTACCATGTCAGAATTTGGGGTGTGAAGCAGCAGCCAGGGGGCTCATCTGCATTGTGAACAAGCTCTCTGGGAGACTTTTTTCCCACCAAGGCTTGAGATACTTTTTTCCCACTAAGGCTTGAGATACCAGTCCTTAGGACTGGCACACTTTTGTATCCACAGAGCACAGCCTTATGCCTGCAAAATTTGACAAGAAAAAATTTGCCTCTCCAAAATTACAACACAGAGAAACTACAAAGATTGACTTTGCCGGGCGCGGTGGCTCAAGCCTGTAATCCCAGCACTTTGGGAGGCCGAGACGGGCGGATCACGAGGTCAGGAGATCGAGACCATCCTGGCTAACACGGTGAAACCCCGTCTCTACCAAAAAAAAAAAAATACAAAAAACTAGCCGGGCAAGGTGGCGGGCGCCTGTAATCCCAGCTACTCCGGAGGCTGAGGCAGGAGAATGGCATGAACCCGGGAGGCAGAGCTTGCAGTGAGCTGAGATCGTGCCACTGCACTCTAGCCTCCTGGGCGACAGAGTGAGACTCCGTCTCAAAAAAAAAAAAAAAAAAAAAAGATTGACTTTAAGAGCCAGAAGATTCCCAGGAAGATCCCTAAAAGATCCCTGGATATTAAAGTATTCAATTTTAGACATAAACCCACTTACTAGAATATGTCATACTTTGCCTTGAGAATCTGCCTTCCTCTGGAGACTGGAAATCTGCTTTATTAATATCACTTAAGCCGTTACTCAAAGCCCTCAACACACATGCTCCTGCACACACACATTCCTACAAGAATTTGAGTGAACACTGTGTAACCTGAAAATAAAATTGCTCTCAAATAACCATTACGACTTTTCTTATAAGCTCACATTACAATAACATTTGGAGTGAGAGCTATCAGTAGAGACAGAAATTATAGACTACGCATTCCTTGGCTAGATCTGAGCCTTTAAGGGCTGGGATGGTGTCTTTTTTCCTCTCTGTATCTCTAGTTTTGAACCTATAGTAGGTAATAAATTCAGTTTTGAGTTAAGAAAGAAGAAAAGAGGAAAGGAAACTTTGAAGGAGTCAGTGAGCAAATCATTTGCCCAATGAGAAGGAGGTTCCCAGGCCATCTCTTCCCTACACAGCCCTTGAAGAGGATTGCTCTCCAAATATAAGAGAACAGAAAAGGCTTTTCTTTAACTGCCTGACTTCTCTCAGTAGCACTTCTTTAAATCTTGAAACCATGCCCATTTGCATCAAAAAATAATCACCTTAACATTTTCAGTACACAAATACAACCCAAAGTGAACCTTCAAATGAAAACCAGAATAAAACGCACTGAGGAAGAAAAAGAAAGAAATAAAAGACAGATTGTGGTTTAAAAAAAATAATAACAGCATACAACACACCAGGGGTTGGAAAAATTTCAAATATTCATTTATAGCAAAGATTGTGTTGAGTTTTGCTCCATTCTGCTATTCATGAGTTTCATATTCTTCCTTACATTAAAACTTATTTATGCTGCTGCTTCATTCTCTGCAGTCCCTGTGTAGCATAAATAATAACTTACACTATAGGCAACAAATGTGCACTCATGCACATGCCTGCATCACACCCAAAGATCAACCTCTTGATCCCTGGGAATTCATGTGATGAGCTAATTTCCAAACTTCTGTAAAACGAATACTAGGGATGATACTAGTGAAACAGCATCAGGAGAACCTATGTGTGGGGTTGGTTTCCAGACACTGGAAGAGTTCTGGGTTGATGTATTCAGAATGTCTTGCTCAGACTTCCACATAGTCACATCAAATTATAAACATTCAGATATTGAGGAGATCCCAGAATCATCTGCTTCCAAATTCCTCATTTTACAGACGGGGGAATCAAGCTCAAAGTGAAACTGCTTGCCCATAATCAGATGATGAGTTGGTGCTTCAGTATTCAATCCAGTTGTCTCTTTACTATGCCACAGGGGGACCAATATTTTGCACTTAATAGATAGCAAGCTGGCAGTTCAACAAGAAATTCATCTAGAGTCTTCTTGGTAATGACTTCAAGATCTAAATTCAATTTCTATAAATAATTGCCAATTTTTGTTACAGTTCCTAAAGAATGCTGTGCTACAATTATCAATATTATAATGAATGAGTTCTAGCTCTTCTTTTTTGTTATCCTTTTTTAAGTGCTAGTGGCTAACGGGAATAAAATATGAAAAAGACGCTTTGAGGTTTAGAAAATCTACAAAGTGGATATTCCCACTGGCTACATGCTTTTACTTCATAACTCCAACCCTAGCCACAGTCAAGGAGACAATGCCTCTAACACAGTGCTTCTCAAACTTGATTATTATATGAATGTAACTGTATTAGTCTGTTCTCATGCTGCTATTTAGAAATGCCTGAGACTGGGTAATTTATAAAGAAAAGAGGCTTAATTGACTCACAGTTCCACATGGCTGGGGAGGCCTCAGGAAACTTACAATCATGGCAGAAGGCACCTCTTCCCAGGGCGGCAGGAGAGAGAATGAGTGCAAGCAGGGCAAATGCCAGACGCTTATAAAACTGTCAGATCTCATGAGACTCACTCATTATTGCAAGAACAGCATGGAGGAAACCACCCCCATGATTCAATTACCTCCACCTGGTCTGGCTCTTGACCCATAGGGATTATGGGAATTACAGTTTACGGTGAGATTTGGGTGGGGACACACAGCCAAACCATATCACTGACAGAATGCATGCAATCATCAAATAGATCAGAGTGGAGCAGAGATTCTGCATTTCCAATAAGCTCCCAGGTGATTCTAATGCTGCTTGTCACAGGACCACACTTTGAGTAGCAAGACTCTAAAGGACCATTCACAGTGACCAAAGTATCAAAGCCGTGCAAACTAAAGCAGGTGACTAGGAGTAAAAGCCCAGTCAACAGCCCCTATAAGCAATGCTTATAATGAAAATAGCAGGGCAGAACCAGCCAACAAAAATTAGTCACCAGCTAATTAAATAATGTCCTCTGAAACTTAAGTCTACCTTATCTGGATGTCAACGTCAGAAAAGCTCATGTCAACATGCAATGGCAGTATGTTGTACTTGTTCAGGAAACTCACCTCAGAGAAATAAATCTGGAAGCAGAAAGGCAACAAAAATTCTAATTCTCTGTATTAATATGCAGGAGCAAGGAATAAATGAAACCAGAGCACTTTCAGTTGCTTATAAATAACTTCAACGCCAAGTACAAGGAAATGAAAAGATCTTTAACGAAGCCAGCGGCGTGCAGCACTGAGTCCAGTTTTACCCTTAGTTTACTAAACAAACCAAACCACCATGTCTAACAACTTTGCCTGGAAAATACATTTTGTGCCAGATGGACATTATTTCAGAAAATCAAATGGGCAACTTAATTTCAACCTTTCTGATTAAGTAGATTCTAGCCTCTCCATGAGCATGCATCCAACCTTTCCCCAAGGGAATTGAGTGGTAACATGGAGAGCATGACCGTTTATTTGGCTTAAGGAACACATTAATTTATCTGGTTTATAGAATTTAAACATCTGACAAATGACAGTGGGGTTGATTTTATTCATCAGCTAATTGCTTTGCCACCTGGAGCTGAAGCTTTATATATGCAGCTTATAAAAGATCTGAAAAGGATCTCAATTATTCTTTAATTTGTTCCTTGAATATAAAGTAGGAAAATCTGGCTTAATCAAACATTGTCTCAATTCTACTGGGATATGTCTAGTTACCTTATAACAAGGTAAGCTTTCATTTAATCATATGATATGATAATTCCCCACTTTCAAGCCAAGTATCCTCTTAGTTACAATCAATTTTCCACTGAAAAAATAAACATTGTCTCTTTACTGAAATCTCGGTAGAGAAAATAGCCCTTTTAATGAAACTTGCTGCTAATACAACCACACTAGGAATTTTTGTGTAGGAATCCATTAAACCCCGTAATTTGACATTGCTGGTAAATTGCAGAATAAAGTGAGTTCCATGAACAATTCTCTATGCACATGGCCATTCTTGGCACACGTGGAAGAAATGGATAATGAGGGCACACACACACACAGAGCATTACTGGAATCTATTAAATCTCACTTAATAAATGTTTTAATCAAGTTGAATTCTACAATTTATCTGAGAGGAGAAAAAAAAAAAAAGAGGAGAAACTGGCAGTCATGCAATTTCTTTAATTGCACCAAGTGAATCTGAAATGCCAGCATGTGCTTGAAGGCTGCTGGAAATCCCAAGACATAAAAATGGTAACTGGCAGGCAACTGGGACACCTCCTGAAATGTAATCCTGCAACAAGCTGAAAGTTAGATTGTAATACCATTATTTTCATGGCTCAGGGTATTGTGGGTTTAAAGCCAAGTATTTGGCCCCCATCTTACCAAGTTTCTCTTTCTCATTTCTTACAAGCCCCAGAAAGGGGCAATACAGCTGCCAAGAAGGGCTCAGGCTAGGAGAAATGGGGTTCAGGCATTGCATAGGCTTCCTGGAGCAAAGCAGGTCACCAACTAGTACCCTACCTGAGAAAGTGGGGTTCTGGGGCCTAAGGCAGGTGAATGGTAGAGGCACAGGCAGACAGGTGGCAACAGAGACCCTGGCACTAGGACTAGGGACTTGGGTGCAAGAGCAGGTCCCTGTTTCTGGAAACCCTGCTGAAAGCAACACAGAACTCGAATCCCTTAGAAACCATCGAATATGGTGAGATGAGGAAACAAAACGAAACTCAGGTAAGGGGGAATGTCACACCCAAACACAGACCAGGATCCAAGCAGGTGATTTGATCATAAGCAATAATGCAAGAGACCAAGCAACGGGCGAGTCCTTGAAAATGTAGAGCAAAACCAGTCCTGCTTCATCATCTTCCAAAACACCTAAAACCGGGCCTTCCTTCAAAGTAGCATGTTCAATAAACAAGAAAAATGTAGTCAAATAAAGCCTTGAATGTTAGAAACGAAAAAGATTCTAAGCGATATCTATTCCTTTGTACACACAGATAACATGAAGGCCCCAGATGTTTGGAATTAGTATAGCTTAGGAGATAAGACCTGAGACTCTGGAGTCAAAATCCTAACCCTATAATTCACTGAATGTGTTTCTTTGGACAGCTTTTGTGTTCCTGTGAAAGATAATAATAGTAACTATTTCATAGGGTTGCTTTAAGAATTAAGTGAGAAAATTCATAGACAGCAATTATAATAGTGTCTGGGCTAAGTAAGAACTCAATAAATGAAGCCTTCTGTCATTATATTATTATTACTAGTTATTAGTTATCATTATCATTTTTATGTCTTGGGATTTCCAGCAGCCTTCTATTAATATTATATTATTATTATTACTATCACCATTATGAACTGAATTGTGTCCCCCTAAATTCATATGTTAAAAGTCCTAACCCTTAGTATACCTCAGAATGTGACTGTATTTAGAGATAGAGCCTTTAAAGAGGTAATTGAGATTAAGTGAGGTCATAAGGGTAGAGCCCCGATCCAAAATGACTGGTGTCCTTGCAAGAAGAGGAGGAGACACCAGGGAAGCTGGTGCACAGAGAAAAGGCCATGTGAGGACACAGCAAAAAGACAAGCCAAGGCGAAATGCTTCAGGAGAAACCAAATCTGCCAACACCTTGATCTTGGATTTCCAGTCTCCAAAACTGTGAGAAAATAAATTTCTGCTGTTTAAGCCATCTGGAATTTATTATGGAAGCTCTAGAAAAATAGCATAGTCACCATCATTATTATCTGGCCCAAGTCACACTGCCAACTGTGACAGTACAGAATGGGGACACAGCCTCCATGCTTGTTCCATCAGTTCTCCCTCCCACATTATTGTCCCAGATTTCCTGTTTGCTCTATTATACAAAAACATTGGTTCCTTGCCTGTTAAGAGAGGCCAAGCTATTATTCAAGAAAACATAGAAAGTCAAGGAAGGCGAATCACACACACAAGGAAGGCCACACTGAGACCAGTGTGGCCAATATGGCGAAACCCCATCTCTACTAAAACTACAAAAATTAGCCGGGGTGGTGGTGCACACCTATAATCCCAGCTACTTGGGAGGCTGAGACACAAGAATAGCTTGAACCTGAGAGGCAGAGGTTGCAGTGAGCCGAGACTCCACCACTGCACTCCAGCCTGCCTGACAGGGTGAGGCTCTGAAAAAGAGGAGGGAAGGGAAGGGGAGGGGAGAGAAAAGGGAAGGGAAGGGAAGGGGAGAGAAAAGGAAAGGGAAGGGAAGGGGGAGAGAAAAGGGAAGGGAAGGGAAAAGGGAAAGAAGGAGGGGGAAGGGAAAGAAGGAAGGCAGGAAGGCAGGAAGGAAGGAAGGAGGGAAGGAGGGAAGGAAGGAGGGAGGGAAGGAGGGACGGAAGGAAGGAAGGAGGGAAGGAAGGAGGGAGGGAAGGAGGGAAGGAAGGAAGAAAACATAGAAAGTATAAAAAACATAAATATCTGGGAGAAAATCAAGTGTCTCTATCTCAGAGAGATATACCCGTTCTGAAATTTATTCCCTCTGTTCTCTATTTGGAAGTTCAGGCTGGAATCCAGTGCTTTTGTAGCAATTTCTCTCTCTCTCAGAATTTCAAGAGTTATTGCATCTGAGCAAAGGGCCTGGCACATGAAAAGAGACAAGCTGAAACCCAGGGGCAATAGAACCAATAAGATGAAATGTTTTCAACTGGACTTACAATCGGAAACATTTTGAGAGCACATGTTTGTCTAGTGACTTCCTTCCCTCCGAGGTGGTTTTCTTGGGTGCTGATGCTAGGCGTGCTGTTGGTTGGTTGTACAGATACCCCAACCCAATCAGCTTCTCCAAGATGAAATTATGCAGTACACTGGGATTCCTAACTAAATGCATCCTTGCTCCCAATCAGTGAGTGTCCCAAGTGAGGAGAAATGGGTGGGTTGCATTTGTCTCTCTGAAAGCAACTGACATTCATCCCACACATTTTAATGTTTTGCCCTTCTTTCCCAGCACACCCATGTGCACACTCATGTGCAGGCCTGCCCACACGCCAATCCATAACCCCATTACTATATTCATCTATGCCCTTAATAGCTCTTACTCTAATTGCACTCCAGCAAATACACTTCTACTAACCTCTTCTGAGGTTAGTGTTGGTAGGTTGAGTAGAGAAATCATTTTGATGCTCCCTAGTCTAGGTTCCTTGGAAATATTTTCATTTATCTGCAAGCACTTTTTAAGATCTGTTTCATAATTAGGGATGTTTCTTGAGCTGTGCCTACAGGCATAGTGTGATGTCTGCAGAAGGAACACAATAGAGCAAAAAATGCATCCCTGCCTCTCGGGACTAGTTCTCTGCTAGGTGGAGACAACATGAGTGTGACCAGCTGGCAATAGAGCACAGGGAATTCAGTACAAGGGAGAGAAACATGGGGGCCTAGAAGCTCTTCACAAGCTGTTTTTACAGTGGACCTCAAGGGCCCGAGACCTGAGAGCAGAGAGTTTGATACAAATGCTGGCAACAATAGCTAAGGCTAGGCAATAAGTCAAGTTTGTAGAAGCAGATAGATAAGTAGGTGAACTTTAGGTACCACATGCTAATGATTCTCAGATTTCTGTCTCCATCCCCTTTCCTGGGCTCTGACTCACATGAAGCTGAAAGACTTCAATGTCTTATAGGCCTGGGGAGAATGCTTGATCTGCCATCGGTTGGCTGCATGTAAAAGAAACCCAAAATTGTAGTGGCTTAACCAAGATTTATTTCTTGCTCACATAAAAGTCTGAGCTTGTTTGGGAGCTCAGCTCTGTAATGTCATCAAGGGTCCAGGCTCCTTCTATGTTGCTGCATCGTCATCCCTAAGGTGTCATCCTTGTCCACCTGTTGCAGAAGGCTCATTACCATGGAGCAGCATTCCAGCCACCAGGAAGGGACAGCCATGCCCTTATCCTTTAAAGGCATGATCAAGCAAGAATTTGGTCACGTGCTCGTACCTAGCTGTAAGGAAGTCTGAGAAATACTGTACAGTCCTCATTACCAGGGATGCCATGTGCTTCCCAGGACAGCAGATGCTGGGAGCCAAGCAACAATCTGTGCTCCTCACAGCAGACTCCTCCCATTGCTGCCAGCATCGTGTCGCACCGGACTCAGCACCTCTGTCTACCCACAATCCAGCAGTCGGTCTGTCAGCTCTACCTTTAAATTAAATCTCAAATCTATCTATTTCTTTCCATTTCTAGTGCTGGGATGCTAGTTCACAATGTCATCCTCTCTTGCCTGAACTCCACAAAGGTCTCTAACTTTTCTTCGTGCTATCACTCCTGACATGGCAGCAGAGTATCTTTTAAAAATGCAATCCAGCCATGTTCCTACCCTGCTGAAACCGTCCAGTGACTTCCCATTGTACTTAGAATGAAATCCCAAATTCTTGCCATGGCTTACAAGGTCCTACATAGTCTGGTGTCTGCCTAACCAATGACTTAAATGTTTTCTACTTTTGTTAATTGAAGAATAACATACATTTTAAAAATGCACAAGTCTTCAGTATACAGCTTGCTGAATTTTTACCTATATGTGTACACTCATATAACCACCACCCAGATCAAGATATAAAACACTTTTAGTATGCCAAAAAGCTCTCTGGTGTCCTCTCCCAGGTAATACCTCCCCACAGATACCATGATTCTTTCTATCACTATAGAGTATTTTACCTGTCCTTGGACTTTGTATAAATGAAATTACACAGTATGTACTCTTTTATGTCTGACTCTTTCTTCTTAGTATTATACCTGTGGGATTCATCCAGATCACTGCATACAGCATGAGTTCAGTCTTTTTCAGTACTAGATAGTATCCATCGTATGAATGTACCACATTAATTTTTTCATTCCATTGTTAATGGACATTTGGGTAGTTTCCAGCTTGAGGGTATTATAAATAAAATTATGTGAACATTTTTGTACAGGTCTTTTGGTGGGCATATTCACTCATCTCTCTTAGATAAATACCTACGAGTAAAATTGCTAGGTCATAGAGCAGATAGTATGAACAACTACAGTCTTTGACCTAATTGTATGTTATTATCCCCATTGCTCACTGTTCTCCAGCACACTGACATTCTTTCTGTTCCTTGAACACACAAAGTTCATTCCTGCCTCAAGAGCTTTGTACACACTGTTCCCTCTTCCTAGAACACTCTTCCCCTGGTCTTTTACAGCTTGGCTTTTTCTCAAGACTCAAGTTTCACCTAGTACTGTAATTTCTAATTTGCTCTCCATTCATTATGCTCTGTTTCCCCAAAGTCTCTGGCATTCATCTGAAGGAATTCAGATTTATCACAATGCACTCAAAACATACCCCCACCCCAACAACCACAAGTATACCTCCCAAATCCAATGTGTCTATTCTACTCTCTCCCTCTTCCCATAGAGTGAGCACCTTCTGAAACTAGCATCATGCCTGGGCATTAACAGGTGACCTTTGTTCTCCTGTGGACAAGGAGTCAGTGACAGACCTGGAGACGTGCCTCTTCAAGAAAGAATTCACTTCTCCCTTCAAGAAAGAACTCTGTGTGACTTTCCAGGTCAAGCTCACATTGGCAACCTTGTGCCTTTGGTCTTTCAAATTCCCTGTATATGCACAGTTCTCCCTAACATTCCTCATTAAGACACATTTTATTTTCCAGAATTCCATCATTTTTTCCAAGATCACTTTTTGGTATCTGATATGGTTTGGCTGTGTCTCCACCCAAATCTCATCTTGAATTGTAGCTCTCATTATTCCCATGTGTTGTGGAAGGGACCCAGTGGGAGGTAATTGAATCATGGGGGTGGGTCTTTCCCATGCTGGATTCGTGATAGTGAATAAGTCTCATGAAATCTAATGGTTTTATAAAGGGGAGTTCCCCTGCACATGCTCTCTTACCTGCAACCATGTAAGGCATGACTTTGCTCCTCACTCACCTTCCACCATGATTGTGAGGCCTCCCCAGTCATGTGGAACTGTGAATCAATTAAACCTCTTTCCTTTATAAATTACAGTATCTTAAGGACAGATGGCAACTCTGCTTCCAAAATGACAAGGATGAAAAGGTTAAGAGATCAAACTTTCATCTTAAAACTTTTGTTCCAAGCAGAAAGATGTCCCAGCCGCAGATGGAATGTATGTTGCACAAAGAATGTACAACACTCACTCTTATTTGATTTTCAGATACTAAAATTTATATTTCCAGGAATGTTTGGAATTCCAAATTCACTTAGCTGGAATTAAAAAGTAATTACTGAAGTGGAAAATATCTAAGTAGCCAGAAATAAAACAGAAAAAAATTAACTTCCCAGACTACACTCATAATAAATGATTTCCCTACTTTCTGGTGGTTAATCATTTCTAAATACTACATTCATTCAAAATTATCTGCCTTCCTGAGCCTCCAAACTCAGTTATTACCTGAGTTTTGTGCCATGGGCATCTGCTCCTTAGCAGTAAACCAGATCATCGTGGTGCCATAAAACATCCGCTTGAAAACCGAGTGCGGTTAAAGAGCTCTTCAACACTTCAAGTAATTCAGCCTCCCTTGCTCAGGCAGAAAAGATCGACGTGAAGAAACACAGCAAGAAGATGCAAAAAGTCTCTTTGGCTTTTGTTAACTCTTTACTTCCTCCCATCTCTCTTAATCCCCATTTCCTTGCCTTCTCACATAAAATATAAACTTCCCTGGGAAAAAACAAGAGTGATTTTCTTTAAAGTAAACAGAAAAAAAAAAAAAAAAAAAAAAAAGAAGATAGAACAAGATGCCATCATGGTTTAACAACGGCACAATTCTGTGGTACTACGAATAGGCTTTAATTTTCTTCGTTTTACTCTCCTGTATTTTTCAGTTGTTCAAAAAATAATTTTTTAGATAAATAAAAATTTTAAACATGCCCTATGCATTTCAACGCTCTGTTCCCACCCACCCTAACCCCGAAACTATTTCAGTATAACATCCTGGCAATCCCTGGCCCCCAAATAAATGGGAAATACGATTTTTCTTTGAAACCTTTCTGCTCCCTTCTCCCTTTTCAATATCATCTCCCCTACCTACCATGACAGCCTCACCCTCCACCCGAGAATCAGTACTTTCCCATCTAGGGCTTAGAAGTCACTCCTTCAAGGATTATTGGATTTTTATTATTTTTTATTTTGCGATAATTATAGATTCACAGGAAGTTGTAGAGAAATGTACAAGCAGGTCTTGGGCACCCTTCACCTAGCCCCCCATGCCTCCATTCCAATGTTAACATCTTGCTGAACTATTGTACTACAGTACAATATCAAAACCAGGAAATTGACACAACACAAATCATAGAGCTTATTCAGATTTCACCAGTTATACCTGTGTTTGTTTGTGTCTGTGTCTGTGTATGTGTGTGTGTGTGTGTAGCTCTGTGCAATTTTATCACATGGTAGCTTTGTATAACCACCAGTGCAATGAAGATAGAGAATTATTGCATCACCACAAGACTCCCTTGTGCTACCCCTTTATATCCATGTCTACTGTACCCCCCTGACCCTACTACATCTCTAATTCTTGGCAACCACTCCATCTCTATAATTATGTTATTTCATAAATGTTTTATAAATGGAATCATGGAGTATGTATCCTTTTGCAAATGGCTTTTTTCCTTGAGCATAATTTCCTTGAGATTTATCCAAGTTGTTGCATGTGTCAATAGCTCTTTCCTTTTTAAGTTGAATTCTATGGTATAATGTACCACAGTTTGTTTTACCAACCACCCATTGAAGGACATTTGTGTGGTTTCCCATCTGGGGCTATTAATAAAGCTGCTGTGAACATTGCTGTACAAGTTTCTGAGTGAACATAAGTTTCCTTTCTCTGGGATAAATGCCCAAGGAGAAGAATTGCTGAGTTGCATGCTAGTTGCATGTTTAGTTTCTTAAGCCACTGCCAATGATTGTATAGTCTTACATTTCCATTAACAATATATTAATGATTCAATTTCTCCAAAACTTTGCCAGCATTTGAAGTTATTACTATTTTTTATTTTAAACATCTGAGAGGTGTAACTCATTGTCGTTTAAAATTGCATTTCTCTAATGCTTAATGATGACGAACATTTTTTCATGTGCTTATCATCTGTACATCCTCTTTAAAAATGTCTGTTCATGTCTTTTTCCCATTTTCTAAATGGTTAGTTTTTTAATGTTCAATTTGGAGAGTTCTTTATATATTCCAGATACAAGTCCTTTGTCGGATACACAATTTGCAAATGTCTTCCCAGTCTGTCATTTGCCTTTTTATCCTCTTAATATGGTCTTTTGCAAAGCAAAAAGTTTTAAATTTCAATGAGGTTCAATTTATCAATATTTTATTTTCTGGACTATGCTTTTGGTGTCAAGTCTATAAACCTTTTGTCTACTCTAAGTTCACAAGGATTTCCTCTTATTTTTTTCTAGAAATTGTATAGTTCAGTGTTTCACATTTAAGTCCATGATCCATTTTGAGTTAATTTTGCATAAGGTGTGAGATTTTGGTTGACATCCAGTTTTTTGCCTATGGATATCCAATTGCCCCAGCACCATTTACTGAAGACTATTCCTCCTCCATTGAATTGCTTCGGCTCCTTTGTCAACAATTAACTGGGTATATTTGTGTGGATTTGTTTGTGAGTTCCCTATTCTGTTGCATTGATTCATGTGTTTAGCCTTCTGTAAACACCACACTGCCTTGATTATTAGAACTATATAATAAACCTTAACATTAAAAGAATAATTTCTCCCACTTTCTTCTTTTTTCTCAAATTTATTCTGGCTATAATAGTGCCCCTCCTTTTTCATGTGAATTTTAGCAGGCTTTAATAGAAATAACATTATACCTATAGATCAATTTAGAGAGAACTGACATCTTTACTATGTTGAGTCTTCTAATCCGTGACATGTCTCTGCAAATATTTAGGTCTTTCATTTCTTTCATCAGCATTTTGTCATTTTCAGTATACAGATCTTGCACATATTTTGTGCCTAAGTATTTCTCTTTTTGCAGCGTTTGTAAATAGCTTTTTAAAATTTTAGTTCATTGTCAGTATATAGCAATGCAATTGAGTTTTGTGTGTTGATCTTGTATCCTTCAACGTTGTTAAACTCATTTATTTCTAGAAGTTTTTTCATAGATTTGGGTGGATTTTTCTATATACACAATTATGTTATCTGAAAATAGAAGAAATGTACAAGCAGGTCTTGGACACCCTTCACCTAGCCCCAACGCTGCCATTCCAATGTTAACTTCTTGCTGAACTATTGTACTACAGTGCAATATCAAACCCAGGAAACTGACACAACACAAATCATAGAGCTTATTCAGATTTCACCAGTTACACCTGCATTGTGTCTGTGTGTGTGTCTGTGTGTGTGTGTCTGTGTGTGTGTAGAGGCAGTTTTCTCTCTTCTTTTCCAATCTGAATGCCTTTTCTTTCTTTTTCTTGCCTTGTTACAGTGGCTAGAAGTACTAGTATTATGTTAAATAAGACTAGCGAGTGCAGACATTCTTGCTTTGTTCCCAGTCTCAGAGGGAAAGCATTTAGTTCTTCACCATTAAATACAATGTTACCTGCATTTTTTCTAGAAGCTTTTTATGAGCTTAAGGAAGTTCTCATCTATTCATAATGTACTGAGAGTCTTTGTTATAAATAGGAATAAATTGTGTTAAATTTGTTTTCTGACCCAAGTGACATTATCAGTGATGCTGGAATGGTAAATTATGTTGATTCATTTTTAAATATTGAATCAGCCTTGTATACCTGAAATAAATCCCACTTGGTCATAGTCTATTATTGTTTTTAATCATTGCTGGATTTGATTTGCTAAAATTATGTTGAATATTTTTGCATTTAAGTTTCTGAGAGATAATAATCTATAGTTTTCTTTTTTTCTGTTGTGTTTGCCTGGTTTTGGAACAACAGTAATACTCACCTCATAAAATTAGTTGAATGATGTTTCCCCCTCTTCTATTTTCTGTGGGAGACTGTATAAAATTGGTATTAATTTTCCTTGAACATTTGATAAAAATCCTCTAGTAAAATCCTTCCATCTAGGCCTGGAAAATTTTTTCAGTAGCTATTTAATTACAAATTTAATTTTTAAATAGTTATACAACTATTTATGTTACCCATTTAATCTTGCCTGAGTTTCAGTAACTTGCGGTTTTTAAGGAATTGGTCTATTTCTTCTAAGTTTCTCATTTCTGAGCATATTCGCCTATTATCCCTTCAACAGCTACAGAATCTGTTGTGATAGCCTCTGTTTCATGCCTGATATTGGTTATTTGTATATTTTCTCTTTTTTAATCTTTGTCAATCTTGCTTGAGATTTATCAATTTCATTAATTTCTTTTGAATAACTAGTTTTTTGTTTCATTACTTTTTGTATTGTTTTCCAGTTTTCAGTGTTACTGACTTCTGTTCTTTATTATTTCATTTCTTCGATTTGCTTTGGGCTTGTTTTGCTCTTCTTTTTCCTGTTTCTTGGGATGAGAACTTAGGTTATTGATTTGAAATCTTTTATCTTTTTTACATAAGTGGTTGGTGTTATAAATTTTCCTCTCAACACTGCATCTCACAAATATTGATTACGTTTTTTTCATTTTATTTGGTTGTATTTTGTTTTATTTCCTTTAAGATTTCTTCTTTGATCTACAGATTCCCATTGTCTTTCCACTATCAATTTCTAGTTTGATTTCATTATGCTCCAAGAATATATTCTGTACAATTTCAATCCTTTAAAACATTTTAGCTGGTTTTATGATCCAGGATATAGTCTTGGTGACTGTTTTGTGGGTACTTCAAAAGAATGCAGATTCTACTCCTGTTGGGTGAAATATTCTATAAATGTCAGTTTGATCCTATTGTTTGACGATATTTTTCAGTTCTACTGTATCCTTGCTGATCTTCTGTCTACTAGTTCTATCAATTGCTGAAAGCAAAATGTTGAAGTCCCCAACTATTCAATATCCTCTCCCCCATCTATCATCCCAATCCCACTCTCCACCCAAGGATCTAATACTTTGCCTTTTGGAAGCCAACCCCTTTAAAGGGTTTAAAGTAGGGGAGCCACTCCCTTGAGGATTATTGGCACTTTACACCAAGGCCCTGAGCACAGGTGAGATGTGGTAAAACCCAAGGCTGAGACTTGCTGAAGGTAGGTGCCAGAAGAGACACAGCCACACATCAAAGTCAGTCCGGGAGACAGCAGATGAGTCAACCAAGCAAAGCCAAAATGAATTCCAACCAGTAGGCTGGGAGAGGCCAAGAGCCAAATGGAGTAGCCAAAAGCCAGAGTCTCAATCAGCAATGAAGTCAGAAACCAGCCAAGAAGCTCAAGAAGTGTCAGGATCCAGGACCTGGGAGGACATGTGAGGGTGTTATTTAATTTTATCTAATCCTTGATGGCCTAGCACTCCTACGATAGGGTCAAGGAACACCTTCTGGGCCACACTGTTATTCATCTTAAAGGTGTTCGTAACTTCTAACACAACCCAAAGGATTGCTATTGGGATGATTTCTGTCATAGCAACAAAACAGCGAGGAAGATATTTTTGAGGTATATTTTCTGCATATTCTAAAATCACTCTAAATGAGTCTCATCTGACATCTCATTAGCCCTGGTCAGGAGCAGAAATGCCTGTTGAAGCGTCATTAGGCAAGGTAATGTCTAGGGGCAGTGATTTCAGGAAAAAGGGGTAAGACTTCCACAACTTTAACTGATAAGCAAGATGTCTAATAACCCACAAACTACTATCCCAGATTTCTAAGAGGCAGAAGGCGCCATTTAGATGCACCTTCATGATTAACCCACCCCTACCTTATGGTATTCAACTGGGGATAGCTCTGAAATGATACTGACAATATTCTTTTTTAATTTTTATTTTAGATGCAAGGAATACATATGCAGGTTTGTTGCATGGGTATCTTGGATAATGCTGAGGTTTGGGGTATGAATGACCCTGCCACCCAAGTAGTGAGCATAGTAGATAGGTAGTTTTTAACCCTTGCCTCCCTTCTCTCCCTCCCTCCTTTTGGAGTCCCCAGTGACTACTGTTCCCATCATCTGTAATGATGCTGACAATATTCTCAACTACATTAGCAAACTGCTAATGACTCTTATTCTTTGATACCAACATTCCAACCTGCATGACAACCCAGTTCAAGGCCCTGCCCCTGTCCTGCAAGCATGAGGTTTGTCCTTAAATCCACAAAGGCACTCTGCCTGCGGTCTGGCCTGGAGCAGTGCCCTCAAAGTGATGTGACAGACCTGGAAGCAGAGGCCCTCAGGAGGTGCAGAGAGCTGTACCTCTTTGCTCCGAAATGAGAGACAACAGCTTCATGTACTTCACAATCAACCAAAGTCGATCCCTTGCAGACCTCCACAGGACACCACCCATTGTCCTATCCCAGGCAACGAGAAAGATGCTGGCCTCACAAGACTTCTCTCCAAGGTTTCAGAATTCCCCAATATCAGGCATACAGGTGTGCAGTTGTAAAAGAAGTGCCAGAGTACCTTCGTAATCCTTCACATGCCACTGGTGCCAGTCTAATATGTATCCAGAAAAAGATGAAACAGAATGCACCCTTAGGAGATTACCGATTTATTTTATCACATATTTTAAATGAGGCACAAAGTCTACACGAAAATAAAGTGGAACCAGGGCAACTGCAGAAAGTCCCGATCCCATGGCAAGTGAAATAGTCTAAGTGCACTGAGCCGGATCACTGCCTCATCAGACCAAGACACTATGTAGTGATAATGTGCTGCTACAATTCAGTACTGGACCCCAACAATAAAGCCGGGACTGTAATTACTATAATGACCTCCCACTGCTATTGTGTCTTTAATGAAGTCTTTATCAGTAGGCATTTGCCACTTAAACCTAACTCACTATAACTACGGCAGCGTATCATCTACATTTTCACAAAGAATTACTGAATCATATTTCTGTCACAAAGATGAAAGGGAATATTTCAGTTCAAGTGCCATTTGCAGACAAGCTGCATAAAGAAAAATCAAGCTGTCTTTTCCTGGCACTTTCTGACAAGCGAAACTCAACCGAGAGATGCCCGGGGGTTTTGTGTATGTGTGTTTTGGCTGCGCTGGGTTTCTTTTTACCACAACTCCACTTCCTTTCTACACAAACTACGGGGAAAGAAAGACACCAAATGAATAACACACTTGATTACATAAAATTTATTGAGGTAGAAAGGGGCTGAGACCCTCCTGTGAGGCCCAGAGATGCTGAGGGTGCTGTCCCCTCACACTCAGGGTGACAGGCCAGGCCAGACCCACAGCTTACACCTCGCAGCTACGGGCTCTTCCCGCTCCATGGCAAGGCAGCCAGGGCAGCTGAAAAAGCCTGTTTTACCCAACGAGGCACACTAGAAGTACCCTGGGCCTGGAGAGACCACATTCCAAGTTCAAGTTTCCAGTCATAATCACTTCCTTACGTTAGCATGAAAGCCAGGGCTGAGATGGCTTTTTGGCAGAGCCCAGCTCAGCAAGCCAGACAGCCCTCTGTCAGGAAAAGCTGCCCCAATTCCAGGCCTCCTAAAGGGTGTCAGCCGGGAGCCTCTCCCTGCAGCGCTTGCCCCTTGAGGACGGAAGCATGAGCATCCCGCTCCAGTCCTCACTCCTCTGAGATAACTTTGGTCCACCTAGGATCCAGGGAAAGCCCCCACCCCACGCCCAACCCCCAACCCCTGGGGCCAGCGAGTATGAGCCTCACTGGCCTGCACCCAGCGGCCAGGCCGTGGTGCCAGCCTTTGGGCTCTTGCACATCACCAAAAAGCCCTTTTGGCTTTAAAACCTGCTCCTCCAAAAGGCATAAATCCCTTCAGAACTAGGGAAGGGCCTGTGCATTGCATGGGTAAGAGCTGGGGGTAGGGGGTGCTGTGAGGACCCCCAAAGGAGAGGAAGGGGTGAGGGAGTCGGGAGGAGAGTCTGGATCTGCTCTGGGGTCAGCACGGCACTGGGTATCCCATGGTGGAACCCAGTGACTGAGCGGCCTGCAGCTCTGCTTTCCTCCCAACTTTCTGCCTGCTTATTTTAGGGGTGCGAACTCCAGCAGGGAAAACCTGGTGCTGCCACCAATTTCCACCTTTTTTCAGTGTCATCTTTGGCCACAACTGCTCCCTGCTTCCTTTCGGTTCTAATTTCATTTTAAACAACATAAAGGTTTTGCCTAGACACAGAGGAACTGAAAATGAGAGCCAAATGGAGAGTGGAGAAGGAAGCATGCTTCCTGGGGGGCGCCCCAGGGGAAATTTTATTCAATGTTCTCCCACATATTTGCACCCACCGGGGAGCGTCTCAGGTTTTCCCACCTTGGCAGGGACACTTGCCTCGAAAGCGCAACCCAGCTTAGGTGTGGCCACTGCTGGTGGCTTGTTTCTATAACTGCACTGCTGAAGTCAAGGAGTCAAGCCTGCAAAATCCAGCAAACAATTCCATGTTCAGAGAAGAAATCGAAGCTGCCCTCATCCCTGAGTTCAGCAATAATTCCAGGATGCTTAATGAATTTTTGTTTCCACCTATTGAACCAAAGTAGCCCTTTAGCCTAAAATCTACACACTTCCGATGACATAGGTGAGACCAGGAAGCTGGACTTGGTGATTGAATACTTTCAGGCATGGCACCTTGCTGGCCATTGTCCTTGTTCTATGAAGAGCTCTTCCCAGTAGAGGTATGTGTCTTTATATCTTCAGTTCTTTTTGCTTTGCCTCAGTCCTCTTTGCTTTGCTTTTCCCTCCTTGGCTGGCCACTGTGCCAGTGTTGCCACTATCGGTTCGTTCTCTCCAGGGTCTGCGCACAGTCAGGATGCATCTTGGCCAGTGTCAGTGGGAAAATGGGGCTCTGAGCACAGTGAGCCTGTGTCTATGAAGATCACTGCCACTGCCGCAAGTGGACTTCTCATGACAGCCAACACCTGGGCTCCCAGCCCTCCTTGATTGAGTCTGCAGCTCTCACAGAGAGCTTAGCCCATCGACTGTTTCTGCTAATGCTCTCAGCTGCTACCTTTTCAGCTGACAAAGGACCCAGCCGAGTGATGAAAGCTATAAGCCAGAATCCACTCCATGCTTCATCAGACAAATGCTTGGCTTTCTGGGGGCCAACACACCTTCTACTGACTGACATGTTTCTAGGTTCTTTACCACGCCCTGCTGCGGTACACATTAGGATGTTTCTCTGGGTAAATGCCAAGGTTCTCCCTGGAGGGGAAAAGAAATGTCAGAAACGCCGCTCCTATTAGACAATCTGAAATTATCACATACCTAAAAAACATATTATCTAGAAAGAATCTCTCCTAGACATGATTTTCAATAGAGAGGTAATTCCCACTCCTAGACATGATTTTCAACAGAAAGGTAATTCCCACCCCCCATAACATGGAGCTGAGCCCACAGTATGTCATAAATATTTGTTGAATATAAATGAATGATGCGTGCATAGATGAATAAATGATTTTTCCCCTAGTGACATACCTGATTTCCTTCCCTGTTCCTTTGCTTGCTTTATTCTCAAGCATCTGGTTGCCATTAACTTATAAAAAGCCATGTTTTATTTTCTACATGGAAGATGATGGGAACAGTGCAGGAGATAAGAGAACTAATATACATTACTATGAAAGAAAAATAAGAACAGAAAACTGAGAAAAGCAGGGGTATGTTTATCTTAGAATACCTGTTCTCAACCTTGTCTGTGCATGAGAATCTCCTGAGGAGCTTTAAAAAGTACTGACGCCGGCCAGGCACAATGGCTCACACCTGTAATCCCAGCACCTTGGGAGGTCAAGGTGGGAGGATCACCTGAAGTCAGGAGTTAGAGACCAGCCTGGCCAACATGGTGAAACCCTGTCTCTACTAAAAATACAAAAATTAGCCAAGTTTGGTGGCAGGTGCCTGTAATTCCAGCTACTTGGGAGGCTGAGACAGGAGAATCGTTTGAACCCAGGAGGCAGAGGTTGCAGTGAGCCGACATCATGCCATTGCACTCCAGCCTGGGCAACAAGAGCGAAACTCCACCTCAAAAAAAAAAGAAGTACTGACGCCTAAGTCCTACCCCCAGAGGTCCTGCCTTAATTAATATGGGGTGTGTTCTAGCCATTGGGATTTTTCCAAGTGTCCCAGGTGATTAAGCTGTACAGCCAAGTTTGGGAAACACTGGTTTTTAAAATGTCTGCCTTAAAAGACTGGATGCTGGCTAGAGGAGAATAGCAAACTTGGCTCTGAGCCTCTTAGCAGCCAAAGTGAAAAGAAAAAAACATAATCCATTGCATGATCCACAGTGTTCATGGGATAAAATCAAACCCCAGTTGTTTAGAAATACAGTCAACCCTGAGACAGACAGTAAGAGATTGGCTGGGGGTCCTCATGAAGAAGACATGGAATGAACCAAGCAGCAGCATCTTCAACAGTGTCCCTATAGTATTCAATCAAGGAATATTTATTAAGCACCCACTATGAGGTCAACTCTGTTCCGGATAAACAGACAGACTTAAAACTTGTGGTGTGTGTCCAACATAGCATCTCTGGTAGGTGGTGGAGCTAAGATTCAAAACACAGGACTATGGGACTCAAGTCCATGCTCACTCCATTATCAAGTAGCATGGTACTACCTGGGAGTAAATACAATAAGTTTTGGATGACTTGTTGTTACAATATGCTTTAATATGAGATAATAGCATCATTTCAGCCACTATTCTTAAAACAAATCTTCAAGAAGTTAGAACCACATGATTCCAGCTCTACTTAAACTACAGATGCATTTATCCTTTCTCCCAGCAGAGGTATTCCTACAGGCATACCAGTAAACATAGGACATACAACCCAGGATGTTCATTGTAGTGCTTTTTCTAATAGAAAAAGACTAGAAACCATGCAATGGGGTACTGGTTGAATAAACTATGATATATCCATGCTATAGCATAATATACATCTATGAAACATAAAGAAGACAGTCTGGGCAACATGACAAGATCTTGTCTCTACAAAAAAAAATTTTTTTTAATTAGCCAGTCATGGTGGTATACCCCTGTGGTCCCAGATACTCTGGAGGCTGAGGCAGGAGGATCACTTGAGCCCAGGAGGTAGAGGCTGCAGACAGCCATGTTCGCTCACTGTCATGGGTGACAGAATGAGACCCTATCTCAAAAAAAAAAATAATAATTTTTAAATGTTTAAAGATAAGGAACATCTTTGTGTTCTGACACTATGAATGAAAAAATAAAAAACAAGACAATGTTCAGGACAGTGTATATATAATAGGATGCTTTTTGGGTAAGGAAGGAAGAAAAATAATAATATATATAATAAATTTGCTTTTGTCTGCATAAAAAGCACCAGAAGAAACACTAAGAATCTAAGGACAATGGTCAGGGTAGAGGTGAGCACGATGAATAAGGACAGGACAGAACAGATTCCGAGCACACATATCCTTATATTATTTAAGTCTTCAAACATGTTAAAGTATTCCCCATTCAAGAAGAGAAAACAAATAATGAAAAAGGGAACTAGATGAGGGCTGAAGTCCCTCAACTAGTAAGTGGTAGAGCTGAAATTTGAACCCAAGTCTATCTGTTCCCAAGTCCATAGTCTTGACACCATAGTGGTCACCTCCGCCAAAACTTAGGGAAGAAACTCACCAGGTGTTAGCCAGCTTGGGAGGCTGAATTGGCTGCACAGGGCCCTGCTCCCACTCTCAGATCTCCCCCAAAGGAGTTCAGGATCTAGGGGTTTCAAAGCACCATTGCAATCAGGTATGTTTGTTTGTTTTTTAATCTCCATCAAAGAATAGGGCAGCAGTAACCAACCAGTCCGGGTGGAAAGCCATGTGCTCTGGGTTCACTCTAACAAAGACAAGTTGGGTACATTTAAATTTACAGCCATTTGTAATCCAAGCATTTAGAACTCATCTGTTTAGGGTGAGTTGTGGGCTATAAACCCTCCTGGTAACAAATAACAATACATGCCAAACACATTATACCTGTCGACCTGGTTTATGGCTGTGTCTTGGCTTATATTAAGGAAAGGGCTGCTTCTGTCAATACAAAGATGCTGTTCTACACTGAAGAGAAATTTCAAACAAAATCTAGAACTTTACAGCCTGTCTGCTCTGATTTGGAATGGTATGTAATTTTTTACCCTCAGCTTCTTTTCTCAAGTTTGAAATCATCCCAAAGCTGCCTGAGAAGATACTTAGAAGAATTATTTTTGACATCTCAGGCACAGATGGTAGAGCTGCCCCCGAGATGACACAGCTGATCAGAAAGTGTTTATGCAAAATTCCCCCATTGCCCACCATGTTGGAGAAGCAGGTTCAGAGACAAAGGGTGGCACCACTGACCTGGACAGTGTAGAAACTTCCTAAGTTGTTGGTCCCTGCCTGACAGGGGATCTTGCCTAAGCTGAACTGGTCTCCTTTTTCTCTTGGAGGGTAGGAAAGGAAAGATGGATCAATTTCCCTCCTTTCTCTTGAACCCAAGCCAGCCATGCTTGCTTTGCTTCCAAGAAAGTAACACGAACTGCCTGAGGTTTGTGGTTTTTCCAGGTCTGGATGGGGAATAAAGAATTATTCTATAAAAGGGGCCCAGATTGACAATACATTGGATTTTAAATTCAAATACATAGAGCCAGGGTCTATTTGATATAAGATGATTAAATGAGAGACTATTGTCGGCGGTCTTAGATTCCTCCCTTTCTGTCTTCATTCCCCTTTCTCTTCTCTTGGTAACCTAGTAATATCTACGTCAGTTTGACTAGCTTGGGCACCTACTGGGTCCTTAGTCCATGGTGCTAGAAATAAGATGGTAGTGGAAATTGGGGGAAAAAATCTAAAAAGATCACTGCAACAAAATATGATGAACACTACAATAGAGGTGTTCAGACTGTGCTTTGAGAGCATAGATAGGGGCTCTGGGAAGATCAGGGAAGGCTTCCTAGAGGAGGTGATGTTTGAGCCCAATTTTTAAGGTTATATTAGGAGTTAGCCAAACACTGGCTTCAAGTTCAAGACTCTGCACTGCAAAATGCCACCAGAACCAGCAGCTTTAGCCTATTCTCAGTCTCAAGCAAAATGTCCTATCATGTAAATTTACCTGCCATTTTCTCAGAACCATTTCAGAAACCATTGCTGTTTTCAAAGAACTAACTTTGTTTTAGTATTCTTGCATTCAAATGATTTTAGGTAAAGTGTTTCCAACCGTTGGCAGCTACCATACAGCACTTCATTTTCAACAAGTTCTTAACTCCCTTAACCCACCTAGGCTGAAAGTACTTCTGCTAGGGGAACTTAACTAGCATACCTGCATCTCCCATCCCATTATTTGGCCTATCTACCAAATAATATGGTGGAATACATTTAAACAGACCCACGGAAGCCATTAAATACCACTTTTAAAATGGGGTTCTATAAAAGTCAACCTACAGATGTTTGTTTCCTCACCTCACCACGCACCCCCCACCACCATTCCAAAGCACACACACACACAAGTCTCCCTTTTAACTTCCCTTTTGATGTCTTTTTGTCCTGATCCATGCCTAAAGAAGAGCCAAAGTACAATGCGGAAGGAGGCAGACCCTAATCTGCAAGCTGTGCCCTGCTGTCCCAACTGAGAGCGGCTGGAACCCCTCACTCTTCACAGCTCTCTAGGCATCATCTGCAGTAGCCCCTGCCCATACAGTAACAAAAGCTGCTATTTTGTGACTGTCTTTGCCGTGTCAGGTGCTGCATTAAGCACCTGGTCTGCATTAGGCCATTTCATTCTTGCAACATCTCTATAACCTCATCGGAGAAACCTAGAAGTAATTTGTTCAAGGGCAAGTTAACAGCAGGTAGGTATGTGATATTTGAATACAGAGTCTGGCTCTTGGACCCATACAGCAGATACATCTTAACCACTTGTCATGATGAAGAATAGAGTCTTCAGGGCTCCAGACCAGAGTGTGAATCTCAGCTCTGCCATTTACTTAGGTGAAATGACACTAGGCAAGTTATTCATTCTCTCCAAGCTTCAGTGCCCTCATCTGCAAAACGGGATGAGTAATAGAACCACTTCATATGGTTATGGAGGGATAAATGATGCTGTCTTGCATGTATAGAACTTGGCATGGGCCTAGTATTTTGCAGGTGTTCAAACATGTTAGCTATTGCTATTACTACATATTTACAAATCTCTCTATCCCCCCACACACTATCCCCGCATACACCAGGTAGTATGCGCCTGTAATCCCAGCTACTCGGGAGGCTCATTAACCATGTCATCGAGGCCAGGGATCGAGTTTATTAATATCTTTCTCCCCAGGTGCCCAACTGAATGCCTTGGAAATATTTGTTGAATGGATGTTTCAACAGCACTGGTTTTCTCCACTATTTCAAATGATCAAGCATGGCCCTCCTCTATTTTGACACACAATATCCTCTTCTTGCTAAATTCTACTCCTTAACATTCAGAAATGAATTATCAAGTATCTAAAGAGATCATTCTCGAATTCTTAAATTAGAAGAGTTGTATGGTATTTTTTTTTTTCTTGTCTCTAGAAAATGAGTGAAAGTCGGCCTCCCTTCCCTCTCCCAAATCTTCTTGGACTCTCAGAAGGAGAGACCTGGCATTTCAGGAAGGCCTCACTTTCACAAGTAGACGGATGGAACTTCCAAAATAAACAATACCCAGGTTGGGACAGGGGTGGATTTTCACTTTACAAGGAGATTTCTACTTTCTTGAAATTTCAGTGATCTCTTCAAACTTCACTTTCTCCTAGAGAAGTTCAAGAAAAATTTAGCTCCCCTGAAATACTTCGGGAGTGCATTCCTTTTGTAAAATGAGGCACACTCCTGTTGAACCCAGTTTGTTTCCCACAGCACTTTCTGGGCTCTCAGAAACCCCTGTAACACTGTCCACCACACAACCTACACATGTCTTTGCCCCATCTGAAGAGCGCATTCCTCCTGCTAACCACGCCAAGCACAGTCCCAGCCAACATCAACTACCTGCCACCAAAATCTCCCTTCCACCCCTCCCTGTGACTGGGCCCACTAGGCCATCAGCAAGCATCCTGCTCAGTCAAGTGTGTTAGTTTCCAAGGACTGCTGTAAGAAAGCAACACAAACTAGGTCAGGCACAGTGTCTCATTCCTGTAATCCCAGAACTTTGGGAGACTGAAGTGGGCAGATCATTTGCAGTCAGGAGTTTGAGAACAGCCTGGCCAACATGGCAAAAACTTGTCTCTACTAAAAATACAAAAAATTAGCTGGGCATGGTAGTATGTGCCTGTAATCCCAGCTACTCGGGAGGCTGAGACAGGAGAATCACTTGAACCTGGGAGGTGGAGGTTGCAGTGAGCCCAGACCACACCACTGCACTCCAGCCTGGGCAACAGAGCAAGACTCTAAAAAAAA
>NW_016809658.1:1121918-1156709 GCF_001698545.2 Rhinopithecus bieti
AAAAAAAAAAAAAAAAAAAGACCACAAACTAGGTGGCTTAAAATAGCAGAAGTGTATTATCTCCAAATCCTAAAAGCTAGAAGTTCAAAATCAAGGTGTTGCCCAGGCCATGCCTCCTCTGAAGGCTCTTGGGGATAATCCTCCCTTGCCTCCTCCAGCTTCTAGTGGTTGCCAGCAAACTTTGTCATTCCTTGGCTTATAGATGCTTCACTCCTAGTGCTGCTGCTGTCTCCAAATAGCCTGACTCCTTCTAAGCCTACGTCTGTGGCCTAATGTCCTTCTTCTTATAAGGATATCAGTCATATTGAAGTTAAGGTTCACCCTAATCCAATATGATCTCATCTTAACTTGATTATATCTGCAGTAGCCCTATTTCCAAATAAGGTCACATTTACAGGTTCCAGCATGAATTTGGGGAGGACACTATTTCAACCCAGTGCAAAAAGAGATCAGTATGAGGAGAGAGACTCAGCATCGACCTATGGGGTATGACACAGAGGGTTTCAGGATGAAAATCTTTCTCCCCTTCCATAAAGAAATGTGCTATAGCGCCTAAATCCCACCATTAAAGAGACTTCCCTTTGGCTCTCAATGCCTTTTTAGTGCCAAATAAAATAAAAGCAAAACCTATAATAATCCAAATGCTGTCTGGAGGAATGACATTCATAAATCACTATCATATCATGCTTGAGTGGTCATCATTCCCTTTTTGAGCATGACAGCCAGCAGAAGTGAAGTTCTGTTCGAACGAAGCCTGAAATCTGTGACTAGAATGAAGCAGGTAGCATGGGAAACCTAGGTAATAAGGTACCACAGGTAGACATGCCTTAGTGCCCGCTTTGGTAACCTACCATATCCCAGGGAGCCCAGAGCCAGACCAGGCACTATGAGGGGGCAGGAGGGAGCAGAGTGCATGTGTACTCCAGTTCATATTTATTGAGCACCTACTGTATGCCAGGGACCATGCTTGGTGCTTCCACACACATTATCTCTTTATAGCAACCTCGTGATGAAAAACATACCATCTCTCAATTCATAGATGAGAAAACTAAGCCCCAGGGGAGTTACGTGGCTTGGAAAGGGTTGGGAAATTAGCAGTAACTACCAAGTTCAAGTTCAGATACTGACATGTTTTCCCACGTCACAGAGAAGAGGCAACAGAATCCAAGGTTTCCAGTCCCACTTCTGCTGGAAGCCAGTCCAGCCTGAAGCTCTCTTGCTATACATTCGGGTTCACTCTTCTTAACTTCTGGTTTTAAATCTGCAGCCATTTTCTACTGCATTTCCAATGTGCCTCTGTATGTATCTTGGAGAGAGGAAAAAAGAGAATATATGGGTCAATATAAGCAGACTCTTAAAAGCGTATACTTTATCATTGTAATAATCATAATATATTTTACTTTACAGCCACTCATAACTGAAGCCTCTGGGCGCCCTAACAAAAACAGCTAAAAGAGAAAAAGAAATTATATTAAACAAAGGAAATACGACTATAAAACCCCAATAGCCAGGGAACTAAATGAACAACATAAAACCTCCAAACAACAAAACTACAGTGAAACCAAGAGGGGAAAAAACCTTTTCACGAGCTTTACCCTGAAGAATTCTATGCTGTGAGATCACATCTGTTTAAAGCACCATAATTTATCGATATGACATCAAACCAGGAACCAGCCATTGTAAACCTTTCCCGCAGAAACTCTCAGAAAACTAACCAGGTGGTCGGTGGGGGGGTCTATAGCACATAGCTGGGGCAACAATGGCTTTAAAATTTTATGTTCAAATACATCTATGTGAAGTTCCAAATCTTGGTACTGAGATGCAAAAATGAGTTCATTCCATGGGTAAACAGAATTTACAAACAGGGCTTTTTTAACAATATTCTTTTTTTCTGAGATAGTCCATCCATGAGTACTCGCTGACGACTTCTCAAACTGCTGCTAAATGGACCATTTTCAAGAACGGGTCCTCTTTAGAACTAGCCACTGAGTCTCAAATACTGTGAAAGGTTTTGGGGAGGATAAAAGCTCTTTCATTTAGAAAGTAGCTGAGTTACTCAGCCTATCCTCCCATTCTGATGTTGCAGCCATTTCACAAACAGAAATTCCTGTTGACCCACGATACCACCATAAACCTTTGTTTAGGAACCACTGTGACTGCCATATTCATGTATGTGAGGGCAACATTTCCCCCAAGCAATTGCTTCCCACATCCCTCCTACATGCTTTCCTGTTAAATATAGGAAGCAGACCCTGCTGGGGAAAAAATTCTTTAAAAGATTTGTAAGGTTACAACAGCACAAGCGTTTAAACTACCTGGTTAGCAAAATGAAATAAAATATTTAAAATGCTGAAAGACAACCCCTGCCTGTATGTAAAATGTTGTTCAAAATGTTCATCCTCAAGTACTTTCTGGATCAGTATAGATCTGGCCCCAGGAATTAGGACACTCGTGGCAGAAACGTGAACCTCAAGCCCAATGTAGCTTCAAGAGTAAAGCAGATGAGAAAATAGTGCAGAGAGGAGAAAGAAGGCAGTATGGCAAGGAAACCTGATGATATGGGGGGAGCCAGGCATGCAGGAAAGTCAGCCCAGCCTGGGCTCTCACCCATGCTCTAATGCTTAGTAGCTAGAACACCTTGGATCAGTCACTTAACCTTCCTGGCCCCTGTTTTATCGTCTCCGAAATGAAGAGAAAGTGCTAAGCAAACTCTGCTCTTTTTATTTTATGGAAGCCCATGCAGTTCTTCAGAGGAATGACCATCTCTCCACAGAACAACATGGCCAGCTCCCAGACACAGCATGTAGTTAAAAGAGCAAGCCATGGAATGACACATACTGGGTAATACCATTCACATTTGGGAAAAAGAACCCACCCTGACAACTCCGGATGATTTCTACAGGCCCCTGGCTGTATGTGTAAGGGTACACAAAACTGTAGACTGAGGCACACAGGCCAAGGCACAAGGGTGGACTCTTCTGGAAGCAGGTTTAAACTAGGCAAGGGCAAGTGAAGAGAATATATTTATATATATGTATACATTGCTTATGCAAGAGAGAAGAAAACTTTTATGTGGTCAGTAAAAACATCATCTAGCTTGTTTCAGGAATAAATATAGTAATTCTAGAAAAGTCTCTGCAGTCAATAAATGAGAGCTGGGGTTACAATGAGGCCAAAACTTGGAGAACCCCTGGGTTCAGGATGATGTAAATATGCTATCTTACTAAGCTGGGCTCAAAACCTACTTGAAATGGACCTTGTAAAGCAAGATATGAAAAATGGAGTTGCAGCTGAGACTGGGGGAGCCCCAGGTGGGAGGAAAGCCTGGGGGGGTCCCCTCTGTCCCAGTATGTCAATCAGAGGGCCTCTTGGTGAGCCATCCACTATGTACCTGCCAGGCATGGGACACACACTCTCATCAACACCCCAAGCCAGTTACTGGGAGCACTAATATGATTGATGGTACCTCTACCCCGCCCCCATGTTGACCAAGGCACAGAACTTTTGGTTCTTCTCACTTGGAACTGCCCAGGTGGAGACATGTTGATCCAGAAGAGTTCAGAGCCAGGACCCAGACTTCCCATTGCCCTCTTCATTTTGATGAGCTCTGTAGCATTGCTCAATTTAAGCAAAAAGAGCTTCCATGGGCCTTCCTGGAAATACCACAAAGACATTTCTTTTTTATACACCAGAGGTAAAGGTATCACTAGCACACAAGCAGGAGAAAACGAAATGACCTCTGGCAGTCTGTGATTGCCTAGTGCTCAAAATGTCCCTCCTTACTTTAGATATAGACGGGGAGTCAAAGCAAAATTGTATTTAAAATTAGGTTAACTGTTTTATTTAGATGGGCCAATCACAGCAGGAAGACTACAGAAGATGACTGGGGACATCACTTGGAATCTGCACCAAAATGATTATGTTTTCCTCAATGAGCAACTTGAAAAATATACATTCAACCACATAAATAAAGTAGACATTAATCCAGAATCCATGCTCCATTTCTAGCAAAGGCTATCAAGCTCTGAAATACAAGAATATCAGGAGGAGAGGCAAATTTCCCCTCCTTTGTTCATTCCATTTTGCATAAGTCAAATCCCAGATAAAGCCTCCTGCTGGGAGGAGGTGCAAATAGGTGGGCAGAGAGGCTGATGGCCTGTGTGGCTATGAGCTTACCTGCTCCAGAAGTCAGACTCCACCCACAAAGCTTATTTTAAAAGAAAAAAATGTAGGTTTTAACCAACTTAAGTATCAGTTCGCTTGGCGGGGAGGGGGATTATGTTGCAATTTTTTTCCATTTTGCCTGTATAATAAAACAGTCCCTGTTCAATCTGGTGCACATCCTTTGAAAAAGTTTGAGTTCAATGTATGGGTATGTGGGTGGCGGGTGGTGGGGGTGTTAAATCAACTTTGGGTTTAGCAAATTAACGCAGGTTTGCCTGATTCTGGTGTATGGATCAGTTCCAGATCTGTTTTTAGGCACTAAGCTACTGAAGGATTATTATTTTTTGAATTTGTATTCCTTCTTAATCCCCTAATCCTTTCCGGAGAAATGTCCAGATTGTCAGGCCAACACATGAAAAAACCTCAGTGAAGCAGCAAGAAAAAAATATAAAACAATAGATAAATAACCATGGGATATATTGTTCAGCTTTTGTTGAGCTTGAAATGTGCCAAGTTGGAAATAGGAGAGAGAGGTTTGTGATATTCCACTGGAACATACTGTCACTGTTATAACCAGCCCACGTTCACCGGAGCTGCCAATTATTCCCCAGCCACCATTTTTTTCCTTTAGATTGATCTCCTGCTTGAGGCTGTTTCACACCCATGACTCTGAAGCTTCCCTAGTGGCATGTTGGCTAATTAAGAGCAAAATCCATCTCTTGATGAAATAATGCTGCCACTGAAAAGGAATTCTACATTTTTTTTAATTCTTAATCAGGCTGGAAGGGGTAGTATTCTAACACTTGTATTAAGCATAGGAAAAAAGGTCTATAGCTAGCAATTAGCAATGATGAAAAGGACAGCGATTTAAAGCATGTTGCAGTGACATTTTTATCAAATTAAATGAGTTTGCTAGGCTCACCAGCTGCATATGCTTATTGTCATTTACTGTTTGGACAGCAACACATCAGCCACTGAGTATCAGGAGGTGCCGAATTTAATAAGTCATTTTGACACTGGTGTGAAACGAACAGATCAGCATTCTGAGGAATGTGTTCACACTCTGAACAGACAGGCAGACATTCTAAGCATGTGAGGTGACACCAATCAACAGGAAGAAATGATGAAAGCCAGGCTAGGGAGCAGGCAATGGTGGTAGTGGCGACAGCGGCAGGTGCGGAAACACACCACTGAGAAAAGAAAAAGATTCGCACATGCACACACCGAACCTACCGTTTCCTGGTTTAGCTACACACAGCAGCTGAAGGGGCAAAGACTTTTCAGAAACACTGGGACATGTATCCATTCTAGATCCCGGACGTTTTCATGTATAATTTAAAAACCTACCCAGTTTTCTTAAAACCACCACTAAGAGAAGCTGATAAATCTTCAGATTCTGTTGTTGTTTTCACTCCCTCATGTTTGAAATATGGCAAAACACACCAACAAAAAAAATTCTCTGCATGCTGGGAAAACAAATTTTCGTTTACCCTTTCTACCTAATAAATTTGCCCTAAACTGATTGCCTAGCTAGGATAAGAGGAGCTGGTATTACTTGGTTTTGATTTACAGTGAGGGAGGGTATATGTTGCTTTCAAAACTCTTGCTTGGAACATGAGATGTGGAATGACATTCTGATAATCCCAGAAGATATTTATGTCAAGGGTGAGATCTGATACCAATGTCTTAACCATGTACCTGGCATCAAAGTTAAAACACACCAGACAGTCTATTGCCAATTACCTCTTAAAACCTGCAGGTGTAATTTACAGTCTAACAAAGGTGACTAGTAATTAGTTCATGGCTTCAGAAGTTTCTAATGCCATCTAGTGGAAACGGTAAATCTGATCACTTCTGCATCAAAGGAGAGCCTCAAATTCCAGCTAATATGTCACTACGTTGCTTCATATTGAGAAAAACTTTGTGCCAGAGTCCAATCTCAAATGTATCTCAAAAAAAATTGCTACAGTGCTCTCGTAAGACTAGAATACATTGCCTTGGGAAATAAGACTTGCCCAGAATACCCTTGGACGCCTGCCCACTGCAAATGAAATCATTATTAGCACCAGGCCACCACTGCCATGCCCGTAAGATCATTTTCTTCATCACTCTTCTCTTTCTTGTCTTCCAGACTCTAGAATACAGAGATAGGTTCTTTGGTCAATTTTTAAAAATCATTTTGCAAGTCTAGTGGGTTCCATAAAACCTGAAATATCTTTTGAAGTAAATTTTGCACTGATTTTAATCTAGAAAGTAGTTAAGAAAAACTAAATACATGTTGATAGTTTAATACTGGAAGCTACTTAACTTTCAGCAGAATGTTCATAGATTTTCCTCCAGTGAAATTCTGTAGTGATAATCTGAGCAAGGACAGCATTGGAGATTTTCTGCCTCCTTTCAAGATGGTCACCAAGCAGCTTTAGCCATGGAGCTATGACATGAGAATCAAATGGTGCCTCGCATAATTGCAAACACAAAAATACTCCCCATTTTATTTTGCATAGGAAGATGGGCAGGTGAACAGTCTCTGTTCACCTTTGCATATGTCACTCTCCTCTGCATCCACACTCAAAGGCAGTCCTCACTAGGAGCATGGTTATGGGAAGAGAAATTACTGTGCAGGGAGTCTGGAACTGAGTTCAAGTGCAAATTAATGTGAAACTCAGAGCTACTCATTTCGCCTCTCCCCACTCAGTTTCCTTATCCATCAAATAAGGAAGTTAAATACAATCTCAACTCAGAAGCCTTTTCTTCTCTAAAACCCTGTGGTTTAGAATTTCAAGTCCAAAATTCAGATCTTCTGTTTCATTGTAATACTTGTATTTAAAAGTACTAACTTCATTGTAGTTATTTCACTTAAAATAATAATGTTTATTAAAATGAGCTTTATTATTTATTTTATTTATATTATGTTATCTTCATTATAATTATTTGTGTTAAAATTATTGTATTAGCCCACTGTTTGGACTGCCATTGATTTTAAAAGCAACTTATTGGCAAGAGGAGAGGGCTACAGTTTTTTGGTTTTTTTAGATGGAGTTTTGCTGTTGTCGCCCAGGCTGGAGTGCAATGGCACAATCTTGGCTCACTGCAACCTCTGCCTCCCGGGCTCAAGCAATTCTCCTGTCTCAGCTTCCCTAGTAGCTGAGATTACAAGTGCCTGCCACCACGCCCAGCTAATTTTTGTATTTTTAGTAGAGACGGGGTTTCACTATGTTGGCCAGGCTGGTCTCGAACTCCTGACCGCAGGCAATCCACCCGCCTCAGTCTCCCAAATGCTGGGATTACAGGCGTGAGCCACCGTGCCCGGCTGGAGTTTTAAAGAGTTAAAAATAGAAAATATGGTATACCTTTCCTATATATGCCCATTTAGCATTGCTATGTTGGATAAAATATATTTTATTTCTGTATATTTGTAAAATAAAGAACTTTTTCAATTGGAAAGAAATATATAGTCTTGCCACACATATAGTCTTAAAAAAAAAAAGGAAAATAAATCATTTGTAGCTCTAACATCCAAAGACTTGTCTTGTTCATTTAACACAACAGTTTACCCCCTCAATCTTCTCCTCATGTGTAATATTCACATAATTTTATCATATGGCATAGGTAAAATTGTACATGCTGATTTTCATAATAGCATTCATTTTTGTGACAAGAAATATACAGTTTATTATAAATATACAAATACACAAAGAAATTAAAATCACCCAGAATCTCATGACTCAGATATCCTCATTTACTATTTTATTTCTTTAAACTTTTTTTCTATGCATAATTTAACATGGTTAAGATTATATTACATATTCTGATTTTAAGTACAATTAACCCAAGAAGAGTCATTCACAATTCCTAGTTGGAAGATGTTATAAAGAGGTTTTAATCACAGATTATATCTGCCACTGGTAGGTTATTCATTTTTCATAATTACAAAAAACCCTGTATACTCAGGTCATTCAAAATGAGTTCTAAGAAGCATAAAATTATTACTCAAGTTCTTTGTCAATGCAATTTTTTTGTATTGCTGAATAAAAATCAGTTTCAATGGAGGGATAAAAAAATACTTTCTGCGTTTAGTAATTCTGCAAACACAATGCCCTGTCATTTAAATATTGCAGGCCCTTTTTTTGTACTAGAAAGGAAGTAGGTTGTATTGTTTTAAGTAGAAGGTGATTCCATCTGACCCATGAGGTAAGGAATATTACCCAAAAAAAAGTATTTCCTGATTCTGAAAAAATAGCAAAACCCAACAATAACAACTAATGGAAAATAGCAAAAACCAACAACAACAACTAATGGAAGGGTTATAGACCCTAGCTTTTTTTGCCCCTGGGTTATAAATCCATTTGAAAATACCTAATATAATTAGATTTTTTATTATAGAATCTAAACAGAATAAAAAGCTGTTTGTAAATCTTTTTACATAATGATTTCCAAGTCCTTAATCCTTCAATTGGCTGGAGTAAAACTTTGAGTAATTTTTCCAGTTGTGTACAGCTTGGCATATTGCAGAATTTTTAATATTGTCTTCACAAATTAACGCAATTCTTGGGTTGTGACATCCCCAATTCTTAACCTTCAAAACTCTGTAGGTGGGCATCAGCTTCTTTAGTTCTCTAGGGGGAACTCTGAGGCCAGCCTGATTTTTGTTCCTTTGTAGACTAATTTTGAACCCAGATGCTTAAAGAGCTTTCTTAGGGGGAACTCTGAGGCCAGCCTGATTTTTGTTCCTTTGTAGACTAATTTTGAACCCAGATGCTTAAAGAGCTTTCTTTAGCCTCATAATTCAAAAGACACAGGAGGAGTCTAAGGGTAGACCTCTTTTCTTGGACCATATCAGGACCTCTGTGAGTCCTTTCCATCTACATTCAAGACTTTCTTTGCCTCAGGAAACTTTCTGCTTATTACATCTCTGATGGCCCCTTTTGTGCAATATGGAGCGTGAGCTCTTCCTCAACAGCACCAATGGTCATGTTCCCTCTTCTCATTCCTCTGGCCTCCATCTCTACCCTACCCCACATCGTTTTAATCTTTATCTTATTTCCCTCCATATCCAAGAAAAGTTTTATTTTGTAGTATCTGTGCACCACCCTGCATAACTTCATTACAAATTTCTAACCTCCAACTCATTTCTAACTTCCTTACACTCCATTATTTCATATTTTTTAATTCATTCTACATTGTTTTGTTTTTACGTCAACACTACTGCCTTTTTTTAGGTAGTACAAATGTAAACATCCCTAATTGAAAAGATGTGCTTATTTCCCCCAATTTTTCCTTTATAAGAAGAAAAATTTGATCCAAGCATGATGGCTCAAACCTGTAATCCCAGCATTTTGGGAGGCAGAGGCAGGAGGATCGCCTGAGCTCAGGAGTTCAAAACCAGCCTGAGTAACAAAGGAAGACCCTGTCTGTATATTAGTAAAAAAAGAAAAAAATAGTATGGAGAAAGAGTCTTCATCCACACATAACAGATGTTAATAGTTTATCATGTTTGATTCTGATCTTTCTTAGACACATAAAATATCACAGATGAAGTTCAAGCCTCTATAATTCTCCAGTGTATTTGTTTTCATGCTGCTGATAAAGACATACCCACGGCTGGGCAATTCACAAAAGAAAGAGGTTTACTGGACTTACAGCTCCACATGGCTGGAGAGGCCTCACAATCATGGCAGAAGGTGAAAGGCACATCTCACATGATGGCAGACAAGAGAAGGGAGCTTATTCAGGGGAATTCCCCTTTATAAAACCATCAGATCTCGTGAGACATATTCAATCTCATGAGAATGATACGGGAAAGTCCCACCCCCATAATTCAATCACCTCCCATTGGGTTCCTCCCACAACACGTGGAAATTGTGGGAATTACAATGCAAGATGAGATTTGGGTGGGGACATACCCAAACCATGTCACCCAGATATAATTATTTTGAGCTTATTGTGTATCTAGTCATAGTTTCATACTTTTACTACTTATACATGGATTTGTAAATAAATAACAGTGGGCTGTTTATTAAATTTCTATACGCAGTATCATATTGAAAATGGTATCATTTTACCACGTTTGTTTTCTCTCAATATTATGTTCTGTGGAGAGGCCACATTTAGATGTTCCAGCTGACAGCCCCAGCTGAGGCATCACCCTACAGCCAGACTCCACCACCAGACATAAGAGTGCATGAGTCTCTTATACAATCCTACCCCTAGTCCTTGAGCTGCTCCAGCTGATGCCAACTAGAGCAGAAACAAGCTGTACACATGGATTTCTGCCCAAATTGCAGATTTGCAGGCAAAGTAAGTGATGCCATAGTTTTAAGCCATTAAGTTTTACGGGTAATTTNAGGGGAACTCTGAGGCCAGCCTGATTTTGTTCCTTTGTAGACTAATTTTGAACCCAGATGCTTAAAGAGCTTTCTTTAGCCTCATAATTCAAAAGACACAGGAGGAGTCTAAGGGTAGACCTCTTTTCTTGGACCATATCAGGACCTCTGTGAGTCCTTTCCATCTACATTCAAGACTTTCTTTGCCTCAGGAAACTTTCTGCTTATTACATCTCTGATGGCCCCTTTTGTGCAATATGGAGCGTGAGCTCTTCCTCAACAGCACCAATGGTCATGTTCCCTCTTCTCATTCCTCTGGCCTCCATCTCTACCCTACCCCACATCGTTTTAATCTTTATCTTATTTCCCTCCATATCCAAGAAAAGTTTTATTTTGTAGTATCTGTGCACCACCCTGCATAACTTCATTACAAATTTCTAACCTCCAACTCATTTCTAACTTCCTTACACTCCATTATTTCATATTTTTTAATTCATTCTACATTGTTTTGTTTTACGTCAACACTACTGCCTTTTTTTAGGTAGTACAAATGTAAACATCCCTAATTGAAAAGATGTGCTTATTTCCCCAATTTTCCTTTATAAGAAGAAAATTTGATCCAAGCATGATGGCTCAAACCTGTAATCCCAGCATTTTGGGAGGCAGAGGCAGGAGGATCGCCTGAGCTCAGGAGTTCAAAACCAGCCTGAGTAACAAAGGAAGACCCTGTCTGTATATTAGTAAAAAAAGAAAAAAATAGTATGGAGAAAGAGTCTTCATCCACACATAACAGATGTTAATAGTTTATCATGTTTGATTCTGATCTTTCTTAGACACATAAAATATCACAGATGAAGTTCAAGCCTCTATAATTCTCCAGTGTATTTGTTTTCATGCTGCTGATAAAGACATACCCACGGCTGGGCAATTCACAAAAGAAAGAGGTTTACTGGACTTACAGCTCCACATGGCTGGAGAGGCCTCACAATCATGGCAGAAGGTGAAAGGCACATCTCACATGATGGCAGACAAGAGAAGGGAGCTTATTCAGGGGAATTCCCCTTTATAAAACCATCAGATCTCGTGAGACATATTCAATCTCATGAGAATGATACGGGAAAGTCCCACCCCATAATTCAATCACCTCCCATTGGGTTCCTCCCACAACACGTGGAAATTGTGGGAATTACAATGCAAGATGAGATTTGGGTGGGGACATACCCAAACCATGTCACCCAGATATAATTATTTTGAGCTTATTGTGTATCTAGTCATAGTTTCATACTTTTACTACTTATACATGGATTTGTAAATAAATAACAGTGGGCTGTTTATTAAATTTCTATACGCAGTATCATATTGAAAATGGTATCATTTTACCACGTTTGTTTTCTCTCAATATTATGTTCTGTGGAGAGGCCACATTTAGATGTTCCAGCTGACAGCCCCAGCTGAGGCATCACCCTACAGCCAGACTCCACCACCAGACATAAGAGTGCATGAGTCTCTTATACAATCCTACCCCTAGTCCTTGAGCTGCTCCAGCTGATGCCAACTAGAGCAGAAACAAGCTGTACACATGGATTTCTGCCCAAATTGCAGATTTGCAGGCAAAGTAAGTGATGCCATAGTTTTAAGCCATTAAGTTTTACGGGTAATTTGTTATACAGCCAAAGCAATGTGAATGGCTTCTTCCTGTTCCCTGTCCTGGTTCTTCCACTTCCTTACCTGTTCTCCTGAGAGCACTGTCTCGATAAATTATTTGCATATGAATTCAAGAGACCCAGGCAGAGTTATGGGATAGTCCACACAAACAGACAAATTCACAACTTCTCTTAAAAGCTCTGTTTTCATTAAACCTGTATTCTTCTGCAAATCAAAGCCACAATGAAATACCATCTCACACCAGTTAGAATGGCAATCATTAAAAAGTCAGGAAACAACAGGTGCTGGAGAGGATGTGGAGAAATAGGAACACTTTTACACTGTTGGTGGGACTGTAAACTAGTTCAACCATTGTGGAATACGGTGTGGCAATTCCTCAAGGATCTAGAACTAGAAATACCATTTGACCCAGCCATCCCATTACTGGGCATCTACCCAAAGGATTATAAATCATGCTGCTATAAAGACACATGCACACATATGTTTATTGCAGCACTATTCACAATAGCAAAGACTTGGAACCAACCCAAATGTGTATCAATGACAGACTGGATTAAGAAAATGTGGCACATATGCACAAGGAATACTATGCAGCCATAAAAAAGGATGAGTTAATGTCCTTTGCAGGGACATGAATGAAGCTGGAAATCATCATTCTGAGCAAACTACTGCAAGGACAGAAAACCATACACCGCATGTTCTCACTCAAGTGGGAACTGAAACACGAGAACACTTGGACACAGGGTGGGGAATATCACACACCAGGGCTTGTCATGGAGTGGGGGAAGGGGAAGGGATAGCATTAGGAGATACACCTAATGTAAATGACAAGTTAATGGATGCAGCACACCAACATGGCACATGTACACATATGTAGCAAACCTGCATGTTGTGCACATGTACCCTAGAACTTAAAGTATAATAATAAATTTTTTAAAGATCTTAATAAAAATAAATAAATAAATAAATAAATAACTCTTCTTCTGTGGTACCAGTCATTGGGCAAAATAAGCAATTGAACTAAAACTAAAAGGTGGCAAGAAGGAAGAAATATACTCTCTGAATTCTCCTCTGAGTAAACACATTAAAGGAGGAGTCAGAGAACCAAGAAGCACCCAGAATCACTGTTAATAACAGAATTATTTTGTAGAGAGTCCCATCTTGTAAAGGCAGTGCTTCAAACTTTCACCTTAATAATCCTGAAAGAATCCCTAGGAGATTTTTCATCTCCCTCTCTCTGGTGGGAAAAAAAAAAGAGCAAATCCCACTGCCCTCCTAAAGTTTGCTCTCTAGAGAAATCACTGGGGTTCCTGTGAACAGGTGCCCTGCCAAACAGCTGGATACCAAGAGCAGGGAGGAGAGTGAGTATTAGTTCTGAGTCTCTAGTTCCACCCCTTGGAGGAAGAGCCTCTGCCAACAAACAGTTTATGGGGCAACAGAATTTCATTTGCTGATGAGTGTTGCTCCCCATAGTGATCTGAGCATTTCTTAGAAAATGACCTTCTCTTTACCCCTGGTGCTTGACTCTAGTCCAGTGACCTCAAGACAGCAACAAACAGCTGATATACTTTATGGCAGGTATTTCACATACTAGGTCTTTGGAATGGGTATCTCCTTCTGAAGTCTATTCTGCAGCCACTCCAGCATGGTGCATATTTCCAAGTGATTTTGACCTTGGCTAGCTCCAGTTTTAGAGTTCCTCTCAATGGTATCACTATCCAAGACTGCAAGTTCATAGACAAACCAACATCCTACGGCAATAGTCACATAATTACAGGCTTCTTTTAGTCTTCTACCAGGTCCCTCGGAAATAATTCAAAAATAATGAGCATACTTGGAGCACTGTGAAATAAGCCTTAGAGAATTTTCTAGGATGGGATGTATTTAAATTATTCTCCATCTTGGGGCTTTATTTGCATTACAAAATTCCTCCCACCTCCACCATGGAGGGCAGTTTGTCTTTCCCAGGCTTTATGTGTCCCCAACCATCTGGAAAATGAAGCTAACCTAGGAGACACTGGAGCCCTTCACAAAAGGCTGCTCTATTTCCCTCCTAAACTCACCTTGGCCACTGTCTCATGCCCAGGAGAAAGCCTTACGCTGACAGTCTGTTAAGAAGCTGAGCCTCTCCTGGTGTTCTTCCAATAGCAGTGTAACAGCACCCGTGGAAAACAAGGTCTCAAGTCATCACCAGGGTTGCAAACTCCTGTGGCTCAGGAAAGTCCATCTGTCCTGTGCCTTCAATGGTCAAGAAAGAGAAGAAAATATTTGTATCACATGCAGTTGTGAAGTCCTCTGAAGCAGAATCCAGAAAGCTTTATGGAAGGTCACTCCCAGAATGGCAACCACTTCATTTGGCCCATCCCCATAAGATACCTTTAAATTCTAGCAAACCTGAAGATGTCTTTAGAGCTTTGGCATTTGGCTTTTCGTTTGTTTTTATTTTAACCTTTTTTTTTAACCTTTGCCTATGTTTCCCAGGATCAGTTAATTTAATCTGCAATAAACTGAAGTACCATAAAATTCATGGCAGAGTTCAGCCTTAGGGGTCAAGCAACCTAGATTTCAAGCCCCAGCTGGTTCTGTATCTTAATTTCTATTTTTGTGACCTTGGAGAAGTTATGTCAACTCTCTAAGCTTCCATTTTCTTTTCTCAAAAAAAAAAAAAGTATAATTCTCTATAGAGTAATTGTGAACATTTCAGGGAAATACTGCATGTAAAATACTAACTTTAACACCTGACACCAAGTATGGATTCAGCTAATATTATCTATGTGAATACAAATCCTATGAAACTCCATTTCATCCACTGATGCTCTGTCTGGAATATTCAGGACCAGGACTCTTCTATAAACAAGGGGGATAATCTTGTAGCATGTGGTGAAACCACATTTCAAAGGCACTGAAGTAGGTATTAGACACACACACACACACACACACACACACACACACAAATAGAATAATCTGAATGATCTCTTGCAAGCACTAAACCTAAAAGAGAATAGACTCCAGGCCAACACACATTTTCTGCAAAATTGAAGATCCACCCCACAATATGTGCTATGCTCTTTAGACCTGGAATCTTCTTTATGCTAGAGACCTCATTTGGGGACTCTTATGCAAATGGGATGGACAGAGTTTTGAATTGTATTATTAGTTGTTGGGGATTCTTTCTGCAAAGTTGTCCAGAAATACAGAGATTTTTTTTATTATGAAAAACTTCAAAGATACGCAAAAGTAGACAAAATAGTATAACAAACCCCTATGTTCTCTTTATTCAGATTCTACAACTATCAATTCGTGGACAATTTTGTTTCACCTAGACCCCCACCCACTCTCCCCAATCCTATTATTTCAAAGCCCATCCCCAAAATTATTTCATTTCATCCATCAATATTTTCTATGTGTTTCTAAAAGGACTCACATTTGCAAGATCTAACTATATATCACTATCACACTTAAAAGCTTAATATCAATTCTTTAATATCAAATGTCCAGTTAATGTTTAAATTTCTAATTTGTCTAATAAATGTCATACTACTTTAACCGTGTATTTGTTTCAATAAGAATCCAAATAATGCCTATACATTTCAACTGATTTATTTCTTTTCTGTCTTTTTTCCATCTATAGATCTTCCTCAATATTTTCCCTTGCAATTTATTTGTTAAAGAAACCAAACTGTTCTGAGTATCCCAGAGTCTGGATTTTCCAAAAAGCCTGCTAAAGGGTTCTTAACTTTTCACAGTTAACCTCTAAACAGGAGGAGGGATAGAGAAGCTGAAGAAGCTATTAATCTGCTAGTGAGAACATTTTTATACTTTTCCTAAAGGCTGCTGATGCAATCGACAAGATCACTGTCATGTCACCTGCAGGCTGCAGTGAGGAAGCCCAAGATTTGTTATGCCCCCAGGTCTTCCCCTATGTTCCTTCTAATGAAGACATCACAGGCACAAGCGCTCTGTGCACCTCATTATCACACACTGTTTTTCTTGAGACCCTGCTCCCTTCTCTCTCCCTGACATAGGCATGGGTCTGTGCAGTGGAACTAAGGGGATGAAGATGTGGGTTTAGCAGCAAAAGGCAACAGGTGGGAGAATGAAAGGGTGAAGAAATAGGTAGATGAAGCCAAAAGCAGGGGAGTCCAGGATTATGGATGGATAGGATAAGCAGACAGGGTGTGACAGGGGTGTCACAGCGAAGGTGGTAGCTCTGCCGTGATCACTGAGTCTCATGCCTGGTGATAAGGAATTAGGCCACTTGGGCTGGGAATACATATGACCTTTTCCTCTGCCGTGAACACAACCTCTGCTACCTCAAACTAAAATCCTGTAAACAACTCAGCCATTGTAGGAGATGCATTATGACTTGAGTTGTTATGACAGATCAGATCTAGTTACGCAGTTACAGCAGTCCATGCTAGGAAAGCTGTTAGCCTGATGGCTACTTTATTCTTCCCACATGGGAACCCTGCAGTGAGAACTGTTCCCCTTTTATATACAATAGTAAGATTCTAGAGCCTTCCCCTATGCTATAAAGGATCACATAAAAACAGCAATACCTTGCTGGCAGAGAAATAATATAAAGCAGAGGTATATTTTCATAAAATAAAATGTTGATGCAATTCATGGACATTGAAGGTATACAGTCAGCCCTCCATATTCATGAGTTCTGCATCTGTGCATTCAACCAATCAAGGCTCAAAAAAATTCAAGAAAAATTATTGTTTAAAATACAAACTGTAAAATAATATAGTATAATAGCTATTTACACAGCATTTACATTATACTAGGTATTCTAAATAACCTAGAGATGATTTAAAGTAAACAGGAAGATGTTCATACATAGACTACATGCAAATACTATGCCATTTTATGTAGGGGAGTTAAGCACATACAGATTTTGGTATCTGCAGGGATCCTGGGACCAATTGCCCAAGGATACTGAGGAACAATCATCCTGTGTCTTCTCCTTTTTACTCTCTTTTGTTCTCATAAGCTTTGAAAATTAACAAATTTTTTTTCTCATGTAAAAATCCCTCATGAGAAAAAAAAAAATCCCTTCATGACACTAAACCCCTTCATGAGAAAAAAAAACCAAAAAACTGATGATCTTCATTTCTGGCAATGGTGGCAATGCTTGTTAAATGCTCACCTTCCCACTGAAAACAACTAGAACACCTGGACAAGATACTTTTTAAAATGTATTTGTTGGCTTCAGAGACCTACCAAGCTGAGGAAGACTTGAGGAGCCACATTCCTGGACAGAAAACTGCAGAGAATTGAGTCCAATATTCATCACTGCTTTTGCCCTCTTGGTGTTCACAGGTTTCCAAGCAATAGCTAAAAGGTTGAAAGCCTGAGCAGAAAGTGGCAGCTGAAAGACTAGACAGAGCATTGACAGTCTCAGGTGGGGAGGTAAGCAAAAATTGGAGTTCCGAGATCACCAAAGAGAAGGTGCCCTGGTAACCACATTATGCTTTCAGTTGGGACTCCCACTGGCTATACCCTAGACATAATGTTGAACAAAAATTAATCCGACCTCAAAATCTGAAGCCTACCTTCCAATCATCTCAATCCCAGGTCTGATCAAGGTGATCTGTCCCTGGGTTAACTTCATGCCAGACACAAAACGGGTCCTCTGGAAAAATGTAACATCATACGGAACTTCAAATTAGCTCTACAGCTCTTATATGCATGTCTAAGCATGCTAGGAGATGAGATCAAATAACCAAAGACCAACAGAAAAGAATAGACAATAGAAACAGACTAACACAAAATCAAGACATTTGAGTTTCACAGATTATAAAGCAATTGAGATTAACTTGTTCAAGATACTATATGATGAAATGGAAAATATCAAACTGTAAACTTTTTTAAAAGGATCAAGTATAAATGCTAGAACAGAAAATACAACAAATAGAACAAAAAACACAAAATACAACAAAATACAAAATACAACAATTAAAATTTAAGAGTGGGGCTTAGCAGCAGTTAAAAGATAATGGTTATATGGAAGATAGGCCAGAAGAAAATAGCCAGGCTGTGGGAAATCCAAATCTTAATAAACACAGTAAAATTTTGAAGGTCAAAGAAAAAGAGAAAATCCTAAAAGCAGATGGGACAGCGGTGGAGGGACACATTACCTTTAATAGAGTGACAATAAGACTGACAGCTGAATTCCCAACAGAAATAACTGAAGCTTGCTGGACATGTCCCCAGATGACATTGGTGACCAATTCTTACTTTCTTTTTTCCCTTACAATTCTCTAGAATAACTATAGAATATGCTGGTATTGCAACGGCCTGAGATAAGGAAGAACTAGACAGAAGAGCCTGGGCTCTGTTCCAGTCCCTCCTGGAACAAGATCTCCTGCAACACTTTAGCACAGTGAGTCCAGTCTCCTCTGGTATAAAACCCAAAGTGGAACACATTTTCAGGCACCCTCAGCTGTGGTGAAAAGTGGGATAAATGCATAGGAGACTCCATCCTCCCTGGGCAGCTTTCCTGAGCCTTAGGGAACCAGCTCATCATGAATCCTAGGTTTCTATTGCCCTCTGCTGCCTATCTATGAGTAAAAAGGTTGCTTCACTTAATTTCTTGTGTTACCAGATTCATGCAAGTGAATTGAAACTAGTGCAGTGTTTAGAGTTCTTCCTTGAGACTGAAACCAGTACATAGTGAACATGCTTCACAAAGCCAGGAGACAAAGGAATGATGCTTGCAAAGTGCTGAAAAAAAGAACAGCTGAGCTTCCACTTCCAATATGGTAAAGTAGCTGCTACCATACCCAGATTTCCCACATATCACAACTATAAACTCTGGACAAAATTAGAAAAAATAAAAACCTGATGACATTGGAAAGTGAACAAACACAGGTAAATTGTGAAAGAAAGTAGACACTTGAAAAAAAGGAACAGCATGGGGTGAGTTGACCATTTTTACAGTATTTTGCCTGAGTGTAGGCCAAAGTCGGTGCTGCACACTGTAGTTCTGATAGAACTCCAACAGCAAACCTCTACTGCACTGGCTTGAAAAAAGCAGAAGACAGAGTTCATGATAATCAGCCACTGGAAGGGAGAGGGAAGTCTCAGAAAGGATACAGTCAGAAAGAATGACCACAATTTCTGTGTTTAAACAGCCCAAATCTCTGGGTAACACCCAAAGCACAAAACCACAAGGCAGATTCTAGCTAAGAATACGAGCTTTGAATACCTGTGGGACGATATCAAAATGTCCAACATACATATAACTGGATCCCAGAAGAAGAAGAAGAAGAAGAAGAGACAATAGGACGTAAAAAAACGAAGAAATAATTTCCAATTTTTTCCAAATTTAGTGACACACATAAATTTACAGACTCAAGAAACTCAGTGATTCATGAGCAGGACATACACACATAAAATGACATCAGTATCATCAGACTCAAACTGCTGAATACCAAAGATAAAGAGAAAATCTTGATAACAACCAGAGAAAAGAATACAAAACACACGGCTAAACAATGATTCAAAATATCACGAACTTCTCACTTGAAACTAAGATACCAGAGACATTGGTAAAACACTGAAAGTGCTGGAATAGAAAGCTATCAACCAAGAATTCTACATCCAGAGAAAATAAACTTCAAGAATCAAGGCAATATGATGTCATTTTCAGAGGAAAGGAAATAATTGCCAGCCTGGAAGTCTATACCGGTGAAAATATCCCTAGAGAAAGAGTGAAATAAAGATGTTTTAAGATAAAGAAACATTGAAATAATGTATTGCCAGTAGATCTGTACCAAAAGAAATTCTAAAGAGGGTTCTTTGAGAAGATGAAAAGGATCTCAAATGGAGCTTAGAAATGCAGAAAGAATTAAGAGCCACAGAAAAGGTATGTGGGTAAACATAAAAGAATATATAATGTAAAAACTATAATAATCATGTCAAGGGAGTTAAAATATACACAGAAAAAATATAAATGACAATAGTAATACAAATCAGAAGTCAAATGAAGTTAAAGTGTTCTAAGGTCTTTGAATTGCTTGGGTGGAGGTAAAAGTACTGTTTTACATGTGGTGTAATCTAACCCGTGCCAGTCAGACCTCCCCTTCAAGACTTAGGGACTTACTCCCTCAGCTGTCACCTCTCCTTATGAGTTGCCATCAGCTGAAAAGGGCCACCTTGCCCAGTGACATGCCTCCTTCCCAAGGCAGCCTACATCCAATAACTGCTTAATGTGTGGATATAAAAGCCTGGCCCCTCACCCAAACTCAAGACAATGCTGAAAAGCCATCCCCACTTCCAAGGTTCCCTGGAGAGCACTTTAGTCTTTCACTCTAATTGCAGCACAACCCAACTTCTCCCTTTAACAAACCTGCTTCCTTTCCTTCCTTTCCACTGGTGTTAAGCCAAGAACATTTCCCCAGTAAACCTTCTGAACAATAACTACACCTCAAAGTCTGTCTCCTGGGAGACCCAACCTGAAACATTACATTCGACTTTCAAAAGTCTAGGAGCTATGTTTAAATTCTAGGATAACCTCTAAAAGAGTACAAAAACAAAATGTAAGATTAGCAGACTAAAAGAGGTGAAAATAGAATAATAAAAAATAATCCAGGCTGGGCGTGGTGGTTCACGCCTGTAATCCCAGCACTTTGGAAGACTGAGGTGGGTGGATCACTTGAGGCCAGGAGTTCAAGACCAGCCTGGCCAACATGGCAAAACCCTGTCTCTACCAAAAATAAAAATTAGCAAGGCGTGGGTGGTACACGCCTGTAATTCCAGCTACTCGGGAGGCCAAGGCACAAGAATTGCTTAAATCTGAGAAGACAAGGTTTCACTGAGCTGAGATCATTCCACTGCACTCCAGGCTGGGCAACAGAACAGAGACTCTGTCTCAAAAATAACAATCATCATCCTCATCCTCATCATCATCATCCAAAAGAAGGCAAGAAAGGAGACAAAAGAACATAGAACAGGTAGGAAAGAAATGAATTAACCAGATGACTGTTAAACTTACGAAAAGACAACCAGTAATAATCAAGAAAATGCAAATTAAAGCAATACAATTATTCATCCGATAGATTTGGAAACATTTAAAGAATGATACCATCCAGCACTGGCAAGGATTCCAGATTACGGACTCTTTCACATATTGCTAGTGGGAATGTAAACTGTTACCACCATTTGCAAAAGCAACTTGGTAATAGATATTTAAATTAAATATTCATTGACCCTTTGTAGCACAAACTAACTATTCAAAAAACTTGTTTCCTCTTGTTCTGAGCACACCTACACTACATTTTCCAGATTCTTCTGTAGGAGACAACTGAGTCCTAGCTCAGTTATGACACTACATTTACTTGTCAAAGGTAGCAAGCTCCTGTGGCCTGAACCCCAGAGTGATTATGTGTAGCAGAGACCTCTGAGTACCTGGAACTAATGTGGACTATTTTACTTTTATTATATTTGAAAGATGATATATTCTAGGGTCTATTTGTTACAGCAGTTAGCTTACTGTAACCTATATATCCTTTGACCCAGCAATATACTTACAGGCATCTGTCTTTAGAGGTAAAATTATGGAATACATAAGACCCTTTGTGTAAGGAAACATATGACCAGAGCAACCTGAATGTTCATTAGTAAGAGAAAACAGTTGCATCAGTTATAATACATCCATACTAAGGAATATTATGCAGCTATTAGGAGTTATCTCTGTGCCTACTGACCTGGAGAGCCTGCCATAATGGTTAAGGGGGGAAAAAACCAACCTGATATAAATGCTTAATATAATTTATTTTGTAAGAAAAGAGAAACTGACCCCAAAAAAAGGGCATATACATGTGTGCATATATTTGCATGAGGATGGAGAAAGGTATGCAAAAATGTGAATCAAGTTTTTAACATTAATTATCTCAGTGATGTAAGAATGAGCAAATACAGGCTATGGGAAAGAAAAAAAGAATAACAGAATGGAAGCCTGTCTCAGTGTAATATTGAATACAAATGTAGAATATAAAATTGAATCATTAAATATTAAATCAAATATGTAAAAATTAAATATATATGTATGTGGAGAAGGATGAGAAGGTAATATTAACTTATATAAAATTCACTTTTGTCTTAAATGTTAATATTTTAATGTTACTTTTATAATTTTAAAAAAACTGAAAAAAAAAAAGGAACAGGCTTAACCCCTACCTGGATTGGGCTTTTTATGTCACATAGTGAGCATTTTTCTAAACTGATCAGCCTGGATTTGAGACTATGTAGTGGTGTTGGGGTTGTGTAAGTATCTTGTTGAGCCCAAAAGTCCACAATCACTATGAGGGTGGAGTTTTCCCTGAAAAAAAAAAAAAAAAAAAAGTCCCCATAGTCAGTCCTCCCGGGTAGAGTTCAAATCTGTAATAGGAAATTAAGGTGCGAGAGGCAAGTCTTAGACTAGAATAACTTCTTAAACTTTAATGTTCTTACAAATTGCCTAGAAGCCTTATTAAAATACAGATTATATTTCACTGAGTCTAGGGCAGGGACTATGATTCTGCATTTCTCATAACTTTCTGGGTGATGCTGATACTGCCAGTCCTTGGACCACAGTTTGCACAGCCCAAGGACTAGTGTGAGGGAAATCTTTCTACTCTCTCCGGGGGCGGAAGTAGAATACAGGGAGCAGGGGGCGAGGTGTTAGCTAAGTTGCCCCAGACAAAGCAGCAATAAGACCGGGAGCTGGGCTACCAAGACACTCTAAAAATGGCCTGAGCCATGCATGCCTCAGTTGCAAGCTACTGTGCATATGCACTCCCCCTCCATCAACCTCGATCCTTCCGTGAAGTCTTGTTAAAAGTTATATCCCAGGCTCTGCTGCATTGTCTGGAATTACAAGTGATAATTCCTGCAAAGACTGATCCCATGCTTATGATTAAGTGTCAACAGTAACAGCTGGGTCTGTTTCCCCTGAGGTCAATGTAGTGGTTGCAAAGGGCTCCCCAGCAGGAGGAGCCCTGGTAGCCTCTGTCCAGGTGGTATGAGGAGCAGAAGCTGCCAAATAGCACCCTTGATGGGAGAAGAACTGAGGCCGTTTCTGAACAGGGAGCAGCACTCTGGCAAATCCACCAAATAAAAATGAACCAAGCTAAAATGGCTTAAGCAACAAAAAGGGGTTATTTTCTCATGTAACAAAGAGTCTGGAAGTCAAGTAATTTCAGGGTTGGGTGGTTCTCAATCCAATGACACCATTAAAGACCCAGGGACTTTCTGTCTTTCTGCTCTGCCCTCCCAGGCATGTTGGCTTTTGTCTCAGGCTGTCCCTTCATGGTGGCGAGATGACTGTGGATGGTTTAGGCATCACAAGCTCACACAACACGTAAGGCAGAACACCCCTTCCTTGTATCCCTGGCAAAGATAACTTTCCCAGAAGCAGCACCCTCTTTCTCCAGTCCTCCTTGCAACTCAAGAGCCAGAATTGTACTACATGCCAAGTTCCTCTACCAACCACAGAACAGGGGAACAAGATTCCCTTGCTTGGCTTACAGGAATAAGACGATCTCTCTTTATGTGAGTGGGGTCTAAGCTTCCTTAACAATGCAGCTGCCTGATTCCCAAACAAAACTGTGGTCTGTGAGCAGGGAAATACCTGGACTGGGGACATGTACTGGTGTTGGGGTTGGATGGGAGAATGAATTTGGGAAAAGCAGACAGTGGTGTCTTCCATTCCTGAAACACCCATAAATACATGGAAGGTTCTTTGAGGGGTGTTACTTTCCATCAATAAAGGTAGTAGGTGGTCAAGACACCATCCTGCAGTCATAAATCAACCCTGGAAGACAAAGGAGAAGAAAAATCAAGGAAGTGGATAGAGATCAAGTTTCACCAAGAACTATAAAGATCCAAACAAAGGGCCCCGTGTGAACTATGCACATTCCTACTTCAGTGCTTTTACCTGTGCAGTCTGAACTGCCTCACCCCTACACATACACGCACACCTGGCACACTCTCTTATCTTTTATCACAGACCTTCATTCCCTCCATTTCAAGTCTGTTACACCTCAGAAACTTCTCTAACGAATCCAGCCTACAATAATGTATCCATTCTCTATATTCCTTGAGCATTTGTAGTCTATAACACCCACTCTGTCATTTAACTATAGTGTGCATTTTCTGGAACTATTAGTTTTTATACATGATTATAACAGGATGTTAAAATAGAACTCTTTCTGACTCCTCTAGAGCACCTAGAAAATAGGTGTCAGCTATCCTCACTTTCCAAAGCAAGATGTCAAACCATCTATGCAAGAATTCCAAGGAAAAGGTCTCACAATTTTGAATGTTCTCACCACAAAGAAATGACGTGTTTGAGGTGATGGATAGGGTAATTCTCCTGATTTGATCATTATACAATGTATACATGTATCAAAACATCACGCTGTGCCCCATAAATATGTACAATTATTGTGTCAATTAAAAACAAAATAAAACTTTTAAAAAATGGGGGGGAAATGGTCTGAGAAACAGTTTTGTGACCATTGTCCTTAATGGTATAAAATGTTGAAATTGAGCAACCTGGGAAATAGACATTTTCATTCTCCTATTAGTGTGCTTTCTGTCTTAACGTCCCCTTACAGGATTGGATTCAACTGCAAGTGAAAGAAAACACAAAGCAAATGACTTCTAAAAGAAAGAACTGTATTCCTCTCTCATGTAAATGTCTAAAGTAATGGCTCAAGGCTGATATGGTGAATCTATCTACATTCCCACCAGTAAGAAAGGAGAAAGGTCTAAGTCCTTTTAAGGACACTTCCTGAACACAGCACACACACAGTCTTTATAGCCCATTGGCCAGAACTGAGTGACATAACTAACCCTAGTTACAAGGAAGACTGGGTAATGTAATCTTTATTCTGAAAAGCCCTATGCCCAGTCAAAAGTCTAAGGCTACATCACTGCGGAAGACACAGTGAGGAAACTAGGTGTTTCTTCCATAATCCACCTCTTTTTTTTTTGTTTTCCTTGAGATAAGATCTCGCTCTGTTACCCAGGCTGAAGTGCAATGGCACAATCATTGCTCACCTCAGCCTCAACCTCTCAGACTCAAACAATCCTCCCACCTCAGACCCCCAAGTAGCTGGAACTACAGATGCACATCACTATGCTCGGTTAATTTTTTAATTTTTTGTAGAGAGGGGATCTCACTATGTTGCCCAAGCTGGTCTCAAACTCCTGGACTCAAGCAATCCTCTCTCCTTGGCCTCCCAAAGTTCTGAGATTACAGATATGAGTCACTGTGCCTAGCCCTACAATCCACCTCTTTAACCCTAAAAATGCCCATGTGCACCCATCTTGAAATACATAGAACATACCCATCCTTTCCATAAAGGAAGGCAATAACCCAATCAGTAACTGCATTCAGCTTAAATCCAGAGTGTATGACTGGTGCCCAGTCCTCTCCCTCAGGCCCAGATGCAGCTCTCAGTGGTCAGGTGATCTATATGCTAATAGTGAGTTATCTTCCCATCACATACCTAAAATTAAAATGGTAGAGAAGAAACAAGATAACAACAATTTCTAAAGACTCCCATTTGGAAATGGGGAGAAGGGGAAATGCCCAGAAGTCACTGGCCCATAACTATTATCATATCCCACTGGGCAGGAATAGCAAAGGCTCCTGTCCTTGATAGTGAAGTCATTTCCTTGGTTGGACACTCTGGCAGCTTCTCACTCTCCTTTCTGAGAATAATCCCCTTGTCCACTGGCCCTGGCTTTACCTTCTGGAAGTTTCTCCTTTATCCATCATCCTCTTGACCACATCTGAAATGGGCCTTGGAGGGCACACACAATCTCCTTTCACACACACACTCTTCCTGCTAATGCAGTCTCTGGAACACAGGCATTACTCTACAGAATGCTGCTCACAGGTTTTTTTGTTTCCAATACGATTCCCTCAAAATTTTAGTAGGCTTCCAGTTTATCTGTTTCCATGTGTGAAAAACCACAGACAACAATGTCATCTAGACACAGCTTTTAAGCCTAAAGTCTCAGGCTTTTTACTTACTGGCCAGTGTTTGGCCACACCTGTCTCTCTCTTAACATAGTAGCTACTGAAACAAAAGTTTGGTAAGATTTGATTTTTGCAACCAGCTAAGCTGATTCCCATGATGGCAGAGAACTCGTAAAGTAAGTTGCTTGAAGAGGGTTTGGGGCCACAGTGCTACATGTCAGCGAGGCTGTCATTTTGCAGCCACTTCTTGGGGCAGGTTCAAGTTGGGGTACAGACACAGTCAGCTTGATTAACACTTCAAACACCTCCAAATTGCTAGACTCTCAGTCAAGTTAGAGTGCAGGCTGCATCCCAGAGTGCCTCCCTTAGCAAAGCGACATTTCCTTCCACATCCGCTTGTAGACTAACTAGCTTTCAGCTGAATTCAACTCTCTCCTGTAGGACTTTGCTAAAAGCAGCAAAAAGCTGCCTGACCACCAACATTCTAGGCTTTTTCTACCATTTTCACTAACACATGGTCTGCCTTTTGAGGTGTAGCAGATGCAATTTTACCCAATGTTTTTTGCTACCATCTAATGGGGATGACCCTCTTCCTATTCTGCAACATCTATGTTTCTGCAGCCTATCACCTTCCCAAGCTAATGCTTAGCACTCCATTTCAAGACAAAATTCTGAATTACTTAGTATTAGGTTCAGTTGTGTCAGACAACCCATAACAATAGTGGATTTGCTTGTAGGTTGTTTGTTTGTTTGTTTTGAGATGGAGTCTCGGTCTGTGGCCCAGGCTGGAGTGCAGTGGTACAATCTCGGCTTACTGCAACCTCTGCCTCCCTGGTTCAAGCGATTCTCCTGCCTCAGCCTCCCAAGTAGCTGGGACTACAGGTGCACTATGCTGCCACACCCAGCTAATTTTTTTGTATTTTTAGTAGAGACGGGGTTTCACTGTGTTAGCCAGGATGGTCTCGATCTCCTGACATCATGATCCACCTGCCTCGGCCTCCCAAAGTGCTGGGATTACAGGCATAAGCCACTGTGCCTGGCTTTTTTTTTTTTTTTTTTACCTCTGAACTTTTCACTGGCCTCCTGCTCCCCAAAGGGTCCCCTGGTTCTGCTGACTTAATGTCTCAGAACTTTGGTGTTGTTGGTCTCAGACCCCACTTTGCCATCCACTATCCAGCGGGTGGTGGTCTTTTGGATGGTTTGCATGGAGTTGCTGCTGTCCAGGGCATCACCAAGATTGAAGTCCTTGCCATCTTCCATCAGGCGGTGGTAGATGGCAATCTCAGCCTCCAGCTTGACCTTGATGCTCAGTAGGGCCTCGTACTTCTAGGCATGGCACTGTTGCCCTGGCCCAGGTCTGTGCCAGCTCTGACTCCAGGTGCAGCAGGATCCTGTTGAACTGCTCCATCTGCAGGGCGTAGCAGGCCTCCACCTTCCTCAGGCCGTTCTCCAAGCTGGCCTTCAGATTTCTCATGGAGTCCAGGTTGATCTCCAAGCAGCTCCGTGAGTGTCATCTCAGCAGCTCCAACCTTGGTGGACTGCATGGTGACTACTGTGATGCTCTCCTCAATCTGCTGAGACCAGTACTTGTCCAGCTCCTCTTGGCTCTTCTGAGCCAGCTTATCATATTGGGCCCAGATGTCTGCCATGATCTTGGTGAGGTCCTGAGATCTGGGGACATCTACCTCCACAGTCAACCCAGAGTTGGCAATCTGGGCTTGCAGGCCTTTTATTTTCCCTTCTTGGTTCTTCTTCATGAAGAGCAGCTCCTCCTTGAGAGCCTCGATCTCTGTCTCCAGCTGCAGCCGAGTGACATTGGTGTCATCAACGCTTGCGGAGCTGGATGTCTCTCCACAGACTGGCGGCATGGCCAGTCTCTGACCTGGGGTCCCTTCTTCTCCAGGTGCGCCCAGATTTTGCTCTCCAGCTTCTGATTCTTGGTCTCCAGGCTCCTCACTCTGTCTAGGTAGGAGGCCAGGCGGTCATTCAGGCTTTGCATGGCCTCCTTCTTGTTCTGGATGTCTCCCGTCCTGCCAGACCCCCAGCCATCCCCACGGCCAGGGCCCCAGACCCCATGCCACTCCAGAAACTGGTGGAGGGAGACACAGAGATCTGGGAACCAGAGCCCCCAACACCTGCATAGATGCTGGCCACGCTGCTGACTGGCCGGGCGTCTTAGCTGGGTGCCTGGACAGAGCCCAGGGACTGGTAGTTGGTGGAGAAGATGGAGCGAGTGGTGAAGCTCATGCTGTCCGGTGGGGAGAGAGACAGAGATAGGACAGGACTCAGGCTTTACCAATAATGAACAGTGGGTTTTAAAAGATGGAAGTTTTTTTCCCTCACACATGCACGTTTCAGTAGTCAGTGTGTGTATGACTAATCAGGGGCCCAGGCTGCTTCCTGCCTACTGCCCGACCTCCTCAACATGCTGCTCCCACTTCTGCAACCAAGATCTCAGCCAACTGCCTTCCATCCAGTGAAAAAGCGGGTTGAGGAGAAGGCCATGCCATCTCCTTTTGAAGATATTTCCTGGAAGTTGCCTACACTGCATGTACCCAATATGCCATTGATCAGAATTTAGTACCATGACAATGGGACTCAATACGCCATTGATCAGAGTTTAGTCCCATGGTGGTTAGCTGCTAGGGAAACTGAGAAATGTTGTCTTTATTCTGAAAAGCCACATTTGCAGATGAAACTCACTCTGTCACTGTAGGAGAACAAATGGAAAAAAAATTGGGGGACAACTAGTGTTTTCTGCCAAAGTGGTATTTCTCCTCACCTCAAACCTGGTGGAATGAGCTTCCGGAAGACATAATCGAGCTTGTTCAAGGTCCCCAGAAGTCTGTGGGGTACCAGAGGGTGGTGCCAGAACGCTGGATGAATGAGCCTAAAGGGAAAGGGTGGGTACCAGGGCTGAAAGCAGAGAGAGGAGAGGAGGGCCTGCATGACTGAGGGAGAGCTGGCCTGGCACCCTCTTAAGGGACTTTGTCTAAGATGGCCTCCTGGGGGCCACTGGGACACAGCAGAGTCTCTCTGTGTGAGTCAGATCACTGGAAAACCAAAGAAACTGTAGAGAAGAGACTCCCAGAGATGAAAGTCAATCTCCGAAGAATACACAAATTTTTGCTTCTGTCCCCAAAGCAAATCAACCTCAAACTTCTCCCACAGCCAGAAGAAGCCATGTCAGGTGGCACTGATGCCTGTCACATGAGACTCTCCCAGCCATTAGCTGTCCTCCCCTCCTGCCCACCCCAACCTCAGAGCAGTCAGCAACATCGGTGAGCAAGCTGGCTAGGAGGAAAACACTTATAAGTTCAGGTGAGAGGTCAAGGCTTCTCAAGCCTTCCTCCCTAACTCAGAATTGTAGGCCAGAGAAAGAGAACAGGAGAGGTTTTCATTTTAAATAAAATTGGAATTTTTCATGATTTATCTAGAATTGCACATTTCATTTCTGTGGTTCTCAACCCTGGCTATCCATCTGGAATTCCTGGGAAGCTTTAAAAATACTGATATCTGGGCTTCATCCTCAAAGATCCTTTTTTTTTTTCATCACCGAAGATTCTTATTTCACTGGTCTTGGGGGTAGCCTGGGCATCAATATGTTTTAAGAGCTGCCCAGGCAATTCTGATGGGCCTTGTTGAAAACCACTGTGATAATACTGAATTAAGAACATTTTTGCAAACAAAAGATCCTGGAGTAGGCAGAAAAATGATGGAACTTTCTCTAGATCCAACCCAGGGAATGGAGAGCTAACCCCACAGCCCAGGCTTAGAAGGAAAGGATGACAACATTTTACAACTGCATCTGCAGGAGTCCTCACTTTCAATCTAACATATATAAATCCTACCTCTTCAAAATCAGAAGCCTCTTCAGGGCAAAGGCCATGACAGGATTCTATGGCGTCTACACACTGCACTGCACTTGCTACATTCATGGCAAGAGTTTAGTATACGCTTGTTGTCCTGTTGTTAATCTCTGACCTCCATGCTGGGATAAATCAAAGTGCCCTTTCTGATGCACTAAATTAGGCAAACTAAGGTGAGTCCAAGAGAACCTTACATTGTCCCACATTTAAGCAAATTGTTGTCACACTAACCTAAGGAAAGGTCTTCCAGAAGGCTAAAATCACCAAAATTGCATTGCAGATTTAAGAATAGGCTTAGTGTCTGGGAATGCTTGAAACCTACCTGGTTTAGTGAGGCTGATCCGGTTGATTAAGTCAGAACTTACCCCTCCATCTCTGTCTCATTCCCACATCTCCTAACCTGATGCAGAGGGCAGTCTTACTGTTCACACCATCACCACGACCACCATCCTCAGTCATGGGGAATCCTGCCCCACTAAAACAGTCAAGGCACAATGACAGAATGCAGGAAAAAGCCAAGAACCTGCAAAACCACCAGCTGACCTCCAGGAATAGCTTTAGTCAGCCAACCCAAAAATGTCACATCCCAAAGTGAGGCCTCCAGCATCAGGATTCCACCAGAGATGCTTCTCGAAATGTTCCTGATTCCCCCAAGCTCATGTTTATTGTACAACTCCATCAAACAGACAGGGGCTGATTGCCTAATGCATCGTGTGCCAAGACTCGACACTTGAGAAATCGCCTTTTCCTGTGGGTGGATCCTGAAGCTTGGTATCAAGACAGCCTCCTTTCCATAACCTAAAAAGGAAAAGCAAATACTTTGAAGTATGTGCTAGTATGAGAATTGGCCTTCTCCATCACTACCTGTTGTCTTTTGTCTGATTCAAGGACTTTTTTTTTACCTAGAAATAAAATGGACTCCACCATGAGCCCAAACCCAGACAGAAGTCTGGTTAAACTGCATTTGGTGAAAAGAGGCTTCTAATCCCAATATATTTTCTAGACTTTTCTAGCAGAGAGAAGCCCCACATGAAAGGTAAGTTCAACCAGAGATGAAGTCCCTTGTTCATTCAGACACAAAAGCTTCACCCTGTTGTCCTCCCCCTGCAACACTATGTCATCCTCAGGAAGGTCAGTTAACTTCTAGAGGGATCCATTTTAAAAGCTCCCCCAGATACTTGCAGTGCTGTCTGCAACGTCCATATTTTACCCTTTAGAAGCCCCACCTGCCGTGCGTTCTATCCTGGCTAGTTCCAACAGCACCAAGCCATGAGCCCCCGCCTTTGGTTTTAATCAGGTATTAAACACTGGAACATTAGATAAGCGAAGCATTTGATGATGACGATAACGAGTGGCCCATTAAAGGTAATTTTTTTTAAGTTAATGAGTTCTGCCCAAAGAACAGAGCCACGTACTGTACTGAAAAATGTCCGTAGGACGTACTGCGCTTTCTCGTTATTTATTTAACTTTATGTGGATGCCATAAAACTTCTTTATTTGCTTTCAGTTAGCCCATAGGTTTTGACAAGATAAATTTTTATTTAGATCTTTGCCCAGCTACAATCAGAAACAGGAGACTCACTTTCCAAAGCCAGGCTGATAGATGGATTAATCAAAGTACTCCCCACCCTCCTTTCCTTCCAGCAACCACAGGGATCCACAGACGGAATTTTTCCTTAATTAAAGAAACTCAGCAACAAGGTGATTTATCGATGATGAATCTGGCAGGCCTTTTCATTGTGCGGTTACTTTTGGCCACTGTTTGAAATTTACCAACATAAATAAAGCCTCTCCATGACTAAACAAAGTTAAAGTAGCAATAAATTGAGCCTGCCATGTACTCTGGGCTAGATCTGAAGTCAACATAAATACCAGAATGCCTTGGCTATGACACGCTTGACACGATGACATCATGCACTTCCAAACAGATACAACCCAGCCCAAGCCAAAGCGAAAGCCTAATACAATTCCCCTAAATGAATCAAATTGCAGCGGTCTAGACTCGGCTGCGCTGAGTATTCAACTTCCTTGTTCTCCGCTGTCGAGTGGTCGCATTAAAAAATAATCTATATGCCGATCTAAATTTTGCTTTTTCTGCATGATTAAATTTTGGCAGCAGTAAATCTCTGTTATTCTCACTCCCCAGGAATGTTTGGAAAGTTACTAAAAATTCAGGATTTATCAGCTTAAGGTCCACCTGCTGTGATGGGATCCTGTAGCCGGCCTGCTGCTACCCTCAGCAGGAGACAGGACGCTGAGTGTTCATACAGGAAGGTGGGGTGAAACTCTGCTCACTTCACAGAATGGCTCAACACTGGCTTCCCTCCCAAGGGACTTGCTCTGCCCACATCTAGCAACAGGCTGTCATGAAAGCCTTCATGAAACAAGAAAGTCAGCTAAACAGGGGCTCAACGTCCCCCAGCCCTGTTACTACTAAGAGATGAAAGGGGGGAAGAAACCTTTCAGAACGCACATGCAGGACAGCGAATTAAAAATGGAGAAAATCTAATAACTAATTGGTGAAACCATAAAAGCTGCCATAAAAGACATTTTCCTTAAACTACTTTACACAGGGCTGTATAATTTTATGTCACTTTTTATTTATGTTGCCGTAATGAAAGCTGCTCTGGGAGCTGAGGAGCTTGGGAAGAAAGAAATTGAACTACTTTTAAAAAGGAGGGGAGAAGTCCATTTATAGGGCTTCGAACAAGATTCCTTCTGAAATATAGTGGGATTGGGGAGAAGAACCTATTTACTTCTAAAAGCCTCCAAGCAAAAATGTTTGCAATGAATAACTTTCTTCCACCACTATTCTCTCTACCCCGAAGGACTTAATTACTTAACATTCATAAAGTGGGTTTGATAGTATTTGACAAAAAAAGGGCTGGGCACAGTGGCCCATGCCTGTAATCCCAGCACTTTGGGAGGCCAAAGCGGGCAGATCACTTGAGGTCAGGAATTTGAAACCAGCCTAGCCAACATGGCCAAACCCCGAATTCACTAAAAATACAAAAATTAGCCAGGCGTGGTGGTGCACGCCTGTAGTCCCAGATATTCAGGAGGCTGAGGCATAAGAATTGCTTAAAACCGGGAGGTAGAGCCTGCAGTGAGCCAAGATTGCACCACCGCACTCCAGCCTGGGTGACAGAGTAAGACCCTGTCTCAAAAAAATAAAATAAAATAAATTAAATTAAATAAAGATAATATTTCACAAAACTAGGATGTGAGCTAGATAGACCAATGCTATTTAGACTCGTCTGTGAAACCAGGCTCTTCTTGTGTACAATAGATAAAGAAGCAAGCTCTGAGCATCTAAAAGGATTCCTATAACAATGAACCCCACTTTGGCAAGATATTGATGCATTTACAAAGCTCCATAGGACATTACAATGCCATATTCAAGGATTCTAGATAGGTGCTGTTTATTATGACCCAGCAGATCAGACAAATTATTTTCCCTTATTTGTATATGATGATTCAGGGAATGTTATACCATTGAGAAAAACAGAATAAGGTGCAATATAGAAAACCTTGAATAAATTATAAATAAGAGAAATTTAGAATAGTATATGTTCCCATGGAGAGGCATGAGGGGGCTTTTGGGGTGCTGACGATGTTCTGTTTCTTAATCTGGGGTCAGTTGCTACAATGTATTGGGTTCGTTAAAATTCACTGTATGCTTATTATATGTGCTGTCTTATCTATGCACATTATACTTTAATACAAAGCTTTTTAAAGTGACATATGTTCAGATGAATCCCTTTAAAAAGCTGCAAAGAGTGAGTAACACGCATACAAAAACACAGAAATGTGCTATGATTTTCCCAGAGAAAATGTAGATCACCCCTTAAAATGCAGGGGCCCTCTGAACTCTGGCTAACTTTCAAAGCAAGATGAGGTTGTTTTTAGAAACAATTTCCCTTCTATTAACAATGAAATCCAATTCAGCCTCGAATATTAGAAAGTGAAACATATCTACAAGTCCGAGGGACTGCTGAAGTATCAAACAGATAGGGCATTATTTAGGGAGGCTCAACAGTCAAGGCCACTTTACACCATTACGGACCAGACTAAACAAACCTGACCCGCAGGGTGACCCTCCCAGGATCCCAAAAGATTGGAAACTCCGAAAAGGCAGCCCTGACCAGACTTTACAGCCTGGTAATGGCATGCAAACGACACTCCGTCTCTGTCGCGCAGCCAAAGGTTGGTGTTGTATATGAGAGCAATTTCCTCAAGAATTCAGAGGAAAATGTGATACTTTCCCTTTTATGTATGGAACTCCTACCAGCAAGTGGATTTACTCGTCGGGGACACCCAAACCTCCTGATGAATGCCCCATCAAATCATTCCGCCCAATCAGTGGGAGGTGGCAGGGATGTCAGATGCAGGAGAAGGGGAGAGCCCACTCGTGCAGAACAGGAAAAGCCTCATTTGCAGGATGTTTTAAATGCTGAAACCATGTGTAGGGAAACACCATTGAGATTCACAGTCTTCCCTGGGAGGCAGGTTTCTGTGTGTGTGTGTGTGTGTGTGTGTGTGTGTGTGTGTGGCCCCCTTCACTGTCCTCAACACAGGCAATTCTTGCTGGCTTGGCTCCGAGCACCGAGGTCCAGCCTGCGTTTGTAATTCATTCTTGTTCACCTAGAAAATGTTGGCAGTGGGTGGCCCTGAGTCCAGCTTCATCAAGGGCCTGTTTTCACATGTTCCTCTGTCTTGTGGGGAACTAGTTCCCCACACAGCCCTCAACAAGCAGTTGGCTGGGGAAAAGAATGTGTTTGCTGGGGGGCGG
>NW_016809658.1:1160353-1164832 GCF_001698545.2 Rhinopithecus bieti
TGTGTGTGTGTGTGTGTGTGTGTGTGTGTGTGTGTGTGCCCCCTTCACTGTCCTCAACACAGGCAATTCTTGCTGGCTTGGCTCCGAGCACCGAGGTCCAGCCTGCGTTTGTAATTCATTCTTGTTCACCTAGAAAATGTTGGCAGTGGGTGGCCCTGAGTCCAGCTTCATCAAGGGCCTGTTTTCACATGTTCCTCTGTCTTGTGGGGAACTAGTTCCCCCACACAGCCCTCAACAAGCAGTTGGCTGGGGAAAAGAATGTGTTTGCTGGGGGGCGGGGGGAGGCTGCAGAGGGGGTGGGTGGTGAGGTGGGAGGGAAAAAAGGCAGGGGAAGAAAAGGAAAATACAGAAAAAACAGAAGCTACGACCATATGCTCTGATGAGGAGGATAAACTTTGGGGACAACTTCAAATTCAAGGATCACCATGATTTATCCAGAAACTCACTTTCCTCACTTTTTTTTCCCACAGAACAGGTCCAGGGCCTGGATCCTCATTACCCATCTTGAACTGCTCCTTAGAGCCCTCTGGAGCCTGTAGAGAAGGGAGCGTGTCCCAGCCTCCGGACTTCCAGAACATCTTCTCCGACCTACTCAAACGCAGATCCCTTTCAGGACCATCAATGACATATCCCAGGCCCTCATTCCTCTTCAAGAGCAAACTGTGTCTGGGGATCACAAGAAAGGGACATCAACCCCATACTGGGTATTTAAAGGCCACTCACAACCTCTTTTAGAAATCCTCTTTACCCCTCTATGATAGAACACAGCATTTGGCTTTGATCCGTCATATTTTTCAGATGACTGCTGGCCCCATAGAAGTTCAAATGAGACATTCCTTTCAGCGTGGACCACAGCACGTTGCTGGCATTCCACAGGACAAGCCCTCGTTTTCAGGTGGATCACAAGCTCTGTGCTGGAGGTGGCAAATGCATATTATGCGTGTTGGAAAGCATGTGCACCTTGACTTTTTCCTTCCTTAAAACAATGATCCTGCTTTCAAAAGATAAAAAGAAAGTCAATGTGGCTACCGGATGAAGTGTAGACCTAGCCTGGCAGTGAAGAGGAGGCAGCCATCGGAAACACCTGCAGAACAGTGGTGTCCTCCCTGCTCTGGACAGAGAGGAGGGCACTGGCTCAAAGTAGTCCAGGCATTAAACACACAGCCTAGGCTCAAAATGACCAAGGCCTCCCATGGGGCAGAGCCACCAGGAAGCTGGGAGCTTCATTCACCTCCCAAAATGGACAGCAAGTTCCTTCTTCCTAAGCACCAACAAACTTGAGCAGTTCCCTGCACCAGTTTTGTATCCATCCCACCAGAAACCAGACACGAGGCAGGGAGGCCCAACCACCAGCCCAGGGGCCCCGCATCCTGCCGCCACAGTCATCTCCCCTTTCATCTCTGTGAGAGTCACCTCCCAGGTGACCCCTGGCCCCACTCAAGTTTAAACGAGGCGAGGTGTTACTTTCAGCCCATACCCACAGCACATTTCAGTCCTCCCGTTCAAGGGGCCTCAGCCTCCACCCCCCACCTTCCTCTGCCCTTTAATCCCCTCTTGGGGAATTCAGTTATGCATATAGCTTGAAATGGGGACCACAGGCTGGGCCTCTACAAGCTGCTAATTGAAAACCTTGTCAGAAGTGGGAGGAAGAGGCAGAGGGGGGAAAAACAACAACCCTTGACAGGACCCCACTCTCATATTATGAACAGCAGCACGCCCTCCCAGAAGGGCGGTCCCTGCTCCACCTCGGCTGCATGGGAGGCCTTCCTCCCCGGCTTGAGGACTGAGTCTGTGGTAGACGCTGCCTACCACATCAGAAAGGATGCAGCCAAGGGGCCTCCAGCCCCCGCCTGACCCTGGGGCTGCCTTGCTCTCTGAGCACGCTGTTCCTGCTGCTTCTGGGGACAGGCTGCCTGGGTCAAGGCCTGGCTTCACTACTCTCAGCTGTGTGATCCTGGGCAAGCGACTCAACCTTTCTGAGCCTCAGTTTCTTCCCCTATGAAATGTGGATGAGAATTGTACCTATTTCAGAGGGTCATTGTGAGGATTAAATGCGATTATACATATAAACACTTCACACAGTGCCTGATACAGTATTCATAACTTTTAATGTTTTATTCTTGTTTATAACAATGAGAATTCTTGATCTTACCAAATTGGAGAACAGCCGGGGAGAGGGAGCTGAGGTTGTCATTCTATTTCCATTTCAGAAGTAAATCTGGTACCAGATTTACCTGGTACCGTAACTAAATCTGGAAGCCTTTAAATGAAAACAGACAAGGATGCATGTTTGTGTGAAGGTGGGGAGAAGAGGGTGGTAAGACTTCAGTGGAGGGAAGAATACAAAGAGAATAGGGGAAGGAAAGCAATGAATCAGCCAAGGTTTTTCAATCATCTATTGTATAACAGGCACATTTTCAGTGCTTTCACGACATGTCTGCACAATGCTATAAGGTAGTTATGATCACTACCATTTTCCACTAAAAATTTGAAGCTTAGAAAATGCTTGGCTCCTAAATGTGGCACTGAATTGGCTTTGAATCCCAAAACCCCTATCCAGGCTCCACCTCCCACATGCTGTGCAATGGGGGCTCCTTCCTGCCTTTTAAAAGGGACAAGAAATCCTCAGATGGTGGTATTCATCCAATTTTCAGGAATTAGACACATTTTTCTAATACTACATTTACAGAAGGTTCAGATTGGAATATGGGCACCTCTGGTGTGAAAGGTCTTGATCACTTTTTTTTTGTTTTGTTTTGTTTTGAGACAGGGTCTCCCTCTGTTGCCCAGGCTGGAGTGGGCTCACTGCAAGTGGGCTGGGTTCAGGTGATTCTCCTACCTTAGCCTCCCCAGTAGCTGGGATTACAGGCATGCACCACCACAGCCCAGCTAATTTTTGTATTTTTAGTAGAGACAGGGTTTCATCATATTGGTCAGGCTGGTTTCGAACTTCTCACCTCAGGTGATCCACCCACCTCAGCCTCCCAAAGTGCTGGGATTACAGGCTTGAACCACCGTGCCCGGCCTTGATCACCTTCTTTATTCAGAACAGAAGTTTCTAGTCCAGACTTTCATGCCAACGGTAGGTGGGAATGTGTCTGAAGCAATAAGTGGGAATACTTTAATACTTCCCTGTGAAGAGCTCTGGCTGAGGTGTTAACATCCAGGTTAAGAATATAAAAATCAAGCTAAATGAAAACACCATGATTACAATGGCGGTGACTTTATCCAAGGACCTCCAAAATCACTAGCAATTATGTGGTATGAAGCACCTACATTAGGAAAACGGCAATGATTTTGTATCTACTGATGAGGATAATGACTAATATATTCTGTCAACAGACATGACAGCTGTCTGTACACATTTGGAGGCATGTATTTTTAGAGGCTGTTACTGTACCTCCAGCTATTTTAACTACTAAATTTTGTTGACACCATGCAATCCAGTAACAAGGAGGTTTACGGGGAAAGGTTAAAATTCCTATTTCCAGCTGTTTCTCTTCCTTACATCATTTTTGTTTCATTATTCAATAGGACCCATAAATCTGCCACTCAGATCCCAGACTAAGTGACACGCTACAGGGAAATTGCTAATGTCACTAGGAAACAAAATAAAATTGAACTCTGGGTTTATAGCATTCAGCCCTCAAAAGTGTCATTCCTGGCCTGAGATTCATTCTAACACTCACACACTGACCGGAGAACTTCCGTCCGATGAAGAACCTGGGCTTCATTTCCTCTGCCCCCACTCCCCATTTTCCTAATTGGGGGCTGGGAAGAGAAGGGAGGTGGAGAGATTTGCAAGATGGGCTCTAATTTTAAGACAAAAGCCATCCCATCAAATCTTAACAGATGTTTCCCAAGTTTAGAAGATTAAGAAAGATTTCAGCATCAAAAATCAAAGAAAATACTCCATGACCTTAAAAAAGGATAAAACACAAAGCTCTAACAAACCCAAAGTCCACTTTGACAGCTGTCTCTGACGGAATTGACAAGGTGCTATTGATGTTTGGATTAAACCATGCCTCTGTGATCAAGTACTCAAACATGGGATAAAAGACGAATATATTCTTTAATCCTACCCACTAATTTTGTCTGGGCCCTGAAAAGCAGTGAGTACTGAACAAATGTTGAAAGTGGTTTCGCTTCTGTTTATTGACAAAGCTATTTTTATTTCATTAATTTGCCACGTATCTTATCAGCATTTAAACTAACACAAGGAAATCTATACGAGGTACTGAACTCTCCACAAACAGATAGCTGCAACTTCCAAAGCCACTAAAGGTAAAATCAATAGACAATGATTCTAGAAAGTGAGGAAGATGTTACAGGAAAATGTAATAGAAAAATTGTGTTCTGATTTATTTTCATTTTCTTTAAAAAAAAAAAAAACTATAAGATAGCATTGGGAATTCTAGTTTTCAGCCTGGTAACTTTTAAAGGAAAAGAAGAAAACCTTTTTTTTTTTTTTTTTTTTTT
>NW_016809658.1:1165415-1179675 GCF_001698545.2 Rhinopithecus bieti
TTGTGTTTTTTTAAGGAAAGGATGAAGAGGCAATTAAGTCATTAATTACTGTCTTTGTCTAGCGATGTCCAACCCATCAAACTTGGCCTCTTCTGTCTTCATCAAAGGTGCAGCTCACTCTACTTTACAATAAGTACCTCTTAATAAGACAATCTTATGTTTCAAAAGCTGCGCTACGAGGAATTTAGATGAAGATAAATTAAAATAATACTTAGCAGCAGACACCAGAGTTTGACAGCCACACAGAGCCCACAATCACCCAAGGTTATCAAATGAGTAGTGAGAGGTTCAGGATACCAAGACACCACAGGGAAACAGGATGCTGTATGCCAAGGTCAAGGGGGATTGGGATTAGGTGGAGGAGAGACGAAACTGACACTAATTCTAAGAATTGAGGACTGTGATCCACACCTCACTCTAAAGGAGATCAGGAGGGACACAAGTTCTTTGTAGAAGCACCCAGCAAAAACACCAGAATATCCTAAGAAAGTAACTGAGGAGACGGGGTTCCAGGAGAAGAGTTAGATTAGCCTTAAGACCTCTTCAGTGGGAACACTGTGGGCTGGCAGGTGGTGGCCCTGCCCTCCTAACTCTTCTGGGCGGCCACTTGGCTACTCTCCCCTGTACGCTCTGAGTTGCCCAGGCCCTGCGCTGGCTCCTGCCTTGGAGAATCAGGCACAGTCTGGCTTCCTACAAGAGCAACACCTGACACCAGCGCTGACACCTGGTGTCTGCTGCACTGCCTCCCTGTACCCAACCCCAATCCTGCTCCATCCCTTCGACAGCGATGCTCTTCTCCCTTTGTCCTCACTTTGACTCTGACATCCTAGCACCCATCTGCTCTGCCCCCACCTGTGTTAATAGCACAGCAGGTGTTGAGAATGGGGTCCTAGGTCTGCGCCACCACAGCTGGGAGGTTTTGCCTTGATAAGGAGGAGGAACGACATGCAAGGTGCAAGAGAAAGATCCAACATGTATGCTCATGAACTTCAAAAGAGCACGACGTAATTACTTTTGTGGTTTCCAAAATGAAAGTTAAATCTCAAAAAAGAAAAAGAAAAAGGACTGTCCAGTGGATGGGAATGACTTGAGGGAGATGTGCTCAGAGGGGTCTCCATGTCTACCCCTGCAGCATACCTTCAGCCTCTTGAAGACCCCCCCTCCTAGACATATCTTTCAGGCATTGAGTGGCACCCCCATGAAAGGGCCCCTCTATTGTATATATGATTAAGTACACTATTTTAGGGAGCTTAATGAGCTTCCTTGAAAGAAAAAAAATTCTTTTAAAAAATTGACCAAGTATGGCATGCCCACAGTTTGTTTTCTCACATCAAGTTTCCTGTTGCTGATCCGGATGGAAGCATTCATTTCACAAGACCTTGAACCAATTCCCCCCCATGGCAAGGAAACAAAGCCACATCATATAAGGCAGATGCACATACACACAAAGGATGAGCAGGAGCATACATTTTATAGCTATTTTGGAAGACTGGACCACGCTTACAAAAGATTCTCCCCTTTCGTACCAATTTCCAAACATCCAACCACATTACATTCTAAGAAATGAGAAGATTCCACTAAGAATTTGTTGACTTCGCCCCCAGGTACTCTTCCTACAAGATACTGGAATTACATAAGTACTGGTATATTCACAACAGCTTTATTTTTGTGTGTTGCTATGGAATTTCAAAAACAAGAAAACCACTGATCAGTCATTGTGATAAAACTTTTTAGCCACAGCATTGAGAATAAGGCCTAACTATTCTATAAACACACTTTGTTTGCTCCAACGTCAAATTAACTTCAAATATGTAACAGCACACACTGATTTGATACGGCATGCAGTGCTGCTCAGACTGTGTTCCACGTACCTGGCATAAATCTCTCTCTTTCTAAAGACATTCATTTGTACAGGTGTCTCCATGGTATATGCCACACACAAAACTAGGAACCAGAGGTGCATTCTATTGAAAAGAAAGTTGTTTCCAAGGTGGGGGTGTGTGTGTTTGTGATCGGATGAGTGGCTCACTCTCATTTGTCTCTTTACACAATAGAAACAGGGACATATTTTTAGGAAAATTAGCAGCTCGTGACTACGGAGATAGTTAAAGATATAATGTGAGCCAAGGAAAATTAAGAACTATGAAGAAACTTTTTAAATGGTTGGCAAAAATTGCCACATGCTGAGTGAGACAGGGCTGAACGCAGAGTGAGGCCTACACCTGTCATTTATCAACAAGCATGGATTAAATGCTTTTTCCATTATCATTCCTTTATTTAACTCTTACATAGAGCTTAGTTCTCTAAGCAGCTTATGAATATTAGCCCATGTATTCTTCCTAATAATGTTATGTGGTAGGTACTATTAATATCCTCATTTTACAGAAGAGGAAACGGAGGCACAGAGAGGTTAGTAATTTGTCAAAGGTCACACAGCTAGTAAGTAGCAGAGTCTGGGATTCAAATATCAGCCCTCTGTCTCCCTAGTCCATACTATGCTATACTGCTTCTGACAATCATATATTCTGATCCTAATCTGGGCTCTGGTGTTACAAAACATGCTCCTTCTCTCAGGAAGCTTCTAACCTAGAAGACAGTTATAACACAGTGTAGTAGAGCTGTGAAAGCCGTAAGCACAGGATAGTCCTGGGAGGCCCCAGGAGAGACACCCAACCAGTCTTAGAATAGCATATGGATCTATGTGGTTATAGCATATGTAATATGTGTGTGTATACATAGTGGGGAGTGGATGGAAGGGTTGGTAAAGACCATTAAGATCTAGACCAGGGTCCTTCAAACTCACACTCTTGGCATTTGGGGCCAGATAATTCTTTGTTGTGGAGGGCTGTCCTGGGGGCTGAGGAACATCCAGCACCATCCCTGGCCTCTGCCAGCTGTTGGTGGCATAACTCCCCTCCAGCATGATGACCAAAAATGTCTCTAGACATTGCCAAATGTCCCCTGGGAACAAAAATCATCCCTGGTTGAGAACAACTGGTTTAAAGGAAGTGGTATCCAATCCAGACCTGAATTATGAATAGTCATTATAAGAAAGAAGAATTGGAAGAGAGTTCCAGGCAGAGGATACAGCACATGCTAAAGGCCCCAAAGAGAGAGCTTGGCACTTCCTGAAAACTAAAAGTAATTCAGTATGAATGGCTCTTAGAATTAGATACAGGGGATTAGAAAACCGAGTCTGGAGAGTCAAGCGGGATCATCATAAAAGCTCCATGTTCTCCTTTTGGGAGTTGCTCCTAAATGCAACTGGGAGCTATTAAAGGGAGAATGGCTTAATCAGACTTGCATTTTTTTCTTCCACACAAACAGGGAGTTAGAGAAGAACAAGACTAGAGACCAGCCAAGACATTGTTGTTTGTACTTTCTTTGCATGTTAATCATGTTTCCTTTTAAATATAAACTTATTTAAAATTAAATATGTGTTCTTCGTATATAAAAGTTCTTATGTGTCAATAAGAAAAAGATGATCACACTAATAGCAAAAGAACAAACTTCATGGAGGCAATTCACAAAGAAGAAGTACACGAGGTCAATACACTGTGAAAAACATGCTGCTTTTCTGATGCTCAAAGAAATGCTGTTTAAATTATGAAATCTCATTTTCCACCTATTATACTGGCAGTCAATTCTTAAAAATTGTAATTGCAGAGAAGCTGCATTCTCCTAGACTGCTGGTGGGAGTTGACACTGATGCTGCTTCCCTAAAAGCAACTGAGGAAAAATAGTAATAAAACTCAGTTTTGTGAAGGACTAAATGACAAACTATTGAAATGATCTAAACATCTGATGAGAGAGTGGTTGACCACGTTTTAGAATAGTGTGTTTCCATTAGGAATACTTTTGTGGACTTCTGCTAGTTGAGATGGGAAAATATTTGATAAAAGGCAAAAGTAAAAACATGGACAACATCTAGTGTCAGTAGACTGGATAAGTGGCTGTGTAGTGCTGGCTATAGTGTAAGAAGGCTGGCTACAACCCTGGGGTAAGTTTTTATTTTCTCATCTGTACAATGGCTAGAATAATTGTATCTAATCATAGAGTGGTGGTAAGGATTAAATAAAAGAATGCAAAATGCTTAGCACAAAACCCAACACATAGAAAGGTCTCTATAAGTACTAACCAACATTATTATTATCAAAGACAAAAAAGCTGTATGAATAATCATCTGCATCATAATATATAATAAAAAAGAAAGGGATTTCAGTTTCCAGCTACAGGAGTATAATTAATTAAACAATAACATAGCCATTAAATGACATAATATGTAACATTTAACTTTAGTGATTGTGTTTACACAACGGAACTTTAACGTATATATGTGTGTGTGTATATATATATGTATTTTTTTATGAAAAGTATATAATGACATGCAAAAATGCCTCCATGACCAACATGACCTGTTTTAGAAGCTTCAGATGTAAAATAAGGTCACATCACTTACAACAGGAAATTAAGATGATTCAAGCCTCCATCTCTTTGAGAAAATCTATTTCTTCTCTCTCTGGGCTCTTTCCTCCTATAAAAGGTCTTCCTATAAAATACCCAAGGGGTCAGCCTGGGTTGCTCTCATCCTGTGGTCAGATCAGAGCTCAGATAGAGGACTCTGAACCCACTCAAAGCTGAAGAACTTTATACTGAATGTCCCAAAATAATAGCATCGGACAGTAAAATGATTTGGGAAAAAAACAAAAACTGAGTGAAAAATATGGTCCGTATTTCCATCATCCAAAGACAAACATAATTAACAGTTAGGGTATTTCATTCCAGAGTTCCCTTCTATGTATAAGCTCTTTTTGTCAAGTTGTTATTGTACTGTGTTTTCAAAACTGTGTCTTCCAATACCAGAAATGAGAGAAAACCCCATCTTGGCAAGGTAGGATTTGCTCAATTGACCGTCCCATCCTGAGCCTCCATGGATTCTCATGAGTTCCACAATATCTGTAGCAATCATTTTCCCCTCGATCCTAACAGGCCCCATGTGGCAAAATGTGCTAAAATAAAAAATTTAAAATTTAAAAAAGTTGAAGAGTCTCCCCCGTGGTCCTGGATTGATAGTAGCGCCGCCATGGTTACCGTCTTTTTGCACACTGCCTAGTGATCCCACCTCTCTGGAAAGAAAGGTGCTTGTCACATGGACATCCATTTCATCTGTGGCCCCACTGCATTTTAAAAACTAAATTTAGGAGGTATGATAAGAGTAAGCGAAGACATTATTAAAGGTATTATGCTCTTATTGTTGTTTGCTTAGAAGATACTTTATTAGCCTCCATTGCAAAATTGAGAAGACTGATCCTTGAATATCATAAAAATGGAACTAAAGTAATCTAATGGGTCAAAGCCCACTCTAAAAGAGGGAACTCAGTTACTCCATAATCTTCAGTTGTGATTGTACCTAAGCCAATTTGGTACATAATAACTGTTAGCAATTATTACGTTCTTCCTAGTAAACATGAATGGCATCTAAGAGTTAAAAGTGGTTGGAGTCTACAGATCCCTCCCCTCACCATTTGATAACAATGTAATTAAGTCAAGGCTTAATTCTGCCACATACACATTTATTCATTTAGCAAGCAGGCCTCCAAACAATCATACAATCTAGTCTGCAAGTTTGAAGAAGTTCCAGCTTTCTGCCCTTGTAGGAAATCTGAAGTTCACCAAAGGCAAACATAACAATCATCTAGCAGCAGGTTTCAACTGACCTTACAACTAGATTTAGGAGACCAAAATTATCTGATCAATGACTGGGCATAAGATCATTTCAGAATGAAGCCTCAGGCACCATACCTGAAAGGTATAGACTACTAGACTAGATTTCTATGGCCCATATATACACAAGGGCAGAGGACCTCTGAAATATTTCTGGCCAATCAATAGATTTGAACACCACTTTTTTCACCTGTGAAAAATAACAAAGCCTCTGGTATTGGTTAGATATAAAGATAGCTAAAGTCTATCTCTGGAGTGTGAGTTTCTGATTAGAAGCTTTCAAAACACTAAATACCTACCCCAAAAGTGTATGTTCCCTTTTAGGGCAACAGACTTCCCCTAGGATATACAGCAAAATAAATCTACACACAAACACACACATATCACATATGCCAACATGAGTTGCATTTGTACATGCATGGAATTGTGTGTGTGTGTATATATATAAAATATATATGTATGTATATATGCATACAATATATATGCATATAAAAATATACTCTCTATATATATATATCAGGCTGTCTGTGGCAAAGTATTTTAAAGTAAATTACAGGCAATACAACATTTTCATATTAAAAACAAAAAGGTTTTAAAATCCAGATAAAAGAAATAGGTAGGTAGGAACAACTTAAAGATCTCATTTCATTTTTAGGGATGGGTTTTAAACTCAATTCATTTGAAATAAGTCTGAATACATTAGACACGTTGGGAAATAATCCCATTATTAGTATAATCGCTTACATCTGTCAAATGTGCCCTGATGTATAATATACTTTCTTTTACTCCAGAGGACCCCAAGGAAACAAAACTTTAGATGAAATTGCGAAGGAAAGAGAAAGAATATTATTATCCAGTGTTGAATCCTGTCACAAAAAGAAATGATACCCTGAAACCACTCATAGGCCAAACAATTACGATCCCATAGGATGGATGCAATTGAGGAGAGACAAAGACGTTCAAAAGAAGAATGAAAGAGGAGCTGCCATCACTGTGGGGAAAATCAGGAGAGAGAATCTTAAGGAGTCACATTTGAGCTTGGTCTTGCAGGAGAGAAAGTTCGCCTGATTAAGACAGGGATGTCTACTTGACTTGCTTGTCTGTCGAGTGGGAAAGATAGAGCACCTATCTCTGTGAGAAGTGAGAATTAGAGAGTGTGTATTTAAAGCCTGGCACATGGTATGCATGTGCATACCATGTATAACGTATAACCAACGTTATAAAATCTGAAACAGGCTGCAAAAATCTCTGGACCAAGAGTCAGAAGCCTGAATCCCAACCTGAGCTCTGTCCCCAGCTACCAGCATGACTTTATGTTCATCTCTTCCCCTCCCTGTGTCATCATTCCTGTGTGTCTAAAATGAGATCAGCAGAACTGTCCTGCCACCTCTCATGACAGGCAAGTGAAATCAAAGATCAGGAAGCACATTGAAGGGTTAAGTCCTTAGCAATGCAAGGCATTATTTTTGTCACAAATATAGTACACTTTCCTGAGTCCAAATATGATAGGAAATCCATGAGGGTAGGGCAGGAAGGAAAGGAATCAAAAATCTGTTCTACTGCAAAGAGTAAAGAAGCCTTCCAAGGATGTCTGAGCCAAGCCTCCACCTTCAAGTCCTCTCTTCCCTGCCTCCATTTGGAATGGTGCTTTAGGCTCTTTTAACTGGACCATGAATATGTCCCTTCGAATCCAATGCCGACTGGAAGGTTTCTCTCTGCTGAAGTTCTGGCATGAAGGTCACTCATCTCCCTTTCCCAGATAAAAGGAAAAAAAAAAAAAACAGTTCTGGGGCTGGAGTGGCTTCCCCATTCTTCTCACAGAGTCAAGAGTCCTGATGAGGGCTCTCTACAGTACAGAGGCAAAGGTGGTGCCCCATGTCACTTAGTCCCTTAATCCTCACTTTAAGCCAAATTTAAAAGTCTTCAAAGTGGATCTCTGATCAGAAGGAAAATGTTCAATTGAAGAAGCTGCTTTTCAGGCACAGTTAGTTGGTGCATGCCCCAAGGGGTGGCCATTTTAAAGCATTGCCAGACATGAGAGTCTCTTGGTCTTAAGCATCAGCATCACCAGTACTAGTTCGGGGCTCTGGCAGGTACCAAGGGCCTGACTGGCCTTGCAGCTCACTTAGAAGTAAAAAGATGCTTGAAAAGAGGAAGTTAAACCAAGTTTCAACAAAGGATCTAAAACAGGTTCCTCCTTAAGCTGGTCATCGATGGTGCAAGAGTAACAGACCACTGTTATTCTGATTGTTCACATGGACAAGAAGCATTTATTGAGCACCTTCTGTATGCTAGCAATAGACTAGTCATTGAGTCACCAAAGTTCAATTACTGATTGTTCACATGGGCAACAGACATTTATTGAGCACCTACTGTATGCTAACTAGTATAGTCACGGAGTCACCAAAGTCAGTTACTGATTGTTCACATGGGCAGCAGGCATTTATTGAACACCTACTGTATGCTAGCACTAGAATAGTCACTGGGTCACCAAAGTCAATTACTGATTGTTCACATGGGCAACAGGCATTTATTGAGCACCTACTGTATGCTAGCACTAGAATAGTCACTGAGTCACAAAAGATGAATAAAATGTGGTCACATCCCTCAGAATTCAGGAACTGGTAAGGAAGACAGGGAAGTAAACAGAAGACAACAATGCCTTCCCCTGAGGGTTTCAAGAGAGTACATGGGCTCCACTATCTGACCTTGTGGGTGGTGCAGAGGGATAGACCAGGCTGCCCACAGCAGGGCTTCCGGATCATCATCTCAATCTCCTGGAGTTCTTGTTAAATGAAGATTCCTGGCTCAGTAAATCTGAGGTAGGCCTGGAATTCTGCACATCCAACAAGCTTCCAGGAGATGCTAAGATGCTGCTGATACACAGGCCACCCTTCGAGTAGGAAAGGTCTTAGAGGACGTGATACCTGAGCTGACTCTTGAAGGATGACTAGAAGTCAGGGTAAGAGGAAGTTGGGGTTGGGGAGCAGCCTCCTGACCCAGGTACAAAGGGGAGTGTGTAGAGAGTTCAGGGAAGCATGGGTGCTTCCATTGGTTAGAGTGGGAAGTTGGGGGCAATGCTGGAGAGGAGGACAAGGACAAAGGCACACAGGGCCTTGTATGTCCTGCGATGGCGTTTAGATTCATTCAAAAGACAGCAGGGACCATCAAAAGACTTTTGAGCTGGAAACTGACATATTATGTTCAGACAGCATTTTTTAAAGCTCTGTCAGCCAAAAGTATAGGAAACAGATGAGCAGCGAATAAGATGGGAGAGAAAGAGGCCAGTAAGGAGGCTATTGTTGCAGTACAAACAGATAAGTAAATGGAATCAGGAGGTATCAAGTAGATGCCATCAACAGCTGTCATATCCCCATAGCTTCAAATTTGCCTTCCCAAAAGTTCATTCACTTTGGTTAAGGGCTCTTCAGTGCCCTCAATGCAATTTTGAAACCTTTTAATATGGTTTTCAAAACATGCTCCAACCAGTTTTAGCCCATCTCTCTACTGGATCCCCACTGTAACCCAGCGTGACCACCTGGCTGCTGCCCTCCTGCTGATGTTACCTTCCAGGCCAGGCTCCACCTCCATGCTTAACTCTCACTGTTCAAGTCACCCAAGTGTCCCCAGTGCCTCTCTACCTGCCCATGTTTCACTGTGCTGCTAGGCCCCGCAGTTGACAACCACATTGGCAAAGCTTCCCCAGAGCATCCCAGCCCCATTGATCTGTGTAATGTACTGTCTGCTTCATTCTATTTGCACTTAGTCCCAGAGGGCCTCATGCTTTCAAATGCCTTTTTTATTTTCTTTTGCTTTTCATAAAATACTTCTTTCAGAAGTGTACCTATGGCATATATGTATAAATTAGATATGAATAATAAAAGGAAGCCAGGTGCAGTGGCTCACCCCTGCAATCCCAGCACTTTGGGAGGCCGAGGCGGGACCATCGCTTAAGCCTAGGAGTTTGATACCAGCCTGAGCAACTAGCAAAACACCATCTCTACAAAAAATACAAAAAAAAAAAAACAAAAATAGCTGGGTGTGGTGACACACACCCATAATCCCAGCTACTCGGGAGGCTGAGGCAGGAGGATCACTTGAACCCAAGAAGTCAAGGCTGCAGTGAGCTGAGATCATACCACTGAATTCCAGCCTGGGTGACAGAGCAAGACCCTGTCTCAAAAAATAAAAATAAAGAATAAAAGAAAGCCTGAGCACCCTCCTCTTGGGTTCAGAAACAGGCGTTACCAAGATATTTGAGGCTCCTGTGTGCCCCTTCTTGGGGGCCTCTCCTAACAACATAACCTAAAATAAGACCTGAGAAACAAGAGCAGTCTTCTACATCTTTTGTTTCTTCCAAAGCTCTTGTCACAACACTTTTTTTTTTTTTTTTTTTTTTTTTTTTTTGGAAGAGACAGAGTCTCACTCTGTCACCCAGGCTGGAGTGCAGTGTCATGATCTCGGCTCACTGCAACCTCCACCTCCCAGGTTCAAGACATTCTCCTGCCTCAGCCTCCTGAGTAGCTGGGATTACAGGCATGAGCCACCACACCCAGCTAATTTTTGTTTTTTTAGTAGAGACAGGGTTTCATCATGTTGACCAGGCTGGTCTCAAACTCCTGACTTCATGTGATCTGCCTGCCTTGGCCTCCCAAAGTGCTGAGATTACAGGCATGAGGCACCGTGCCTGGCCAGCACTTTCTATACTAAAAATCTGGGCATGCAACCAGCCAGTATGAGTGTATTTGTGGGAAAGTGAGAGAGAGTATTTTAAATCAGGTCTGCCTAGAATAATCCAGAGCATGGAGTCACTATCACCCTCAGCATTTAGCAGACTATCCACCACCAGGCAGGCCCTCAGTGAATATTTCAATTGAATCCTGCTTTCTCTCCATCTAGCAGATGTAATGTAGATTCTAGCCAGACATAAAACCACTGCCCTCAGCAAGTGCTTTCCAAAGTAATGCCCAACTCGCACCCAGGTGTGCATTTATATCCACTGGGGTGTAGGAAAAAATATTAGAACTTGTTTACACTTAATTTTCTCATTCTTTTAAATGTTCTAATTTTTTGTATAGATCTCATGGTGGTTACAGCATTTGTATGTATACTTGTAATACATACTCCACAGTATAACATACAACATAGTGTAGGAGGTCCAGTATGGAGCCTAGCAGCATGGCAGTGATGGTACCAAGGCATCATACTGATGGCTAACTAGAGTGGACAGCAAGAAAGCAAAAGGGAAGATCCAAAGTGGGGTCTTACCTGTTAGCTCCTAGAACTCATTCATTCATTCATTCATCCATTCATTGACCCATCCAAAAAAAATTTTTATTGCTCTCCTTGTGTATACCAGGCTCTGTTGCCCAAACTACATCAGGCAGACATGGTGTAGAAAGCATCTTTCAGAGGCTTGCCATGCTTGTCCTGTCTCACTACCCACAGGACTCAGGCAGCCAGAGTATAACACCAGGTACTTCTCCCATGCCCAGAGTGAGCAACATACATCCAAATACACACCCCCTCTTAAGAGGACAAAGACGAAAGAGGTCAGCCAGACCCGGGCTGCTAATCCTGGTCACAAATGTGTGTTTGTTCACTAAGAGTTCAGAGCAACTACTTAACATGGCTCTTTTATTCACACCTGGCTTTTTCCCCCAGCAAAGAAGGGAACTGCCTTCCAGATGTGATGCATAAGAAAAATCTCCTGCCCCTGAAAGATGCCTTTCCACCTGCTCCTAAATGTTTGGAACTGCTCTCAGAAGGAGGAAGTCCTGAAGATAACAGATGTGATTTTAAGCGTCCTTGCCATGGGGCCAGGGAACCTATGAGGAATTTGCACTACATTGTAAATGGCTCCTATCCAATACTCTCTGGAGGACCAGTTTCGATAGCGGAGAGAGATGGAAAAGAAGAGCAACCCAGAGAATCAGCCTACAGTACCTACAGGTAAAGTTAGTCGGTCTCCTAGATGCAGAAACAGCCTTGGAAAGGAGTCACCAGGCCATGGGCCAGGGTGGGAATGTTGAACTCTGCAGTTTTGTCAAGTACAGCACTATTTCCAGCCCTGCGCTTACTCACTGGCCTCAAAAACTTAGTCACTATAGAGAAAGTTAGTGCTATAAGGAAACTCAGAGAGATGCCTATATGTTGCAGCAAGATGCTGAGATTCCAGAAGGTTACCATGACTCTGGCTGGGCTAGACCTGAGCCTCCCTGGTCACGTCCCACTCCAGACGTGAGCCTGGAAACAACAAACTGTTGTTTTGTTGGGTAAAATAAGACAAAGAAAGAGACTTCGCTCTATGCAAGACTTGGGGTTAAATGTCCTGTGACAATTTTGGGGAACGATAGAAAAGAACAACATCTAAAAAGGTGCCTTCCTACTTCCAAAGGATGAGAAATTGAAACAGCCATGTAATTGTGTTGAATCCAGACACACATACTAAGTTCACTGGCAACTTACAGGGGGGTGATCAGTTCAATCATATGGGTCTCTTTCAATGTTTTATTTCGGGGCGGTTCCAAGATGGCCAAATAGGAACAGCTCCAGGTTACAGCTCCCAGCGTGAGCGGCACGGAAGAAGGGTGATTTCTGCATTTCCAACTGAGGTACCAGGTTCATCTCACTGGGTCTTGTTGGACAGTGGGTGCAGGACAGTGCATGCAGCCCACTGAGTGAGAGCCGAAGCAGGGCGAGGCATCACCTCACCCAGGAAGCACAAGGGGTGAGGGAATTCCCTCTCCTAGCCAAGGGAAACCCTGACACACAGCACCTGGAAAATCGGGTCACTCCCACCCTAATATTGCGCTTTTCCAAGGGTCTTAGCAAATGGCACACCAGGAGATTATATCCCGCACCTGGCTCAGAGGGTCCCATGCCCATGGAGCCTCCCTCATTGCTAGCACAGCAGTCTGAGATCTAACTGCAAGGCAGCAACGAGGCTGGGGGAGGGGCGCCCGCCATTGCTGAGGCTTGAGTAGGTAAACAAAGCAGCTGGGAAGCTCGAACTGGGTGGAGCCCACCACAGCTCAAAGAGGCCCACCTGCCGCTGTAGACTCCACCTCTAGGGACAGGGCATAGCCAAACAAAAGGCAGCAGAAACCTCTGCAGATTTAAATGTCTGTGTCTGACAGCTTTGAAGAGAGTAGTGGTTCTCCCAGCACAGAGTTTGAGATCTGAGAACGGACAGACTGTCTCCTCAAGTGGGTCACTGACCCCCGAGTAGCCTAACTGGGAGGCTCACACAGCTGAATACCCCTCTGAGATGAAGCTTCCAGAGGAACGATCAGGCAGCAGCATTTGCTGTTCAGCAATATTCACTCCTCTGCAGCCTCCACTGCTGATACCCAGGCAAAAAGGTCATGCAGTGGACCTCAAGCAAACTCCAACAGACCTGCAGCTGAGGGTCCTGACTGTTAGAAGGAAAACTAACAAACAGAAAGGACATCCACACCAAAACCCCATCTGTACGTCACCATCATCAAAGACCAAAGGTAGATAAAACCACAAAGATGGGGAAAAAACAGAGCAGAAAAGCTGAAAATTCTAAAAATCAGAGCGCCTCCCCCTTCTCCAAAGGAACACAGCTCCTTGCCAGCAATGGAACAAAGCTGGATAGAGAATGACTTTGACAAGTTGAGAGAAGAAGGCTTCTGACGATCGAATTTCTCCGAGCTAAAGGAGGAAGTTTGAACCCATCGCAAAGAAGCTAAAAACCTTGAAAAAGATTAGACGAATGGTTAACTAGAATAAACAGTGTAGAGAAGTCCTTAAATGACCCAGTGGAGCTGAAAACCATGGCACAAGAACTACATGATGCATGCACAAGCCTCAGTAACTGATTCGATCAACTGGAAGAAAGGGTATCAGTGATTGAAGATCAAATGAATGAAATGAAGTGAGAAGAGAACTTTAGAGAAAAAAGAGTAAAAAGAAATGTACAAAGCCTCCAAGAAATATGGGACTTATGTGAAAAGACCAAATCTATGTCTTATTGGTGTACCTGAAAGTGATGGGGAGAATGGAACCAAGTTGGAAAACACTCTGCAGGATATTATCCAGGAGAACTTCCCCAACCTAGCAAGGAAGGTCAACATTAAAATTCAGGAAATACAGAGAATGCCACAGAGGTACTCCTTGAGAAGAGCAACTCCAAGACACATAATTGTCAGATTCACTAAAGTTGAAACGAAGCAAAAAATGTTAAAGGCATCCAGAGAGAAAGGTCAGGTTACCCACAAAGGAAAGCCCGTCAGATCTTTCGAACCCATCACAAAGAAGCTAAAAATCTTGAAAAAAAGATTAGACGAATGGCTAACTAGAATAACTAATGTAGAGAAGTCCTTAAATGACCTAATGGAGCTGAAAACCATGGCGGTTTCTCAGCAGATCTCTCAGCAGAAACTCTACAAGCCAGAAGAGAGTGGGGGCCAATATTCAACATTCTTAAAGAAAAGAATTTTCAACCCAGAATTTCATATCCAGCCAAACTAAGTTTCATCAGTGAAGGAGAAATAAAATCCTTTACAGA
>NW_016809658.1:1182605-1227480 GCF_001698545.2 Rhinopithecus bieti
GTATGTTTATTGCAGCACTATTCACAATAGCAAAGACTTGGAACCAACCCAAATGGCCATCAATGACAGACTGGATTAAGAAAATGCAGTCATAAAAAAGGATGAGTTAATGTCCTTTGTAGGGACATGGATGCAGCTGGAAACCATCATTCTCAGCAAACTGTCGCAAGAACAGAAAACCAAACACCACATGTTCTCACTCATAGGTGGGAATTGAACAATGAGGACACTTGGACACAGGAAGGGGAACATCACACACTGGGGCCTGTCGTGGGGCGAGGGGAGCGGGGAGGGATAGCATTGGGAGATATACATAATGTAAATGATGAGTTAATGGGTGCAGCACACCAACATGGCACATGTATACATATATAACAAATCTGCATGTTGTGCACATGTACCCTAGAACTTGAAGTATAATAAAATAAATAAACAATAAATATTTTATTTCATTTTCAACAATTGTACTTAAAAATTACTGATATTAGGCCAGGCGCAGTGGCTCATGCCTGTAATCCCAGCACTTTAGGAGGCCAAGGTGGGTGGATCACTTGAGGCCATGAGTTTGAGACCAGCCTGGCCAATATGGTGATGCCCTAAAAATACAAAAAATTAGCTGGATGCGGTAGCAAGTGACTGTAGTCCCAGCTACTCATGAGACTGAGGCACAAGAATCACTCGAACCTGGGAGGTAGAGGTTGAAATGAGACAAGATGGCACCACTGCACTCCAGCGTGGGCGACAGAATGAGACCCTGTCTCAAAAAAAGAAAAAAAAAATGATATTAAAATTGTTACAACCAAATCACAAGCTCTATTTCAAACATGCCAATATATCATTTTCACACATTGACTTTTGAAAACAATGTTGTATCTGTTATTCTGAAAACAATTTCACATCAAACAGCTCTGGAGGCTGGAAGTCCACGATGTCAGCAGGGTTGGTTCCTTCTGAGGCTTTGGTTTTGGGCTTGTAATTGTATAAGGCTGCCTGATCCCTGTGTCTCCATATGGTCTTCCCTCTGTGTATGTCTGGGGCATCATTTCCTTTCAGGAGGACACCAGTCACACTGGATGAGGGCCTACCCTAATGACCTCATTTTACCACCTTTTTTTTTTTTTCCTGAGATGGAGTCTTGCTCTGTCTCCCAGGCTGGGGTGCAGTGGCACAAACTCGGCTCACTGCAAGCTCCACCTTCCAGGTTCACACCATTCTCCTATCTCAACCTCCCAAGTAGCTGGGACTACAGGTGCCCGCCACCACGCCCAGCTAATTTTGTTGTTGTTGTTGTATTTTTTAGTAGAGACGGGGTTTCACCATGTTAGCCAGGATGATCTCAATCTCCTGACCTCATGATCCACCCACCTCAGCCTCCCAAAGTGCTGGGATTACAGGCATGAGCCACCGTGCCCAGCCAGCCACTTTTTAAGAAAAAAAATTTTTTTTTAATTTATTTATTTATTTCAGCTGGAGTCTCACTCTGTCGCCCAGGCTGGAGTGCAGTGGTGCGATCACAGCTTACCATAGCATCAACCTCTAGGCTCAAGCAATCCTCCCACCTCAGCCTCCCAAATAACTGGGACTACAGGCATACCACCACACTGAGCTAATTTTTTTTAGAGAGATAGGGTCTTGCTATGTTACCCAGCCTGGTCTCAAACTCCAGGGCTCAAGCAATCCTCCTTCCTTGGCCTCCCAAAGTGCTGGGATTGCAGGGATAAGCCACTAATTTTCACCTCTTTAAAGAGGCTCTAATCCCAGCCTCACTTTTGCCCCTTTAAAGACCCTATATCCAATTACAGTCATATTCTGAGATACTGAGGGTTAGGGCCTCAACCTATGAATCTTGGGGAGGCTCACAATTCAATCCATGACTATATGTATATATAAAGGTAGGCCTGCATATAGTATACTATGCACAGATGACTGAGCATCTTGGCCCTAATTGTCACAAGATTTTTTTTTTTTTTGAAAAACCTGGGTATGATACGTGTGGCTGTGCTTCTAATCGAATTTTTACATATTCTTAATAGAAATGATAAGAGTGTGTAAATTATAATCTAGAATTCATATAAAGAATAACACACACACACACACACGGCATTAGAATAAGTTCCCTCAAAGGAACAGCTACTCCTTAATTCTGAACATTTTAAGACATCCAGAATCACTTTCCCTAAGCAATTATGATTTTACAAAATGCTGTCAAGACCATCACAAAGTTTTACTGCCCAGACAGAGCTAAACGCCTGAAGCTTTCAGCAGTGATTTATTATTTACTCTGGAGGTAAGTTGCTAAGCAAGATTTATTCAGTAAGAACAGAGCCAGCCGTAACAGTACAGTATGAATTTTACTGAGGGGGGGTGGATTTTTTTTTTTTAACCATTCCTGAAGAGAATTTGTTCTTTATAATCAGAAAAAAAAAAAAAAAAAATACATCTGCATGTAAGTTTTCATCCTTTTGTGAAATCGAGGGCGCTGTTATGCGTCTGACAAACCAGTTTGGTTTCAAACATTCTTATTTGAATTTTAGATCTGAGAAATTTCAGTGAATTTTCGTAATAAAAACGTGAACAATTTCAAAGCCCATTGATAGAATCTGTTGGGTATCTGCTTTACCTACACAGGGCTTTTACTGGGGAGTGGCTTCTTTACACTACAGTAGCCTAACTCTCACACTCATACCATCTCAGAGAGACTTGGGATTCCTAACAAAAATAAAACACTAATAATGCAAATTTGCCAACTTTGGTTTTCAGAACTGATAACAAGTACTAGAGACCAATTGCTGGCCTACTTCCGCCCCCTAGTGACGATAGCGTATTTTTGCCTTTTGCAAAACGGAGGCTGGAGAGCTCAGACCAACGATTAAAAGTGGCTGCCCCCATCCTGTCCCCACGTCAGCAACCTGTTCCCCCAGATACCCCAGGCCCTCTAGCTACCCGTTCACCAGATACAAACAAGGGATATGATAAATTCATTCACATTTAGGTGGTTTCAACTTCAAGAACTTTGCTTCTCCCCAGACAGCGTGCATTTGCACAAAAACATTGAAGCAAGAAAGTAATGCTGTGTAACCCAAAAAAGTAAGTCACAGGCCAGGCGCAGTGGTTCACGCCTGTGATCCCAGCACCTTGGGAGGTGGAGGTGGGCGGATCACGAGGTCAAGAGATCGAGACCATCCTAGCCAACATGGTGAAACTCCGTCTCTACTACAAATACAAAAATTAGCTGGGCGTGGTGCTGCGCGCCTGTAGTCCCAGCTACTCGGGAGGCTGAGGCAGGAGAATCGCTTGAATCCGGGAGGTGGCGGTTGCAGTGAGCCGAGATCGTGCCACTGCAATTCAGCCTGGCGACAGAGCAAGACCCCGTCTCAAAAATAAATAAATATATAAATAAAATTTTAAAAATAAATAAATAAATAATTTAAAAAATTTTAAAAGTAAGTCACAAATGGTGGAAATTTAGGCTTAAAGAGAAGGACTTTTGAGTTGTTTGGCTTTTAGGTTTTTTGGCGGGGCGGGGCGGCGGTTAGTTTTGCTTGGAGGAGAATTTTGCTTGTTTTTTGGAAAGGTGTCTTTAAAAGTCAAAATGCCTCCTTTTGGTAAATCATTGCCCCTGCTATAATTAGTCAGAGGGGTGGAAATCAGCAGAAGACTTAAGAAAATGGTTTATTTCCCAGACTTCTCGCCTTCACTCCCATCCCTGTATCCAGCTAGAAGGTGCAGCTCTGGGGTGGCCACCGCATCCAATGGGGCATTTCACCCTGCAGACACGGAGTGGGTGGAAACATGAGCCAGGAATGTTCTGGTCAGACTCCAACCCTCCCACAGCTGCTAACAGGACTGCCTGCTGCAGTTCCTCAGCAGGTCAGGGAGTTTTTCAGGCAGGTAGCCAATCTCCAAGATGGCTTTAGATCAGGGGAGGCAGAGTTGAGTAAAGGGAGGTAGACAAGGAGGCAGGATCTGGGGAGTTTTACAGAGGCTCCAGGCAATGTTTCTAAACTCTGGTTTGAGCTGGTCATTAATCAAGCCCCTCCCAGTGTTTGAAATTAGCCACACAACCCCATCAGGAGTCATGCCAGAGGGACACCCCTCCTGCCAGTGCCTAAATCCAATCTAGACAGAACCATGAAGAAAATGGAAAGAATGCACAGAGAGTGAGGGTTCCTTCATATTGCCAGTTAAACTTGCTGAGAAACCACAGGAGCTCTTCAGCTTCCAATCCACCATCACCAACTCCCATGGACACGGCATCTCTGGGGCAGCTGGTGGAGCACGGCTAGGGGCTGGGAGTCAAAGGTCTCCGTGTCAGGGCATAGTTTCAACTGTCTGTAGTAGTGCAGTATGGAGAGAGTCTGGTATCAGGCAGACCTGAGGTGGAATCCCAGCTCTGCTGCGGGCTCGCCATGCAAGTTTTGACAGCTTCTACTCCATTCTTCAATCATCAGCGCAAAGGCTTATGCCCTCAGGGAGGCCATCTCTGACTCCACAAACTGGATCTGATCCCCTGTTTACAAATCTTGTGATCCCTTTAAATTTTCATTCATTACATCTATCACTGTTTGTAATTTTATATATTTGATGATTTGTCTACTATATTTTTTTCCTTCCTGCATCCTAAGCTCAGAGAAAGCCGGGACCCATCTCCTTCATTCACTGTTTTACCCCAGGGACTAGCACACAGAATACACTTGATAGAGATTGAGAAATGAATGAATTACACTGAGCTTTTACTGTCTATAAAATAGAATGTAGGTTTGTTGTGAAATTAATGAAAGAATACACATGTTAAAAAACTAATAAATCCTCCCTGTGTCTGACACAGAGTAGTTGCTCAAAAGGAGGTGGTTCCTTTGCCACTGTCTCTTTGGGGACACTCCATAGGGGAATAGTTGTCCCTGACCTCCGGAGGTGCCACTGAGCAGTGAAATTAACCAAAACAGAAAACCAGGGACCTGAATAATCCACAAATTCCATCACAAGTCCCTGAATAATCAAAACTAGTTGGCACATTACAATTAATCGCCTCTCCTCTCTAGATGTCCCTTGATGGCAGGAAAAGTTATCTCCAGCTTCACTTTCTTTTCCATCCCAGATAGAGAGTAGCCAGAGGGACTGTAAATCCATTCCTAACATTTTCAGTTGTTTGAGTTATGTTCTACCAGAATTAAGAAGGTGACTTTAAAAACATGAAGGAGAAATAAAGGTTGCACTTCCCAGAGCAGAGTACAGGTGGAAAATGGAACTGAACTTTTAATATGAGTCTGCAGTAGAGGAGAGAGTACTAAGAATATTTTTATAGAATACTTGCATTATGGGTAATTTTTTTAAATCCAAGGTTCAACTTGCATGACACTGAGGCATAAGTCTACCACTTAATGACATTTACAACTCTGTAACAATACATTTTGTATAAATTACTGCTGAGGCTTAACATTTCTGATTATGATATATAGAATAAAGTGATGTCATAAAGGCGAAGTTTGTAAGTTACGATCTGTCCTGTTGCTTTAAATAAGAGTATTTCGGAGACAATTGCCTTGATGAATATAAACTCAAATGAACCTTGAATCTCTTCAATTATTCTTATTTAGAATTCATTTTCCTTTGAACTTCCATTTAACTCAAAGCACAATGGTTCCATTATAAATCAAATGCAAGCTTGTCTTTCCTGCAATAACAAGTAAGCTTTAAATAATGAAGCAACACCTATGATCATAAAAGATAATGTTTCAATGCACCAAAATACAGAAGGTAAAGAGATTTATTATCCTGGTTCAGTGAAGAGGAGTTGAATATTTTTGTAGCAACAGACATCTCTGTTGCAGACAACACTTTTTGCTTGACTTTTTTGTGTATTTCCTTTCCCAGAAGACTGGGTTGCCTTATTACCAATGACAGAAATCCAGGATCCAACATGCAATGCTTTTGGTGGCCGAGAAGCTCAAATCTCTCCTTGCTTCGTTTCCCCAAGAGACTAACAGGGATGAAATCTCTCAACTTCCCTGGGCCTCTTTTCTACTATAAAAGGGTTGGGTTAAATCACCCTAAATTCATCCCAAGCTCTAAAGACTATGACTCTGTATGCCTTTCCTTTTGCACAGAATTATGGAGAGGAACAACCAAGTTAATGGAAGCAAACATACTTTAAAAGGCATAAAAGTGGTATACATAGCACTTGATGGTTTTCACTCTGCATTTTGTAAATACCTTTACACATCCATTATGTGAACTCTGCTATCCAAACTATGCTAGAAAAACCTTGGCGCATCTCCAAGTCATTACAGATAAAAGAGTATAATAAACAAGATCTTCTAGAGTTCCCATAATAAATTCTCTTGAAGGAGATCTAAATCCCGCATAATAGGTCAAGTAGCCAAACCACCCCAAACAAGAGCCTGCTTCCCCATGGAAAATCTCATCAGCAGACAGGACACAGAACTAAACTAAACAGGTAGGCTGAGCAGCTGGAAGGCTCTCTTCCTGTTATCTCTTTATGCATTCCATCTTCAAAGAATTTTGACCTGTCTTCAATATACCCTCGGGTGTAGGATTTACATTTTTAATATTGGCATTTATGACGTGGTGCTTTCTCCTGGTTAATTGGTATCAGAGCAAAATGTTTGCCTCTTTCCTGAAATAAATCTCTTCAAGAGCTTCAATCACACATTCTTTTGTTCTATCTCTCATTTGAAACGGGTTCTATAAAGCCGACAGACCACGCTACATAATCTTTCGCCTCTCACATTTTTAAATCTGGGGGTTTATGCTTTAATGGCTTTGATGTGCTTACTATTCAGCCTGTTACTTAAACCACGTTCTTCCCCATCCAACACTCGGCTCTCCCTCAGCCTTGCAGCCTGTACCCTCTGAGGCTGAAAGGATTTATTTATCATCCAGAACGTTTCCATAATTTTGGAAACATATGTTTCGAAATTACATTCCAATATCTCATACTATGTTCTTTGTCTTGCATCTGTTCTATAAAAACAAACAAAACACACATAATTATATTCTAATGGCTGCAAAGTCTACATTTTCCACAAGAGTTGGTTCTTCCATAAACAGTAAGAAACACAAAAAAGGCACTTACACACCCCTTCAATGTCATCTGAAATCACATTCTTGTGTTAATTAGAGCTAACCACTGATAATAACAAACTTCTACATCATAACTGTGTGAAACTTTAATTGACTCCTTTCCAAATCCATTTCAATTTTACAGCATAATCTCTTTATTGAAAATTAGCTATTGTTGAAAACTCAAAATCTCAACAAAATACTCAACTTTGCATGGACAATGACTCAGTAATCTTTTATTCTCCTAGGGTATGACTTGCATTAAATAAATATACTTTTAAAAATACACTTCTCTCTCTGTAATATCCTAGTGGAAAGACAGTAAGTCAATGTACAATTATAAAAAAGACCAGAAAACAAAGAAAAATAAACCTGAATGAAACAAGTAATTGACCAAAAAATTTATATACATATTTCATATAACTATCTTAAAATATATGTTATATTTCATGTAACATATACTATGTTCTTTGTCTTGCATCTGCTCAAAACTCTTACCCACCCATCACACAAACATCCTTCCTCCCTCCCTCTCCTCTCTCTCTCTCTCACACACACACAGTCACACACACATACCATTTAAACATAACCCAATTATTTTAAAGCTTTACACACACACACACTCACTCACATACCATTTAAACATAACCCAATCATTTGACATCCACTGTGTTTTCCTAGAATGCCTGATGTCAAAATAGGACAAAATTAGATTAATTGGCATTGAAAAACCTCTCAAAACTAAGAACTGCTATTTACCCTATTAAAAATAAAATGTTACCACTAAAATAAGTTTCCTCTCCTAGTGATTCTGTGCCTGTTACCATGCTCATTTTATTCTTAGGATTTTGGAACTGATAAGAGAGGTAAGCCTGATGTCTGTGGTGGTGCACTGGTAAATATTTAACAACCAGCTCCAAGTGAGGGAACAAAACTCTGATGTGTAGCATTTGTCAATTTCTATAATGTAAATACCTTTATCATGGCCAATTTCAAGCTACCAAATGGATGTTGCTGAATGATGGAGTTGGGAATGTCTATGGACAATTGACTCCTCCAAGGTGGTACAAGCCGGTTCCACAACCACCACCAGATGCCTGGGACTCATCTCAGAGATTTTTAAATGTTCCCAGCACCTTTGACCTATGGCAATGGTTCTAGAGGCACTCTACTTCATAGAGCTCATGGTTTACTCTCAGCCATCTGTTTCTAGAATGTTTTCAGACATTCCTGTCTTGGGCTAAAAATCACTTTCTAGGATCATGGGTGGAGAGGCCAATACTAATTCCTGTGTTCAGTCAATACACAACGTAATCCATACAAATACTGGTCTCTGTGTGATCCAGTCTCAAAGATGTGTTCAAAGAAAACATATGTAACATTCCAGAAGCTTTGAAAAACAGTATCAGTCTTGGGGTTTTCTTATAAAGTTTTATGCAAGTGTTTTACCCCAAAACCGTCCCAATCAACAACCCTCCTTAGACATTCTCATTCTGTCTCCAAAGTTTTATACTTATGTTAACAGCTAAACATACACACAGTTTCTCCCACATTCCCTCTCTCACGGTCCCCCCACATTTATATACACATGCACACACACACACACACACACAGACACACACATCCTACATCATCATTCTGCTCCCTCATTCAATTCACACACCTTTATGTCAACACCGCACTCTCTATCCATGACTGCCCTCATCATGCACAGTGCGCTAGGAAACATAGTTCTCCCAATCTGACTGTTTTTCTCTAGTTCTAGTGAGTGATCTTCTCTATTCCATTATAGTAACAGAAGCTATTTGTGAATGTGACTTTGCAGACCCCAATAATACTAGGGAACACTTACCTAGTTCCTATGCTATACCAGGTACTAAGCTAAGCACTTTAAGTAGAGACTCATTTAAATCATGGAGCCAGGACCAAAACCAGGCAGAGTGGCACAAGAGCCCATTGTTCTCAACCACCATGCCCGGCTGAGTCTCAGGTCAATCAGAACAAAACCCACTGTGGGAACTTAACCACATCAAAAGTTCTGTATCTCAGTTTCCTCATTTATAAAATGAGACTAACAATAATGCCTGTCTTTCAGGGTTTGGAGGAGAATTGAATGAGTTAACATATGTAAAGTCCTTAGAACAGTAGCTGGCACATTAAAAAAAAAAAATGATTATGTTAGCTAAGTGCCAGCTAGTGTTAACTAGTGCAAATCCACTCCTCACAGCCTATGGAATCCCATGACTTTTCATAGTGGCCTCTGATAGTGTCCCCTGGGCTGGCAATTTTTTTCTGTAAAGGGTCAGATAAGTATTTTAGGCTTTGCAAGCCACATACAGTTTTCTGTCACATAATTTTCTCAGTTTTTATTTTTTATGTCTTTAAAAATGTAAAAACCATTATTAACCTGTGGGTTAAAACAGATCACAGACTGGATTTGGTCCACAGGCCATAGTTTGCTATAACCCCCATGCTAGATGGAGAGAAAGAGCCCCATTTTAAATGCCATATGTTTTTAAAGAGGCAGCAGGTGCCATGTCTGGACACAAAGGTGGCAAAAGCAGCCCCGAAACAGCACAAGGAACAGGCCAAGGAGATGGACAAGGAAGATGTGGCTTTCAAGGAGAAGCAAACAGAAGCTGAAGGGGCCCTGGACACAGGTGGAGTTAAGAAATCTGCCACAAAAAAAAATTAGCACACCCACTGTAGGAAACAGTATGGAGGTTCCTCAGAAAAATAAAACTAGGACTACCGTATGAACCAGCAATTCCACTACTGGGAATGTATCCAAAGGAAATGAAATCAGTATGTCAGAGAGATACCTGTACTCTCATTTTTATTGCAGCACTTCTCACAATAGCCAACACATAAAATCAACCAATTATCCATCAATGGACGAATGGACAAGGAAAATGTGGCGTATATACACACTGGAATATTATTCAGCCATAGAAAAGAATGAAATCCTGTCATTTTCAACAGAATGTTGAAATGGAAGACATCATGTTAAGTGAAATAAGCCAGGCACAGAAAGGCAAACATGGCATGATCTCACTCATATGTGGGCTCTAAAAAAAAAATAGTTGATATCATAGAAGCAGAGAACAGAACAGTGGTTATGACTGGGAAGAGGAGAGGAGAAGGGAGGATGGGGAGAGGCTGGTCAATGGGTACAAAGTTACAATTTGAAAGACGGAATAAGTTATGTTGCTCTATTGTACACTAGGGTGACCATGGTTAACAGTAAGGTATTACATATTAGAAAGTAGCTAGAAGGCTGGTCACAGCAACTCACGCCTATAATCCCAGCACTTTGGAACCCAAGGCAGGAGATCACTTAAGTCCAAGAGTTTGAGACCGGCCTGGGCAACACAGAGAGACTCTAACTCTACAAAAAGATTTAAAAATTAGCCAGATGTGGTGGTGCACACCTGTGGTCCCAGCTGCTTGGGAGGTTAAGGTAGGAGGATCACTTGAGCCTAAGAGGTAGAGACTGCAGTGAGCCGTGATTGTGCCACTGCACTCCAGCCTGAGCCACAGAATGAGACCCTGTCTCAAAAAAAAAAGAAAGAAAGAAAGAAAGAAAGAAAGAAAGAAAGAAAGAAAGAAAGAAAGAAAGAAAGAAAGAAAGAAAGAAAGAAAGAAAAAGAAAATAGCTAGAAGCAAGGATTTTAAAAGTTCTCACCACAAAGAAATTACAAATGCAGCCAGGCGTGGTGACTCACGCCTGTAATCTCAGCTCTTTGGGAGGGCAAGGCCAGTAGATCATCTGAGGTCAGGAGTTCAACACCAGCCTGGCTAACATGGTGAAACCCCATTTCTACTAAAAATACAAAAAATTAGCCGGGCGTGGTGGCATACACCTGTAATCCCAGCTACTTGGGAGGCTGAGGCAGAAGGATTGCTTGAACCTGGGAGGCAGAGGTTGCAGTGATCCAAGATGGCACCATTGCACTCCATCTCAAACAAAAAAAAAAAAAGAAATTACAAATATATGAGGTGAGGAATATGCCAAATGCCCTAGTTTAGTCATTATACGACATATACATCTATGTAAACATCAAACTGTTCCCATAAATATGTACAATGTGCCAATTTTTTTAGAAGTATTATAATGGGGAAAAAAAAGAAATCTGGCAAAAAATAAGCTGCTCCTTGTGCCTGAGATGATGATGACCATCAATTCCATTTCTATTCAAACATCTGGATTCTCTGCCATAATATCTTTTACCACCTATAACTAGAATAAAGAGTTGTCTTGGAGCCTTTTGCACATTTAAGAATAAACTTGGCCAGGCACAGTGGTTCATGCCTGTAATCCCAGCACTTTGGGAGGCTGAGGCAGGTGGATCACAAGGTCAGGAGCTCAAGACCATTTTGGCTAACACAGTGAAATCCTGTCTCTACTACAAATACAAAAACTTAGCTGGGCATGGTGGCATGCACCTGTAGTCCCAGCTACTCAGGAGGCTGAGGCAGGAGAATTGCTTGAACCTGGGAGGTGGAGGTTGCAGTGAGCGGAGATCCGCACCACTGTACTCCAGCCTGGGCAACACAGCAAGACTCCATCCCAAAAAATAAAATAAAATAAAAAATAAAATAAACTTTTGTAAAAAAATAAAAATTAATAAATAAATGTCATATGTTTTTATGCAAGCAAATACAGGAACTCAGAAAAACAAACATGTAGCAATTCACATGTTGCCTTCACAAATGTTCACTTATCACTTATTAAGTGCCAGGCGCCATGTTGGTTGCTGAAGCGACAAAGATGGAGAAGGGTGTGGCTGGTCTTTGGGATGCTCATTGCTGACTGGCAAGCAAGTTGCAGCACAGGGTGTGGTGAATGCTTTAATAAAGGAGCCAGGGATCAGCTCTAGGTAGGGGAAGGTGATGGGTAAGGAGAGAGTCCAAAGAGGAAAAGATGCTCCAAAGAGGAAAAGATGCTGGAGATAAATCTTGAGGGAGATGAGGAATTCACTCAACAGACAGAGGCACAAGAGAGTGAGGAGGTATTCATAAAATGGCAGTACCTGGGATCCAAGGAAGTTCAAGAGGTCAGCTAGAGCCAGACTGGGAGGAGGAGAGGGCCCAGAAGACCCCGCTGTGGCACTAGGACTTTGTCCTGTAGACCTGTGGTTCTCGATCATGGCTCAATGCACCCTTGACCTCCCAGCCTCAAGTGATCCTCCCACCCCAGCTTCCCAACTAGCTGGCACTATAGGCGCACACCACCACACCTGACTAATTTTTGTATTTTTTGTAGAGATGAGGTTTCGCCCTGTTGCCCAGGCTGGTCTTGAATTCCTTCGCTCAGGGATCCACCTCCCTCAGCCTCCCAAAGTGCTATGATTACAAGCATGAGCTACCACACCTGGTCAAGGAAAATCTTAATCTAGAGCCCTAGGTATAAAAGTAATCTGACTGAAGCTGGGAGGTGAGCCCACCCTCCTGCAAAGCCTCTTCACCATCAGCAGGTCACAGGTGAGCTTCCTGGTAGAACAGGTGAAATTTGTGGCTTCTGGCAGTGGGCAGCAAGCTGAGGGCCTGGGGAGTCCTTTGCAAATTCTTCTGAAGTCATTACATTCCATCTACCTATTTTTATTTTGAACAGACATCCTGCTCTTCCCCAGTCCCTCTCCCTTTGCTGAGCTGCATGCTGACTTGCCTCATCACAGAATTGTTTCTTGAGCATGTTTTCTCCCCATCAAGATGAATCATCCTGAGGACGGGAAGTGCATCTTGCTTCTCTTGTATCTCCCTCAACAAGCAGTGCAGGGCAAGACAGGACTGTTGAAAGGAAGGTCTCTTCCAACCTTAAGATATTTTTTCCTTTTTTGTTTTTTTAATTCTTAATGTTGCAAAATTGATGTCCCATTCCACCAACCTTAAGATCTTAAAACTCTCATAGGATAAAAGCATTTTCAGGCTGGACATGGTGGCTCACGCCTGTAATCCCAGCACTTTGAGAGGCCAAGGTAGGTAGATCACTTGAAATCAGAAGTTTGAGACCAGCCTGGCCATCATGGTGAAACCCCGTCTCTACAAAAAAATACAAAAAAAAAAAAAAAAAAAAAAAAACTTAGCCAGGTATGGTGGCAGCCACCTGTAATCCCAGATACTTGGAAGGCTGAGGTAGGAGAATCACTTGAACCTGGGAGGTGGAGGTTGCAGTGAGCCAAGATCGCATCACTGCACTCCAGCCTGAGTGACAGAGCGAGAATCCATCTCAATAAATCAATCAATCAGTCAATCAATGGAAGTGGAGTATTTCATGGGAAAGTGTTTGTGTGTTTCAGAATTCAGGGTTGATTTGAACAAATTCTTCTGTTCATGAGACATTACTGTTTGAGGTCAACACACAACCCTGCATGCCCCACTTTTTACTAATTCTCTTTCATCTCCATTCCACAGCCCAGTTTCTCTCCCCATATTGACAAGCATTGTCTTGTGCTTATATGTATATGTGCTTTGACTATTGTTTTGTATGCATATATTTTAACGTATAGAAATGTTATGTTCTCATGTTTTAGATATCATCCAGTCTCTTCCTTTTTTCACCTAGCACAATGTTTTTGAGATCTATCCACATTGCCAGGCATGCATCTAGTCATTTCTCCTAGATGCTGCATACTGTTCCATAATCTGTACCCACCAGATTTAACATATCCAGCCCCACAAGGATGGACAACTAGAATATTTCCAACTCCTCACTACTACAAACAATGCTGTGATTATCTTCCCATATATGTACTTATGAATCTGTATGGGAGGCTATGATGGGAGCGGTATACTCACAGCTGTAATCCCAGCACTTTGGAAGGCCAAGGCAGGCTGATCGCTTGAGCTCAGGAGTTTGAGACCAGCCTAGACAACATGGTGAAACCCCATCTCTACTAAAAATACACACAAAAAAATCTCTATGGGAAATTCTCCAGCATGTATTCCTGGGATCAGGAAAGCTGTGTCACATGGTGTGAGTATACTTGGCTTCACTGAGTACTGCTAGGCTGCTCCCATTCTCCCTCCCACCAGCACAGCCTGAGGGTTTCGAAGGCTCACATCCCCACCAACGTTGCACAATACTCAGTGTTATGGATTGAAATATGTCCCCCAAGAAAGACATGTTAAAGTCATAATTCCCAGTAGCTCAGAATGTGACCATGTTTCAAAACGCAGTCAAGTTGAGGTCATTAGGAAGGGTCCCAATATAACATAACTGGTGTCTTTGTAGAAAGGAAAATATTTGGATGCAAAGGCAGTCATGTACAGAGGGAAGACCATATGGACAGATACAGGAGAATATCATGTGAAGATGAAGGTAGAGATTGGGATGAGGCATCTACAAGCCAAGGAAGGCCAAAGATTGTCAGCAAACTACCGTAAGCTAGGAGAGAAGCCTGGAACAGATTCTTTCCCACACCTCTTAAAAGAACCCAACCCTGCTGACACCTCGAATTTGAACTTCTAGCCTCCAAAACTATAAGCAAATAAGTTCCTGTTATTTAAGCCACCTAGTGTTTGGTACTTTGCTATGGCAACCCTAAGAAACTAATATCCTCTGCTCTCCAAGTTCTGCCACTAGGCTACGTGTAACATAAAATCTTGATTTTTTTTTTTTTCTACTCATTTGAGTTTGCCTACTTCATATGAGCTGCCTTGTAAACTGAAAGTTTTCAGTCTTTGATTGCTTTTTCATAGGGGCTGCTTTTTTTTTTTTCTTGATTTGCAACAGTTCCTTATAAATTCCAAATATTAGACTGTTGATATTTACAACTAGAGTCTCCTGAACAATTATCTTTCTGTTCATTTTATCAATTTCTCATTGGGCAAAATTGCTTACCTCCTATTTAATCAAAGTCATCCATTTTGGGCACATGATTTGTGTATTTAGGATTTTGCTTAAGAAATCCTTCCCCACTCCTATGTTACAAAGATAGTCTATTATATAATATTCCACAAACTGTATTATCTTTAACATTTAGAACCAATATATGTATATGGTATGACACAGAGACCTGTTTAACACAGCAATATAACAAAACACTCCAAAATATAGTGGCTTAAAACAATAAAAACATTTTTTTGCTCATGTACCGGCAGCACTGGCAAGGATCAGCAAGGATGGTTCATCTTTTTACCATGGAATGTCAGCTGAAATGGCTCCATTGGGACTGAAAGACCCACCCTCAAGTTGGCCCACTCCTGTGGCTGGCAAGTTGGTGATGGCTGTCAGCTGAGAGTTCAGTTAAGACTGAGGGCAGGGGCGCCTGAGTTCCTCTCCACTAGCGCCTCTGCACAGGCTGCTTGGGTTTCTTCACATTATGATGGCTGAGTTCCAAGCCAAAGAAAAATTCAAAAGCTGTATGACTTTATAAAACCTTAACATCACTTGCTCTGGCTATATTAGCTTTATATATAACTTCAGAAATCATTTAGCATGACTTCCAGTGTCATCACAAACCTGCCCAGAATCAGGGCGAGGAAACATACATTTCACCTCTAATAGGAAGAGGTTCAAAGTCACTTTGTAAAGAAGCACACATGGGAGGGAGATAACGCTACAATCCTCTTTGGGAATGGAATCTGCCACAGGATCCAATTCCCTTAGTAGGTCATCTTTATCATTAGTTAAATTCCTTACACACATGGGTCTGTCAACTGAGTGCTCTACTCTGTTACTCTGTTCTATTTTGCCACAATAAGGCTATGTCTTAATATCTTGATACAATATATCTTAATATCTGATAGGGCAAGCTTCCTCCCTGTGTTCTCCTTTCTCAAAGTTGTTATTCATGAACCTCTTAATCTTCCATACAACTTCTAAAATACATCATCAAGCTCCTTAAAAATATCCTACTGGAATTTTGTTGAGATTGCCTTGACTTTATAGGTTAATTTGGGGAGAATTGTGGCCGGACACAGTGGCTCACAGCTGTGATCCCAGCACTTTGGGAGGCCAAGGCAGGCAGGTCACTTGAGGTCAGAAGTTTGAGACCAACTTGGCCAAAATGGTGACACCCCATCTCTGCTAAAAATAGAAAAATTAGCCAGGTGTGGTAGTGCACATCTGTAATCCCAGCTACTCAGGAGGCTGAGGCACAAGAATCATTTGAACCCAGAAGGAGGAGGTTGCAGTGAGCCAAGATCATGCCACTGGACTCCAGCCTGGGCAACAGAGCTAGACTCTGTCTCAAAAATCAAAAAATTGAGGGAGAATTAATACAACTTTATATTGTCATCTGACTAAAATATGTAAAAATTACTCCATTTATTCATGCTTCTTTTATAGCTTTTAAAAGTTTTAATATTTTACCTATAGAGATCTTGTTTATTTCCTAAATATGTAATAGTTTTGTTGCTTCATGAATATTATTTTAAATTATATTTTCTAATCAGTTTTGCTGGTATTGAGAAATTCTATTGCAATACATAAGCTGATCTTGTGTATTAATGTGGTGAATTATATTATGTTAAACCATCCTTTTACTTCTGAACAAACTTACCAAAAGACAATAAATACTTTTAATATTAACATTTAATAAGCTACAACATTTTTTTTAGGGTTTTTATATCTGGAATCATAAGCAAAAGAGGTCAGTAATTTTCTATTATTATCCTTATCTAATTGTGGAACAAATGTTATGTTCAGCTCAAAACAAGAGTGGTAGTTTTTGTTATTTCTCTATTTTCTAACTTGAGATGGCTAGAATTTTACTGTAAAACTGTCTGGGCCAGGTGCCTTTTTGGAGTGGAGGTCTTTGATTACCACTTTAATGTTCTGGTGCCTATTGGTTTATCTAAGTTTTCTATTTCTTCTTTTACCAATATAGGCTTTTCTTTTGCCTATATAGACCAATACCAATCATGTTCTCTAAATATTTTCAGTTCATATAAGGTTTCCAAATTTAGCAAGATGAAGTTATTCATAATTTAGTTATCTTACCAGCTGTATCATATAGCTGTTTCTCCCTTTTCCATCTGTATCTTGTTTATTAATCTTTTTGCTGATTAGTCTTTGATTCACATTTTCATTAACTATGAAATATTAATAAGATAGTTCCTGCTGTTTATATTTCCAAAAAGAAAAACAAGTTTTTTGTTGTGTTTGTCTAGTTTGTCTATTGTTTGTATTTGTTTGTTCGTTCTTCATTGATTCTTGTCCCTATGTTTATTATTTCTTTCCTTGTTTACTTTGATTTGTTCTGTTATTCTTTTCAAACCTTTTGGGTAGAATTCTTAACCCACTTGATATTAAGTTTTTTATTTCCGAAAAAGTAGATTTAAAGCAATAGCTTCTTCTCTGACAACTGTTTTAGCTATGTCCTGCTTATTTGGATAGGAAGGATTCTTATTGTCATTTAGCATTAATCATTATTTATTTTTATTAATTTCTCTTATACTCATTAGGAATTTAACAAGTAAGCCTCCCTTTTAATTGAAGAATTTCTTAGTAATATTATTTGGTTTCCAGACATATGAGATTTTTCATTTTTTAATTTTATTCCGATGGGATTTTTCTAGGTAACTTTTAGTCTTCTAGTGTTATATTCAAAGAACATAATCTGCATAATTATCATTCCTCAGAATTTATTGAGGCTTCCTTTGCAGCCTGGTATGTGGCCAGTTTTTACAAATGTTTCTTGCGTGCTCCAAAAGAAAATGTATCTCTATGGCTGTACATAGTGTTCTACATAATTCTAATAGGATGAGCTTGTTATTATATTCATCAAATTATCTATGCCTCTGCTTACTTTTGTTTGAGTTATCAGTTTCTAACCCTGGTGTCTTAAAATAACTATTATTGTTGATTTATAAATGTCTTTTAAAAAGAATATTTTGTAGAGTAACAACAGAGGTAACAGAGAACAGTTTGTCAGATCCCCTCAAATCAAAGGGAATTCATACTAGGAAATGAATGAAATTCAGGGCCTATACTCACTCAATCTTGGCTTGGACTGAGGGCTCCAAAGTGGCAACATAATATCTTGGCTACTTCATCTGCCCAAGGGAAACCTGTAAGTCTATGTGAAGGTAGCGTTAACCATGATGTGCCCTTCAGGAGTTTGTGCCTCCAACATCTGAATCTAAATCGGGGATGGGCACAAGCCCCATCTTTGTACCAGTGGTAGATCTCACCAATCAATCACCCACTCTTTAGGTAGCCCTCCAGAAGCCAGAATGAGCTTTTTTGGCAACCTTTGTATCAACAGCAAATAAATGCCACCCTTTTTTTTTTTTTTTTTTTTTTTTTTTTTTGAGATAGAGTCTCACTGTGTCACCCAGGCTGGAGGGCAATGGCGTAATCTCAGCTCACTGCAACCTCTGCCTCCCAGGTTCAAGCTGTTCTCCTGCCTCAGCCTCCTGAGTAGCTGGGATTACAGGCACGCACCATCACACCCAGCTAATTTTTGTATTTTTAATACAGACAGGGATTCACCATATTGGTCAAGCTGGTCTCGAACTCCTGACCTCATGATCTGCCCTCCTCAGCCTCCCAAAGTGCTGGGATTACAGGCATGAGCCACTGCGCCTGACCAACCCTGACTTTTGAGACTTAAGGCATATCTAAGAAACTGAGGACTGTCTCTGAATTCTAGGTAGCAAAGTCAACCCAATGGCTCAATATTGATTTCTGACTGGCTCCAAAGCTCTGGACACAAGGATCACTCTATGCCTAAACTCCTCCAGTAACATGAAAACCCCTAGCATGTGAATAAGGTACCCACCTATTTTGTGAGATTTCTCAAAGCATTTCTGTTCTCCTGAGTCTGAATGAGGTTAATTTTCCTGAACAAGTGTGAATGCCCACTCCTCAACTTGGAGTCTTCTACATAACTTGGATGTTGAGAACTTAAATACACCATTGTGAGCTGCAGGCTCTTCTTGCAGATATAACTCTGCTCTTGGTTTAAGCAGGTGTACCAGTCAGGGTTGTTGGCCATAAACAACAGAAATGGCTCTGCCTGAACCGAGCAAACAAAGACTTTACTAAGGGCAGCTCAAAGACTCCAGAATGCCTGGAGAAAGAGGTTCAGGAAAAGGGCAGGCACAAAAGAAAGCCAGGTCCTGGAACCACAGCCCCAGATTCCCTACAGGCTCATTTTGAAGAGTTCACCTGAGCCTGTGTCACCACTGCAAGTGCTTTCCTTGGTGACACAGCCCCTGGAAACCTGATGTCACTGCCATTGCTGCTGCTGCCACCACCCTAGGGGGACCATCCCCACTTCTTGGCCTCACGAGCTCTCAATTCAGAGCCTCAGGCAGTGCCGTGCAATTGCCGAGGCACCAGTGCGTGCCTGCATCCTAGACACCCGGGGGGCTCAGGAGGGCAGGTATTGATTGGCCTTCTAGGCTTCTCTGCTGAAAGGCTAGCTCTGCTCACCCTAAGAATCACATGGTGGGAAGTTTCTCAAATGTAGGAAGGGGATTCCCACGCAGCACAGACCTAAAGACAAAAACCACTAAGCTGGTTAGGGTGGATTGCAGATTGGGTTCCTCAGCATCCTTCTGGGAGGGCACAGGTCCCAGAATAATTTGAACCCCATTTGGACCTTATTTTCATCTTAAAGATAGAGGATAATATCAACCAACACATGTGTTTGAAATAAGGTTTAGATGAACTACGTGTGGGTGATTTGTAAATTATACAATGTTATGTGGATGTTAGCGATTCCACTCACTCCTTTGTTCTTTCTGCAAATTTCTCATGCTTCATCTGGTGCTGGTCCATCACATAAATTTCACCTTCAGCCTCCCAGCAGACAATCTTGCCTCTTACTCCAGAGAGTCAAGAGAACCCACATGAAAGAAACTCTACCAGCTTCCCACCACCAAACTGATAGACCCACCTGCATCTACTTCATCCTCTCCTCCTTCACTGCTGTTTCCATGGAGATACCCCTACTCCCTATCCACAGCCAATCTTTCCTTAGATAACTGGCTCCCACCCTTTCTGCCTTCTCCAGAACATTTCATTATTACTCGCCCTCTCTGTGTCCTGTATCTCTCTATTTCTTTGTCTCCACTAGATCCTTCCATCCTACTCTCTCCCACGTTATCCACCCTACCTGACCCCCCAGACCCACATTTCCCGTTGGCTACCACCCACTCTTACTTTTTTCCTTCACAAACATCTCATGAGTTGCCTGCATTTACTCTCTCCTCTTCCTCATCTCCCATCTACTCCTCAGCCTGTTCCAGCCTGACTCTCACACTTATGTATCCACCAAGCCTGACTTTGCCAAGTCCAAGTTGCCCCTCACAGATACGTCTGTGGCTTTTGACACAGTGACCCACGGGTCCCTCCTTCTAGAGATGACCCTTCCTTGGCATCCAGGACACTGTCCTCTCTCTCTCTGAATGCTCCTTGCAATCATCTTAGCCAGCTCCTGATTCTCAGGACAGTCTTTAAAGGCTGACTCCTCCTTCCCCTTCATGCCTCCCACATACACATCATCCATCCCTAAATTCTATCCATTCCACCTCCCAAATATTTCTCTAATCTTTGTGCTTCTACCCACAAGCACAGGACTGTAAAATCCTCCTATCTGGTCTTTCCACATCCACTTTGGCCTTCTGAACCATTCTCCATCCAGCAACCAGAGCAAGCTTTTTGTATTTTTTTTTTTTTTTTTTTTTGAGACGGAGTCTCGCTCTGCCGCCCAGGCTGGAGTGCAGTGGCCGGCTCTCAGCTCACTGCAAGCTCCGCCTCCCGGGTTTACGCCATTCTCCTGCCTCAGCCTCCCGAGTAGCTGGGACTACAGGCGCCCACCACCTCGCCCGGCTAGTTTTTTTTTTTTTTTTTTTTTTGTATTTTTTAGTAGAGACGAGAGACGAGGTTTCACTGGGTTAGCCAGGATAGCCAGGATAGTCTCGATCTCCTGACCTCGTGATCCGCCCGTCTCGGCCTCCCAAAGTGCTGGGATTACAGGCTTGAGCCACCGCGCCCGGCCCCAGAGTAAGCTTTTTAACATATAAAAATAACCAAGTTGTTTCTTTGCTTAAAACCCTTCAATGACTTAAAATCCTTCAAATCCTTAACAGAGACTTCCATGTGCTACATGTCTCAACCCCGGCCCACCTCTTCCCACTCCTCACTCTCTCTTTTCCCCTGGTTTGCCTGCATTCAGCTGGTTGCACAGAGTTTTCCTCTAATAGCCTGAGCTCCTGCTCACCCCGGGGCCATTCCTCTTCCTGAAGCCAGAGCCTCCCTTGCACTGCACCAGCCGTGCACTGCATGACTCCAGGGAACACCGTTTGCCTCACTGGCATCACAGATGCAGAGTTACTACAATGATTCAGCAATAAACTGGCTTCAAGAGGTGTGTTCTTCTAATTACCAAAGAGTCTTTGCACTAGCTGGCATTAGGGCTGTCTGAACACCCTTCCCCTGCTCATCTTTTGGATCTCTTAAGTGCCATGTGGAGGATCCTTTCCTGACCCTCCAAACTAGGTCAGGTCTCCCTGCAAGTCATGACCCCTCCATACTTTGCCTTTATGTTACTTACCATAATTATATACATTTGGGTAACTATTCATAATGTATCTGTCTTCCTGATGAACTATAAGTTCCCAAGGAATTGTGATAGTTTCTGGGATGCTCTAGCCTATGTCACCCTGAGTCCACCAAGGAGGGCATACTCAACTAACTGAGAAGTGACTTACGGATAAATGAATGAATCAACCACACGGGCTTCTGTTATGGCTAAACAGCTCTCCTCTGCTATCTGAAAATATCTAAGGCCCCGTTTGGCAACTGTCTAAGTTTCCATGCTTCTAAGCCACAGGATAGAGGTCCAGTTGGTCGGTTTTCCACACACAACAAATGAAGTTCCCCAGGACCATAACACCACATTGTTCTGTTATCATTGGGGTTGCCATTTCTTTATTTCTTTCTTTCTTTCTTTTTTTTTTTTTAAGAGATGAGATCTCACTATGTTGCCCAGGCTGGATTTGAACTCCTGGGGCTCAAGCTATCCTTCCACCTCAGCCTCCCAAGTAGCTAGGACTACAGGTGCACGGCACCATGCACCAGCTGGAGGCATATTTCAAACAAGCTAACCCACAGACCAGAAGCCTGCCCAAACTCGCCTCTGCTGGCTAGGAAACAAGAATAACCTTCAGCCCAGAGCATGTGGACAACCAGGACCTCACCCAGCACCCCATCCTGGAGACCAGCTCTCAGCCCTATACTCTTTCAGGCCAGAAGCCTGAGCCTGTGTCCCTTTGGGCCACTGCTTGAGTGTGCCCTCAAGAGGTACTGATCCACAGGCTACAAGAGTATTTGTCCCATTTTTCTTATCCCTTCCCAAAAAGCAGCACCACTGAGTAACGATTACAGATTGCCTACTGTGTACCTGCCTTTGTACAAAGCAATACAAACCATAATATTTGCCCTAAATAAGTTTAGTCTCCAGCTGTGGAGACAAGAGTGCATGTGAACAGAGAAGGAACTCTGAGCAGGGATTTGGAACATCCCAACCTTGGCCTCAGCACTAAGCCCGTCTGAAAGCTGTAGAGGAAAGTGGTTCAATGTGAGGGCAGCACATTGGGAGGCTGAGGCGGGAGGATCTCTTGAGTCCAGGGGCGCAAGATCAGCGTGGGCAATATACTGAGACCTGTTCTCCAAAAATTAAAAATTAAAAAATTAGCTGGGCGTGGTGGCACGTGCTTATAGTCCCAGCTACTTGGGAGGCTGAGGCAGGAGGATCGCTTGAGCCCAGGAGTTGAAGGTTGTGGTGAGTTATGATTGTGCCACTCCAGCCCAGGTGACAAAGTGAGACCCTGTTTCAAAAAAAAAAAAAAGAAAGAAAAGTGAAAGCAGAGGTCCTAGCCAGAAACCTGGCACTCTACTCCCCTCTGCTGTTTTCTTGCAGACTAAATAAAGATCTGCCCTTGCAACCAAAGAGGAAAACAGAAACACAGGGCAAACAAATAGGAGGGGAAGAACAGGACAGAAGGACAAAGAAGGGGGAAGAAGTAAGGTGCAATAGTGAAATGAAAGCTATTAATACAGGGTGTGTCTGATTATGACAACTAATATTTGTGTAGTTTTTCACACAGCACTTACACAGGGACTTGCTCTCTGGATTTCCCCAGCACTCCTGAGAAGTACATCATCCCAGCTTTACAGATGCTGAGACTGCAGCCCCAAAGACGGTGAGGTACCCAGTCTTACATAGCTGGCAAGTGACGGAACTAGGACCTGAAACCCTGGCCTCTGACTCCAACACAGTCTTCATTCCTCTAAACTCCTTTCCTCCAGAAACAGCAAGTTTATAGGATAGACAAAGGAGAAGTGGCTCCCAGTTCTTCACACTTCTGCAAAGCCTCATCTCTCCTGCCACACTCACCTCCTCCCCACCCCAACCCTCTGCACAGAAAACTGCAGGTCACCTTATTGGCTTCCTAAAGAACATGCTAGTGTTTATTCGTCAACAGCCTTGGCAGGACCTCTGTGCTGCCAAACATCCTGTCCTGGGAGCCAAAGGGTCAGCATGGGGAGGACATGAGGCTTATGCCATCCTCATCCTCCCCTGGGACAGCTCATTACCTGTAGGTACAGGTCTGGTAGATACTGGGAAGATGTCAAAGACCTTACAATGGGGCGTGATGATCTATCAAAATAGTTATAATAACAGCAACGACAGCAGCTAACACTTCTTGAGTGCTTACTACCCACCACCACCATAAGAAGAGCTTTCAATGGCTTTGAATTGTGTTTAAGCCTCATGACTACCTAATGAGATGTGCTCTAGTCTTCTGTGAGAAACCGAGGCTCAGGGAGTGAACTGTCATGTCAGAACCATACATCAGCAAGGGTCGGAGCCAGGACTCAAACCAGGTGAAGACTCCAGGGTCCAAACTCTTAACCATCATATATACTGCCTCTTTGCTTTATGAATACCCTAGGCGGGGCAGCAGGGTGGTATAAACCCCAAACAACAGATACGATTAATGTCTACCAACATCTGGAGTGGCGAGAAAGGTTTCAAAGAGGAAATAAGACTGATGTGGACCAGTAAGAAGGAAGAAGACAGATGAGGGGCCCAGGGTCACTTAGAAGAGAAAGGTCAGAGCAAAGGTGAGATGGGTTCTGGCAGGGCTTACACAGGGAAAGAGGGGAGACTGGAAGCAGCCCAAATGGTTCCATGGAAGTCGCTGCCATTGATGGCTCATCCTTCAGACTAACAGATTTGGCACCAGAAGCAGAACAGGGAGCAAAGGAGAACAGAGGAAAGGAAATCGTAGATACCAGGTGAGTTTCAAAAGTACCTAGTTAGAATGTGAGAATTTTTCTCATAATCTGATTATTTGGTCCTCTGGGGTGTCTGGGACAAAGTTTCCACCCTCAGAGTAGCTTATTCCAAATAGTCCCAGTCGCCACCCTAGGAACCAAGCAGGTGTGTGCTCTTGAAACTTAGGAAGCCTTCTAGCTTTAGTAAGTAAAGGAAAAGGATCTGGGAAAAGTGAGGCAATGGCAGGGGCGGGGAAGGCATTTGCAGTCAATTTAGGAAGTCCCCACTGCATTGGATCCTCTCTGTTGTGGAAATGATCTATGCCCCTGTGTCATGCAATTTTCAGTCTCATCCAATTCCAGCCATATCTACACATCACAAAGTAGCACAGCGAGCTACCCACAATCCGTCCAGTTTGCTTACTATGAACCTGCAAAGTACCCAGGCTCCCGGGGGACAGGGGACTTCCTGTCAAGCCAATTGGGTGCTCTGTCCAACAGTCTCAAGCCTAGGAATGGAAATGCACTTGAAAATCCTTGTCAATGCAACCAGTGCATTCAGACTCTCCACTGTAGCCACATAACCTGTGTCCTCTGTCCTCTGTATCACTGACTGTCACTGGAACACAGCTTCCTAACCTTCCCTGGGCCGCTGCAACCACTGAGAAACAAACAAAACAAAACCAGAGAGAACCTGTCTCCCAAAAGTTAACATTATTACTGGTCAGGAGAAAGGTTGGACAGTTGGTCAAATTCCTCTAAGGTTTTGTAGTTCCCCATTATTAAGAAGTCCTGCTTCAGGAGCACAATGTTAACTGGTTCAAAGCTTTCATATATATGTGTGTGTGTGTGTGTGTGTGTGTGTGTGTGTGTGTGTGTGTGTAATGATTTTACCATTTAAGCTATAGAAGACAGCAACCACAAAATTGAAATTCTGTCTTTCAAAGGGTTTTATGTACTCTCTAACTGAAAACAGCTTCACAATAAAAAGATCCAGATTCACAAGTAAGCCCTACCCAAAATAGTAACTATGGCCTTAAGGGCTATTATCTCATTGCTATATGAAGGATTTAGGGCATATAAATGTCCATTAACACAACTAAGCATAATAATCTGATTTATAAAGTACCCCTTGCCAGGGCCTTTATGGCACCCTACAATTACACTGCCCCAATTAAAACATCCTAAAAGCCTAACAGGCTTACCCTGAAAGAAACAGCCCTATAAAAGCATGACCCACTCCACCAAAAAATCTTGATGGAGGGGGTTCTACAGCAAGGTGGTGGCAGCAAAGGGGGTTTTTGGATGGAAAGGAGAGCATTTTAAATGTTTGATTCCCATGCTCAAAGCCTGCCAAAGTATACAGGAGCGATAGTAACCCCAAAGCAAAGAAGCATTACCAGTATGGTTGTCTGGTTGTCCATCTGAGGCCTTCCTAGTAAATTTGGCATTTGCTTCTTACAAAAGAACACTTCTGGTTCCTAAGCTTGGGAAATCCAAATGACATTTGCAGCTGGAAAGCAAGAAGAACTCTTCTGTTCCAGAGACCTATTTGGAACATGAAATTTGAACACCTTCTCTCAACCTTGGCCCAAGTCAACCCCAAGTTGCTCAGCTGAAATTTGCGGAGTCTCAGTCACTTGTGTGTATGTGTGTTGGGGCGGGCAGGGGTTGGGGGGTCTCATCTGTCTTGACTACTATTAGACAAGTCTATAACAACAAAATGGAAACATGCCTCTCAAAATTTACCCTTCATTCCTAGATATCAGTGGACAAATGAAATTTCCAAAAGACCTAAGAAATTGCTAAAGTAAATGTCTTCAAAGTTGGCTCAAAGGTAATCTTAGTGAAGAGTGAAAACTGCCCCCTGAGTATTCTGTAGAGAAAAGCATGTAGCAAAGGAGAAAATTTCTAAAAATCTATTCACAGACAGGCAGAGGAAGCCATCCAATGCTGCGTCCCACCCACCACTTAACTCATTCACACCACCTTAGCAAAGATACTATTAATACTAATACTCAAAATGCTGGTGAGAGTTCAGCCAGACAGGTACTCTGACACTGCCAGTAGAAGGGTCAATTATTTGAGCCTCTCTAAAAAGCCATCTCTCAATAGCTACCAAAAGCCTTTAAAATACCTAGATCCTTTGATCCGTTGGAAATGTATTCTAAGGAAATTGGCAAAATGTAATCAAAGAGCAAAGCATACTAATGCTCCCTGTTAAATCATTTAATCTAGAAAGAGATGGGAACTGATTGAGCAATAAGGGAAGAGTCATGTAAATTATGGTAAATTCATAGCCAAAGTATTGTAAAACCTTTAAAGTTATGCTTACTGAGAAACACAAAATAAGATATGAATAAAATGAAACAAAAACTGTGTTCTTGGATAGGAAGTCTCAGTAATGTAAAGATGTCCATTCTCTCCATCTTAGCCTATAAATTCAATATAATCCCAATCAAAATCTCAAAAACAGTTTTGTTTGTTTTGTTGGGAGACTAGAAATTTGACAAAATGATTCCATAGTCATCTGGAAAAATAGGCCATGTGAAAATAGCCAAGAAATGTTTTTTAAAAGGAAGATTAACAAGTATAGTCTAGACCTCATTGTTATAAACATACGTTAAAACTACAGTAATTAAAACAATAAGGTACAAATGTAGGACTAGAAAGAGTAGAAGGTTCAAAGGAAGCCAAATCATATATAAGAATTTAGTATATGATAAAGGTAGCATTTCAAATCAGAAGAGAAAATATAGATTATTCAACAAATGGTGTAAGATAACTAGCTAAATGTTCGAGGAAAAGTTTATGCCAGTGCCCTATATTATATTTTTGTTTAATTTAAACATGAAAATAACATGATCTTATAACATGAAAATAATAATATTTTTTAAACTGGTAAAGGAAAGATAGTTGAATTGTCTAAATTATCTTGGAATAAATTAGACTCTTCTTAACATGAAATAAAATAATTGAGAAAAAAGACTAACAAGCTTGAGTACATAAACATTTTTAACTGCTGTAAAAACACCATAACAGGTCAGACAAAGACAAAAAAAAATTGTGGAACTACTGCTATCACATACAACAAATAATTTTCTTAATATTTAAAGACATATAACGTATCAATTAGAAACTTATCAATAACATGATACAAAAATATACAAAGTATGTGAACTGCAGTTTATAGAATAAAAAATACGAGTGGCTAAATAAATGTGTGAATAAATGCACAGGCTCACTCATAACGAACGACATGTAAATTTTTTTTTTTTTTTTTTTTGAGACGGAGTCTGGCTCTGTCGCCCAGGCTGGAGTGCGGTGGCCGGATCTCAGCTCACTGCAAGCTCCGCCTTCCAGGTTCACGCCATTCTCCTGCCGCCGCCTCCCAAGTAGCTGGGACTACAGGCGCCCGCCTCGTCGCCCGGCTAGTTTTTTGTATTCTTTAGTAGAGACGGGGTTTCACCATATTAGCCAGGATGGTCTCGATCTCCTGACCTTGTGATCCGCCCGTCTCGGCCTCCCAAAGTGCTGGGATTACAGGCTTGAGCCACCGCGCCCGGCCGACATGTAAATTTAAACAGTGAGATTATTGTTTGTTTGGTTTTTGTGTATGTGTTTGTTTTTCATTTTTTGTCTCCATTATTGATAAGAGTATGGGAAACCAGAAAGATTATGCATAGCTGATGAGAATGTAAATGCATAAACATTTTTGGAGAGCAACTTGCCCATATCTTTTAATACTTCACATGTGAACCCTCCCTTTAGCCCAGAATTTCCATTTCAGGCATTAATCCTACATAAACACTTGTACACTGAAACATATGTGCAAAGATGTGCACAGAAATATATGCACAAAGATGCCTGATGCAGCATTGTTTACAATAGGGGCAAAAAAAGGCCTGTGCATGTGGTTTATGCCTATAATCTCAACACATTGTGGGGCCAAGGCAGGATTGCTTGAGGCCAGGAGCTTGAAACCAGCCTAGGCAGCATAGTGAAGCCGTGTCTCTACAAATATACATATATACATATGTGTGTGTGTGTATGTGTGTATATATATATACGTAATTTTTTTTTTAATTAGCCAGGCATGGTGGTATGAGCCTATAGTCCCAGCTACTCAGGAGGCTGAGATGGAAGGATCACTTGAGCCCAGGAAGTTGGGACTGCAGTGAGCTGTGAGTACACCATTGCACTCCAGCCTGGGCAACAAAGTGAGACCCTGTCTCAAAAAAAAATTTAAAAAAGGGAAACCACTTAAATAGCTATCAATAGAAGTTTGGTTAAAGATGAGATTTTCCTGGAATGGAATACCTCGCAGTAGTTTAAAAGAATAAGGTGGATTTGCATGGAGTAGTATAAAAGATGTCCAAGATATAATATGTGCAAAAATGTCGCAAAACTGTATGAATAATATGAACCCATGTTTTCTGTGCCTATGTATGCAAAAATAATGTCTGAATGGAAATATAAGAAATTGCTAAAAGGAGTTACATCAACTGAGTGAAAAAAAGGAGAGGAAAGAGGATATTTACTTTTCATTCCATATCCTTCATATCTTCAACTTTTTTTTTTTACAATGACATGCATTACTGTTGAAATCACAAACTAATAAAAAATAGTTGAAGTTTTAAAATTAAAATTCAAGTATTTTAATATTTGCCAAGACTCTTTTAAAGATCCAGAGAAGTAGTTATAATGTAGCATAAAAGGAAAATCCAGATCATGTAATTATAAAGAATGCTCTAAATTATTTTAAAATTTATATGTAAATATGTACATTTAATAAAATGCTGGTAGGAAACTCACCAAAACGGTCACGGTAATTACTTCTAGTACTAATGTTTCAACATTTTTTTAATTTACTTATTTATATTTTTTCAAGTTTTCCAAAACTAATATATAATCAGAAAAAAATTTACTGAGCAATTCAGAATTTACTTAGCAAATTATTATATGTCCTACACTAGATGGAATCAAGAGGAGAGAAAATGTGGGATATAATCCCTTCCCTCAAGCAATTTACAGTTTCACAGATGAATCTGTACCTATGGTTAAAACATTTGTACATATAGAATCTGTACATGTTGCGATAACAGAGAACAACAATGAGCCAAGTGCTAAACTGAATCTTATCAAAGGTCAAAATATATGAAAGAGACAGTATGATTAATGGGACAACAGAAAGAGAAAAAGAAACACATGTCCCAATTATTAGCACCTCCCTAACCAGACAACCAGGGAAACAGCCTTGGGAAATAATATGAGAACTGTCTTCCAATGACAGAGTCAGAACTATATACAAGCTTGATTCTGGGCATTAAGAGGCTCACTTCCTCAAAACAATGCCTTCGCCACACACTGATAGCTAAAATTTTACTGTTAAAGATTTATCTCCTTATTTCATACTCTCTATCCCTCTCAAAAAGCAAATGGATCTCGAAGTGCCAACACTTGACACTGGATAGGACCCTTCCAGGCCTCTGGTGCCCATGACAGACATCACTAGTCAATCTCAGCACTTCTTGCTTGTGAGAGAATCTCAGAATCTTTCTCAGCACAACACTGCAAGCAGCTACAACCCACTTAGCAAAGCTGGGATCTGAGTAGAACACTATTTGCCATCCCTTATTAAACTGATTGTAACAATATACTTGCATTTGAATAGGAGCTGAGAATTTACAGAGCTCTGTCACATCCATTATCTCATTTGAGCTGGTGTTCTTTATGCCAAAATTGAGGATTTAAGAGTATCTGCAAATTGTTCAATGGCCACTCTTAAGAGGTAGCCCCCAGGTTCTAACAGGAAACACAATCCTTGTTCCAAGTCCACTGCTCTCCTCTTAAACATCAGTCTAAAAGAGTTGAGCCTATGCTATTCTCAGAGCCAGTTTGGGGAAGGGAGAGCATGAGGATCCTAGGAAGCACCGGGTTTCAGGAAAGAGCACCCCCGAAAAATGCAGGGCATCAGAACCCAGAGACTATAAGCACAGGACATCATAATTTTGCAAAAAGCCAGCTCTTTCCCCTGAAGAGAGCAGTAAATACATTCAGCTTCCCACCTACAACTGTTATCTGACTGGAATTCAACCAAGAATCCCATTAAGGGCAAGAACAATTCCAACCCTATGAAAATCTGACAGGTACTGAGCTGCACAGATAAGTTTCCATGCCTTGGGCTCTGCGGCCTCATTCTTGCCAGCTTCCCCACAGCCTCATTTCTGTTCTCTAGGTTGGGGAAGACCAGAGCCAGCCTGATGGTCCTCCCAAGTTCTCTCCCAAGTTCCAAACACCCAGTGGAAAATGCACAATCTATCAAGTCATTTTCTCCTTTGGTGCTTCAAACGTGACTCTCAGATTTCCTTGGGCTGCTCCATGATCATCGGAAGCTCCTCTCATCTGTCTCCATTTGGAGGCACATGAAGGTTAACTTCCATAAGCAAGAGGTCCACCTTGCACAGACATTGCACACATGCGTGTTTGTGTGTGTGTGTATGTGTCCAGGGACACCCATGAACTCATCCTCCAATCCAATCCAATATTAAAAGTGCAACGGTCCTAAAAGAGTTTTTAAAACACCAGAATTAGATAGCGTGTTGAATTTGAGGTTAACATATGGATTTTTGACTTTAAAAGGCTAGATTTTCACAACAAACACACGTTGCTATAGAGACGGCATAAGCCTATGTAAACTTCAGGCATTCATATTCATAGAAACTCCTGAAGCAAGACCAAATGTTGGCCCCAACATTCCTGTTCTTGCCAACTTCCAAAGAGTGCACAAATTATGCCAAAAATAAATGGGTGTGACTAATACAAGCTTAGAACATTTTTCAGAAATTTACCTTGAGGGCAACATTTGTTGATCTAGGAGCTGGGTGTGTAAAGCGTACTTCCCTCCTCCATAAATCCATCTGTTTTATTTACACTTCCTAAAAGACCTGCATGCACATTTTTTCCATAAATTGTACAACTGCTAGTAATCACGTATCATTTCAATCTGTGCCCCAGTTCTATTTTAACACTGTGCCTCTTCCTTTTTGTTTGTGTTCCATTAAGCACATACTAGAGGCAAAGCAGTCAAGACTTAACCCTTCCATTCCCAAATACCCACTAAAGGGCTGCAGAATTGGCCACAAGCTTTTGCATAGGCGACACTTCCCAGGTCTACAAGTCTGGGGTAAATCCTATTACAAAAGCTCAGAGATGTCAAATTGGTTTCTGCTACTGACCTTCTTTCTTGTGACCCCTGCCCCAACCCTCCAGGCCCCAATCCCAAATCCCTCATTTCTCCCACACCAAGGTCAACCTATATGATGACTGAGCTCTGCCCTGAATCTGCTCTATCCTGTGCTGGATACTTGCTGCTAATTACTGTAGTCACACTTCTTAATTCAACAAGCGCCAGGCGGCTGCCCACCATCTCCCCAGTGGGATGGGTCGCTAGCTATCTCATGCAGGTCACTAAGTCGGCATTTATTTCCTGATAGGAGATGGCGTTACAAGGTAGCTGTTCCAACACGAATGGTAATCAACAATAATTAAAAGTGATACACCTATTCTGACTCATATGATATTGTTAAAAAAAAATCCAAAAAGGGTGGTAGAAGGAGGGGGGAGGAAGAAAGAGAAAATAAACTGCTTAGCCAAGGCCAATATGGTTTTCATTTCAACTTAGAATTTCTGGAAAATGTTTGCTTCTGTTTCCTTTTAGTCACCCGGAAGGAGTACTTCCACACTGCAACCACAGTGAAAAGCAGTGAATTGGGATTTTCCATAAGGGAAAGAAAAGTCAAATGAATCCCTTTACCTTGGCACTGGGCAGAACGGCAGAGCAGGGGTCAGACCACACTCAAAATCTCCCTGTCCTTGGAGGCCATTGTGACTATCTCATGGGTGATGCCAACTTCCAATCTCAGAAACTGAAAATATCAACTACAACCAACTCTCCAGCATCCAGAAGTGGTTTAGCCTGAGCTGCATAAATGACTGTGGCCCACTCAGATTCTCAGACACCGTTTCAGTCCTCCTCTGGAGCACACGGACAGCCTAGCCCCATGTATTACTCACCAGGCCCTACTGGGTAAATGGGCACTCCAGTCATACCATGGGCCTCTATGCAGGGATCCTGTGCCCACAGGGCAGCTTTACTTCAGCTGTGATTAGGATTATCTATGATCTACACTCTCGTGCCATCCCCCCACCTTCTACCACCCCCATCTTACAATGGGTCCCCCAGAATCAGATCTGGAGACTACAATTCACTTGCCAGTTATATATCAATAAAGTGCTCCCAGGAGAAAACGGGAAGGGGATGAGGGGAGCAGAACAGAAATGGGGAAAAAGCAAAGCACAGGTGAGATTCCAGCCCAGCCTCTGCCAGGTTCCAGAGCATAAATTGGCACACATTGAAGCAATGCCACTGACCTTTGTCACTCCCATATTCAGTTCTCTGCTACTGGCCACCTTAGGATGAATGTAAATCCCCAGGCACTTCTGGCTCTCTGTGCCTTTCCCCAAGCAGCTCCAGGGGCCCAAGGTCATCCTCCAAAGAAGGCCACTGGGGCCAGCCTGGAGACAAAGGGAAGTGAGACTGGATCATGGGCACTCTGAACTGGTGAAGGAATCCCAGGAACACCGACCTGTCTACTGCACCCCCAGGGAAAAGAACACTGTAGTATTTTAACATTAATTTCATAAAACAATCCTTAATATTAAAATCTTAAAGAAGCTGGCATGAATGGGGGAGAGTAAAACAACCCCATCACTGATTGTACCTACTATGCAGGAAAACACCGAAATGTAAAGTCTGCTTATCGACTGTCACACTTGGACCAGGAAATAAGAGTGAGACCTGGACACCTGCGTATCCCAGTGCTCTGTCCTGAAGCACTTGTGGAATTTCAACGTGCCACTTGATCACCTCCCCTCACGACCAGCATGCAAGCATGACTATCCAGCTCACACAGTGTGGCAGAATTTTAAGGGACTGCCTCCCATGCCCAAGACACCCTCCTGCCTTCTGACTCCTGTGTGGACTACATCTCACCTACTTTGGCCAGCTCAGGGAAGATAGAGAAATGGAGGGTAGGAATTACACAGGAGCCCACATGCTCTCCATGAATGCCTCAGGACAAGAGCCTGCTCTGATTGATCGATCTATAGTGGCTCTGATGGAAAGAGTTGTCAGACTGAGGAGAGTGTGATGATCTAGTTTTGATGCCTAATGCAGGAGGAGGAAGTAAAGGCACATCCCTGGGGTATAGATGAGGCTAGAACCTCATCTACTCCTGAGGGTGCAACCTCCCTTCCAATGTCTGCCCTCCTCATTTCATATAAATTATACCCACACACACAAAAAGTAATGGGGGCCGAGTACAGTGGCTCATGTCTGTAATTCCAGCACCTTGGGAGGCCAAGTCAGGCCGATCACTTCAGGTCAGGAGTTCAAGACCAGCCTGGCCAACATGGTGAAACCCCGTCTCTACTACAGATATAAGAATTAGTCAGGCGTGGTGGCAAGCACCTATAATCCCAGCTACTCAGGAGGCTGAGGCAGGAGAATCACTTGAACCCAGGAGACAGAGGTTGCAGTGATCCAAGATCATGCCACTGCACTCCAGCCTGGGCAGCAAAACAAAACTCCATCTCAAAGAACAAAAAAAACAAAAAACAAAGAAAGAAAAGAAAAGAAGTAATGGATTTTTAAAGGCTTACAAAGGGCCAGGCATGGTGGTGCACACCTGTAGTCCCAGCTACTCAGGAGGCTGAGTGAGTCAGGAGGATCACTTGAGCCCAGGAGGTTGAGGTTGCAGTAAACTCTGATTGCACTATTGCACTCCAGCCTGGGCAACAGAGCCAGACTCTGTCTCAAAAAAATATAATAAAATAAAATAAAAAATAAAGACAATGCTTACAAAGTTTAGAATTTAAAAGCATATCAAAGGACTAGGCTGTATTGTTTGTCCTGAAGAAGCTAATAATCTCAAGAAGAACATGAGAATACAGACAGAGAGCAAGTCTTAAGACATACATCATAAACTGGCAAGATAAATAAATGCCCAAGTGCCAACATATATGTAATTTCAGGTAATCAAGTGCCTGCTCCTGTGTTGAGCATAAACAGGGATCTGGGTGCTCACGCAGTGAAGAGACGACTATTCTAGAAACACAGGAGGAGGTGGGATTTAAACAGTGCCCTGGAGTTTGAGTTGGATTTAGACAGGAGGAGCAAGAGAGGAAGGGTTTTTTACTCAATGGGAAGAACAACAGGAGAGAAGCCATATTCTGGGAATGTCTGGTGAAGCTCTTGAAGATTCCAGAGTATAGAAAATGGTTTCTCCTATAGCCCACACAGAAACAAAGTCCTGCTTCCCGGCCACATCCCACGGGCCGCTTTCAGAGAAGCTCTTCACACTCAGGGCTGCTCTCAGGGAACACAAGGGCTCGATTGGCCAGCCGTTGGTGAGGGCAGAGGATGGAATTTCAACTCCCCAGCTCAGGGGTCTTCCTGTGCCGGCCAACCCAGTCGTGGGAATCTGGGCCAATCCATGGTGTCTAGCTAATACTTGAGCACGTTCAAGCCTCCCCCAAGAAAAGAATGAAAATAGCCAGCAAGGAGGCAAAGGCAGCCAGGGACGTCCCCCTTCCACTTCAAAAGAGTAATAGAAACCGTCACCTCCCTAGAGGACAGCAAATCACCCCCATAAACACCCACCAGCCACCTCTCGCTTCTTCATGATTTATTTTCCAGCAATTGGCCCGCATTTAGCAAAATCTGAACAGCAGTGAGAATAATAATCAGACCCAGGACCTGACCACCTCAAACCCTCCCTCCTGCCTCCCCACCCACTCTCACCACCCCCAGGACTGGCTGACAATGCTGTGAGCCCCACACGGAAGCAAGCCTAAGAAGATAGGGTGCAAACTTGGACTTTGGTCTCCCGTCTCCTCCCAGCTCCCAGACTTCCCCCAGCATGCACCCCTCTCCTCTTCCTGCAAAAGCAAACCCTTCTCCCCTCACTTAGCCAAGCCAAATATACACAGAACCAATTCAGTTTCCAGAAGTTAAAAATCAGCTCCAAGCCAAGACTTGTTCTAAAATAACGGAAGGGGGATGGGAGGGTAGAGAGGAGATGTGGGAACAGAGAAAAGATTAAGGCAATAGGCTTTCTGTCATTTGGCAGTGAACCTGCCAAAACAAAGTTTGCAGTTTTTAGAGGCTTTAGAGTAGGATGGGAGGTGGGGGGTCAGAGGGAACCCTTCTCCATTCTGATTTTAAGAATAACTGTTCATCCTGTTCACTCACGGTATACACTGGGGGGCGATGTTTTTTGTTTTGTTTTGTTTCAAAGCAAGAAACCCATAAATGCCACCTCTTTCCAAATTGCCCCCAGTCTCCTTAGAGATGGGACTCTTCAAGAGGAGCACCTCCCCGACGGCTGTGGATTAACAACAATAACAACTCATGCTTGTGAGGAGCTTTTAACTTTTCAAAGTCCTCTTCCATCCATCATCCCACTTTATCCCCCTGACAGCCTAGTGATGCAGGTGGGGCAGGGATTCCAGGGCCAGCCTTCAGTGTAAGCAGAGCAGATTATGTACCCAGCAGACCCGGGGGCCCAGGAAGGGACCAACCGCCTCAGAGAACCTCTCCCAACAAACTACACCTGAAAATCCCCTTAACGAAAACTACCCTTCTACTTCACAGGACAGATGAGGCTCAAGAAACAAATACCCTTTGGAAAGAGAACCCACCAACCAGTGTGTAACGTGGGGCAAAGCCGGCAGGAAGGCTTTTCAGAGGGCAGTGTTTAGTAGGGAAGGGAAATGGTCCACCCCCAGGGAAGACACGGGGAATGGAGGAAACCTGGCTTGGCTCACAGTGTTGCCTGGGGTCACCCCCAGGAATTGCTAACCCTATTTTAAAGGTAGGAAGACACAAAGAGGTCAAGTCACCCACATGTTTACTCATTCCTTGATTCAAACACTTTTTTAGTAGCTGCTATTGTGCCAGCCTAGCTCTGGCGTATAAGATGAAGACATAGAGCCTGCCTGTGAGAAGCCTGCAATGGAGCGTAGGAGGCAAGGTGACCGTCAGGATGGCATCAGATCCTCCCCTCCCCTCCATCCTCCTCATCCCCTTCTCTCTCCCCTCCATCCTCCTCATCCCCTTCTCTCTCCCCTCACTTTGAGCAAAAGACCATTGCCTTCCAAGCTTACTGTCTAAAGAGAGGCCTATGTAGTTCAGGATGAAGAATATAATTGATTTCAGAATGTGTGCTGTAGACATATAGCAAAGACTTTTTTGAGAGATAAACTTTGGAATTCTAAAATCTCAGTTTTTATATCAAAAGGCAACTTCTGGAAGCCTCAGAGCATAGTTAGTGTCATAATTGGTAGAGCAGGGAAAATTTTTCAGCAGTGATGATTTCCCTTACCATAGGAGGGGACCCACCCCACCAGCTCTTTTTTTTGAAACAGAATTTCACTCTTGTTGCTCAGGCTGGAGTAGTGCAGTGGCGCCATCTTGGCTCACTGCAACCTCCGCCTCCCGGGCTCAAGTGATTCTCCTGCCTCAGCCTCCCGAGTAGCTGGGATTACAGGCATGTACCACCACGCCAGGCTAATTTTGTAGTTTTAGTAGAGATGGGGTTTCTCCATGTTGGTCAGGCTGGTCTCAAACTCCCAAACTCAGGTGATTCGTCCACCTCAGCCTCCCAAAGTGCTGGGATTACAGGCGTGAGCCACCGCGCAAGGCCCCACCTCACCAGCTCTTATCCCACCAGCTGTGAACCTTGTTTACAGAGCAGGAGAGTCCTTTGTGATCTGATCACATGAGGACACTGAGCCCTGGGGGTGTAGGAGGATTGAAGCCCTGATGCAACGCTTATCATTTTAGTCACCTATCACTCAGTCACAGTTCTGCCGGTTTAGCGATTTCTCTCCTCAAATGCACAGAAAACTGTGATTTGGGTCTCTACAAATGACACTTGGTTGTTGTGTTTGTTTTTCAAAATACCTTGGCACAATTCATCCAATGAGATTAGAATTTGTTGGTGAACTATTTTTCAGCTCAGTAGCCTATTTTTTAACTGTGGTAAAAATCAAACCACAAAACACAAAGTGTACCATCTTAACCATTTTTAAGTGTACAGTTCAGTAGTACTATATATATTCACATCGCTGTGAGATACATCTCCAGAACTTTTTCATCCCGCAGAACTGAAACTCTATAACTAGAAATAACCCTCCTTTGCCCCTTCCCCCAGCTCTTGGCAACCACCCTTCTACTTCCTATTATCTACAAATTTGACTAATTTGGATATCTCGTGTGAGTGGAATTATACAATGTTTTTCCTTTTGTGTCCGGCTTGTTTCACAGAGCATAATGTCTTCAAGGTTCATCCATGGGGCACCAAGTGTCAGAATTCCTCTCCCTTTTAAGGCTAAATAATATTCCATTGTAGGTAAATACCACATTTTGTTTATCCATTTGTCCATTGATGACTATGTAGGTTGCTTCTACCTCTTGGCTCTTGCAAATAACACTGGTATGAACATGAGTGTGCAAATACCTTTTCAAGACCCTGTTTTTATTTCTTTTGGATATAGGCCCAGAAGTGAGATTCTGGATCATAAGGTAGTCCTAGTTTCAATTTTTTGAGGAACCATGATACTGTTTCCCATAGCAGTGGCACCATTCTACATCCTCCAACAATTCCCAGGGTTCCAACTTCTCCACATCCCTTTCAACCCTTACTTTCTGTTACTGTTGTTGTTTATAGTAGCTACTGTAATGGTTGGGCAATGCCTCAGTTGTGGTCTTGATTTGCATTTCTCTGATAGTTAGTGATGTTGAGCATCTTTTCATTTGCTTTTTGGTCATTTGTAACTCAGCAACCATTTTTAAAAGTGTTGATTTTTGAAGCTCTGAAGTTTAGTTTTCCTGTTTTGGGGCAGGTCCCAACTGCCACCTTTCACACAGGAGGTCCCAGTGAAAAAGAGGCAGTTTCTGTTTATGACTTTAACGTATGACTAACGCAAGGTTTCTCAGCCTCATCACAATTGACATTTTGGTTGAGGAATGCCCCGTGCATTGTAGGGTGTTCAGCAGCGTCCCTGGCCTCTAGATGCCAGTAGCATTCCAGCTCCCCTTGTGACAGCCAAAAATATTTCCGGACATTACCAAATGTCTCCTCGGAAACAAAACTGCCCCTGGTTGAGAGCCACTGGATTAGAGTTTTCAAACTAACATGTTTGATTTGGCCAACATGACAATTTTAAATTTTTGAGTCAACATTAACAATTTTGTAGATATCACCTAAAAATTCAGATTTCCAGCTTCTCTTGAGGAAGCAGAGGATACAGGCTATCTGGGGCCTGCATTGACCCATGGCAATATTTGGCTGGGCTGAGTAGCTACTGCCCTACCCAAGTTTGAGTTGGAGCCCTCAATATAGCCAATAAAATAAAGCCAATATGAATGCCAGATACATCTGCCTCTAGTTTATCCAGTGAAATAATTCTGATTTGTCTGAGTTTTCCTACCAGTGTGCATGATAATGTAGAATCCCAGCCCACTGAACCAAAACCACTGGAATCATTTGATAGTCCAAAGTTTGCTCTCCATCTTTGTCTGTCTGTCTGTCTGTCTCTCTCTCTCTCTCTCTCTCTCTCTCTCTCACACACACAGAGAGAGAGAGAGAGAGAGAGAGAGAGAGAGAGAGAGAGAGAGAGAGACAGCAAGGTTCACAGAACACTAGACTACAAGCTGGGAGAGCAAGGTTCTAATCCTGAGTCTGTGTCCCTGATTAATTCAATTTAACAAGTATTCAATTAACGCCTACTACATGAAAGATTTCAAGTTGAGGTCCAGAACTCATCTGGACCCTGGCTGCCTTAACTAATGCTCTCATTGAACAGGTGAGCTCCAAGAGCTGATTGAGCTCTAACCATCTACAATCCATACATGAACATAATACAGTAAAACTCTGGTGCTCCGGAAAAATTGAAGCTGGGAATACAGAAAGAGATAGTTTGGACTAGTGGCCAGAAGAGACTATAAAATCCTTTTAAATAAATGCAGTTACATATTTTTCACATTCATGTAGTTATGCACACTGGGCTGTGTCAGACACGGTTGGCATGACACACATGGGGGTACGCCACCCTGATCCCCCAGCAGGGCGGGACCTTCTGCTCAGCTATGAGGAATGTAGCCTTCCAAATCTGCCTCAGTTGCAGAGAGCTGCCTCTCCCAGCAGCCCACATCTGATGAGTCATCTCCTAGATATAAAGTCCTGGTCATTTTGACCCAATGCAGGATACAAGCAGGCAATACTTGCCCCAGAACCCTCCAAAGCCAAGAAATGGCCCAGACTTTTTCAGGCCTGCCTTGCAGTTCAACTCCTTCCGCTACCCAACCCCACTTCCTCTCCCTTCGTTTCAAAGGAATTGAACCCTAATAACATTTTGCACCCCAAACTTGGCATCAGCATCTGCCTCTGGAGTGCATGCACTTCAGCAGTTGGCTATTACTGGATAGGCATGCATGTATGTACGTGTGTGAGATTTTGGTCAGGGATCTTCCTCTCCCCTACTTGACCCAGGGGTAAATTTTGATTCATCTATAGCTCTAAGTAGTCAGGGTGAGCCCATTCACCTCCCTACTGACTGATTTAGGAAGCAATTGTGATCCAATGTTCGCCAATGAGATGTGACAGAAGGTCAGTGAAGGGGTTTCTGAAAAATGTTACCTTAATAATAAAAAGCAACACATAGGGAGAATTTTCTTCTGCTGGACACGGTCATATCTGTTTTGATGTCAGAAACCTGGCTGCTATCTTGGCACAAGGAAAAGGCATCAAGCTCATTAAGAATGGCAAAATGGAAAGAAGGGGAGATGCTTGTATATCTTGGGATGCTGATTTTGGAACCAACCTGCAACTTACCCTATGCAAGATAACAAATTATCCAGAATGGCCTAAACCATTCTTACATGTGCTTTCTATAACTTGCATTCAAAAGCATCCTACCCAATGTACAGGCAAATCAAGCACAGCTTAGTAGAGATTCTTGTGGAGTCTTTTTTAATGACTACATTAAAAATCATAAATACCATGCCAATCTTTTATATGTGAGGTAATTAAAAGTTTGTCATCACTGAGCAATTTATGCCTTTGAAATCCCATTTTGCTTGTAGTATGTTAGGAGAATTTGCCAAGGAGAAGCAAATCTTATCCCAATTCTCACTAATTGTTGATTGCCAAAGTATTTCAAGTCCAAGATAGCAGCCTCAAAGTTAAGTTAAACCTGCATTCCACTCAGTATGGCTGACCCAGCCTGTGTGTACAAGTTATGCCCTGCATGTCTGGTAGAACCTTGTGGTAGCATCTAACTCTTCCAGACTTCAAGGAGACAATTTCTAGGTGTAAACCCAGAACTCACTGAATGATTTCCTAACAGCTACATTTCCAGAGGAAAACACAACAAAACCTGTTCATGACAGCCACTAAACTTCTTGTGGGCTAATAGAAAGCAAAATTCTAAATGGAAAGAAATGCAATTTCGGCACACAGAGCACATGTGCAGGTCAGAGGGGCAATTCACTTGTGATCTGGTTGGGCCAGCAGGGCTCCACTCCCCAGCTGGACCTAGGCAATCTGTCTTCTGTCTCTATCAGCTTGTGGTTTCCAGAACTTGGGCTCAGAGACAGTTCCCTATGCCAATTCCCCTTGGCAGGAAAGACACCTTCTGGCAACACCGTTGCTATTCCCAGTCCTTCACCCCTGCCAACCTCCTCATGTTTTATCTATTTTTATTTGAATTGGTGATCAAGGGATTAACCCAGCTTATACAAATTCCATCTTCCAAAAGCCATTATGGTGCAGTTGCAATTGTGATATTTCACTCTCCAAATGAATCGAATTGGATTTTAATGACAGTAGACTCCATTAAGCAACACCTGATTGGGTTATTTCCTGGAAATTTCATCTTCATTGTTTCCTCCATCCCTGCTACCAAAAAAACCACATAGCAGGAGAGCTATCAGACGCTGCTGCCAAGTTACATTGGATCATCCTTGAAATCATGGTCATGTTTCCTTCTAATTAAGTCGAATGTCTCAGTTTTACTCATTTTTACTCATTCATTCCCTCAATCCAGTGTCAGTTTCTACTAAAAAAGTCGGGGGAAAGGTAAATTGGTTTTTGTAGGGGACTTGGTAGTTGTAGGGGACTATAATTCCTCACAAGAAACTCTCATGTGGCGTATATAATTTGCATGTAATTTTCTATATTTATTGAAATGCATTTTAAGTAATATGAAAGCATTTTTCTCCTTACAGTGGAAAAGCCAGTTTGATTTTATATTTATTTATATAATCTGACTTAACTCTATGTAAGTCAAGTGAAAAAGGAAACAATTGCTCTGTGGAATCAACCTGAAGATGTCTAATTTTTCCTCTGATACCACCGGACTTAAAGCAGTTCACAATCCTCTCTACAAAGAAGTACATTTAGGATTTACCAGAGTGCAACAATACAAGTCCCTGGAGGGCAAGGTCATGTTTGTCTTGCCCTCACTGTATTTCTAGGGCTGCGCAATGCCTGCCATGCAATTGGTGATCAATACATCCTTGCTGAAAGAATGAATAGATGAAGGCCTGGGAATAACTGAGACATGTCCATGCTGTAGAAAAACTACCCTAATGGTGTCTCTAATCAGTCTGCTTTCTATTTCACCTTTGTAAACAGTGCCCATCATCAGAAGAGGAGAAAATGGTAAAACCCATCCTGCATATATGAGTTTATGTGCATAAGATTATCAGAATAGGAGAGGTGAGAAAAGCATTTTTAAAGATAGCAACTTTGTCTTTCACCCCTCTCTCAAATCTAAATACTCTGATTTTGTTTCTTCTCCAAATAAAATCTTCATAAAATGAAACTCAACAAATTACCACTTTTGATTATCCAGAACTTTTATTCTTTCTTAAAACTAGTCAAACCACAACTGAACCAGGAGATAGCAAAGATTTATATGACCCCTATCACTCACCACAAGCAACATTTGGGCTTCATTCCTGGGTAGCAGATTTGAACTAATTTATTGCCAATTTGTGCTTATAAGGAAAAGTATTTACTGAGTATCTATAGTGTGTAATATTCTTCAAGTGATATAGAAGGCAAGAAATACAGGATATAGACTTAGACTACTCAAGGAGCTTACAATTTAGCTGGGGATCTAAGACACATGTGGAAATAACCATAAAACACCACAGTGATTGATTCAACAAGGCAAAGCATAAACGCAGACAAGTTAATGGGCAGAAAATCAGTGTTACACTTCAGAAGATTGCATAATAAATCTCCCTCTTACTAAAGAGAGCAAACCAAAGTGCAAAATATTTTAAGGAGAATTCTAAATAATAAATTACATATTTTAATAGGCAGCTGCAAAATTATGTTATTTATCAAAAATGCTACATTAAGAATATTGGCCATGAAAAGATAGATTCCCAAATTTACAGGAAAGGAAGTTTTGACCCCACACTATTGGGTATTTAAGAAGGTAATTTGCTTTTTTAGATCAAGTAGCTCTTCATGGATTACTTCTGTAACTTAAATAATTTTTTTAATATTTAGAGACAAAGTCTAATTTAGTTTTCTGATCTCCTGAAGCCTATTTGGTATCCTTTCTCAACATTCTTCATGTTAATAGGGCATATTAAACTGAATGTGGACAAATGTTAAGAATGGAATATTTGAATAATAACCTTCTTATGCTTTGATGAGTGCTCATTCACGTACCGTAAGGCAAAGCACAACGAGTTGGAAAATAAATGAATTCTGACACATCAAAAGCATTTTCTTTCCTCTGATATTTTATCTGTTTGTGTATTTTGAAATACTGTAGAATGTTATCATGAATTCTAAGTATAATTATGTGTTTCTAGAAAAGAGACATCATTATTTGATAGCATAAATGGCTTTGGTATGACATCCGATGCCATTTCCCCCACTCTGTTCTCGTAAGTCATCCTAATTGAACACGTGGAGGAAACTCAGGCCCCGTCCACATAGGCAAAATCAGAAATGGCATTAAAGCTATGATAGAACATCCTACTAAAGAATTACTTCTACATGATAATTAAATCAAAAACCAGACTTAAAGGTGGGGGACAAGCACTAATCTCATACTCTTTTCTCATAAAGACAATGACATCACCCCGAAACACAAGGGGTTTGTCTTTCACAAGACACAGAACAAAAGAAGGATCATGCTCACATCCTAATCTTTTTGATTTCACTCCAAATGGAAAATAGAGACAGGAAACTCTGAGTACAACATCATATCAGGATAATACCAATTCGCTCCTTCAACTACAAGATTAATACACTCACACTGGGCAAAATATGGCATATATCAATATACCTGGGCACTGGTTTTTGTTTAAACAACTATTCTACTTGGTTACTTACTAAACAGTTTGTAGAATTTTCTACATCTATTCACATCCATTCTGGCCTTCATGGCAGTGGGGAGCATACAAACAGCTAGAAAACAGGTGCCTCAGAAAGTTGTCATTTGCCTAGGCCTGTGACCAGCAAGCCAAAGGCTCAGGAATAATAAAAAGGCATATTCTTCCATGCCTGCTTCCTCCTTCCTGAACAGAAACGCCTCCCTCCTTGGGGAGAGTACCCAATGGCAGAGCTACCCGTAAAGGCCAAAGAGGGAGTTGAAATGTTTCCTCCCCAAGTTTGTAACAGTCCCACACTTAGCTCTCTGTCACAGTTTGTGAGGACTCCTGGACTGAAGAAGACTGCTAACAGAGATCCAGTCACTTCTGGATTCAAACAGGCACTCCACAGTAGAATATACTCAGAGTACCTCCATCCACCTGGATTCTAAAGCATCCACATCCTCTTTGCAATTAAAACTCCACACTCTCTGGAAAGATTAGGATCCACACACAAAGAGAGGTAGGTAAACAAGGCCAAAAAGGTATTCTACAAGCAATGACAGTGCCAAAATAGAAGATAAAACTCTATGTGATGCATTCCATATAACTAGGTATCAGAAGGTCATACTCGGGCCACTCCTGCATACCCACCTCAAGAACTAAAAGGGTTTCAGAAAAGATCTCTAGTACCCTCTGAGTCCCTTTAGACCTAGATGGTTTTGGAGTTTACTGTTAGAGAGCTAGACATTGAGATCAAGGCACTGCATGCACGTGTGTGCATGCACATAAACCTACTTATAGTGCCCGCCTTAGACAGCCCAACAGGAAAAGAATCTGAGGACCTATGCACAGCTTTGAGTCACAGAGTCTGTGGAAGAAACACAGCAGAGAATATTGTATAGCACAAAATTTACTGCCCTGGCCCAAGAGGAGTCAAACAAAGAGCTTTCTCAAAAAGGGAAGCTATAAAGAGAGAAGAGGGAACAACACTAGAAGAGCCCAACCATCTAAGGTGAATTAAAATAGCCATAACTTTAAAGGAGGAGCCCCTTTCTTTTTTTTTTTTTCTTTTTTTTTTTTCTTTT
>NW_016809658.1:1228612-1233936 GCF_001698545.2 Rhinopithecus bieti
ATTTATTATTTATTTATTTATTTATTTTCTCTCCAGCCCTGACCTAAGGCCAGTCCCAGTTTTTGAGCTGCACTGCCACCACTACACAGACATCTAAAACCCCAAAAGAAAAGCCTGTCTTTCTGGCCACAGGAAAATGTGGTCCCTGTGCTCCAACAAGTGTGGAGGGAATCCCTGTTATTTGTTTTCTCTCTTTTCTTCCACTATTTTGAACTTGAGGGCAGCCCCAGTTGTGCAGAATTATGTGAGAGAATGTGGGGAATGGGTTAACACTGAGAGAAATCCATCTTTCTGGCCAGAAGAATAGGGAAGAGAAGGCTCTGGAAAGCTGAAGAGTCTGGGGACAATCACAGAGAACAGAGAGTTGGAGGAAGGGATCCCCTAATTCTGTGTCTGCACCAATACAAGTCTGAGGTGCACATATGTGAAACAGACCCAAAGAAGTATGTCAAAGACTCTGAGACCCAGCCAAGCCCCAGACTAATCCCTAAGTGGCACATGTTCAGAGAAGACCCAACAGCATAACAAATCTGTGGAAAACTGAAATGATATTGGATTCACTGCCCACAGAATGTGGGCCAGAACTCCCAGTCTGAACCTAATGGGGTTGGTTGTTTGCCCAAAAGCAAAGAAAAGTAATCAACATTCTCCAGAGGATTTCAACAGGACTCAGAGTCATGAAACATATACTCAAAATATCCAGGATACAATCCAAAATTGCTCGACATGATAAAAACAGGAAAATCTGATCAAATCTCTAGGAAAAAGACAATCAACAGATGCCATTCCCAAGATGACTCAGGTGTTGGAACTACAATATAATGACTTTAAAACAGCTACTATAACCATGCTACATAATTATACTGTAAAAGTAAATAATATTGGAATGAATAAAAAGACATTCTTAGTGGAGAAATATAAACTTTTAAAATGAACCAAGTGGAAATTTTGATCTGAAAATACAATACAGAAAGTTTAAAAATTCACTGAACCTTCCCCTTCAAAAAACAAAAACAAAAAATAAATTCAATAAATAAATAAATAATTCACTGAATGAGCTCAATAGAGAATGGAAATGACATAGAAAAGAGTCAGTTGACCGGGTACAATGCCTCACGCCTGTAATCCCAACACTTTGGGAAGCCGAAACAGGAGGATCTCTTGAGGACAGGAGTTCAAGACAAGCCTGGCTAACGTGGCGAAAGCCTGTCTCTACTACAATTAGAAAAATTAAGTGGGCGTGGTGGTGCGCCCCTGTAGTCCCAGCTACTGGGCTGGCTGAGGCATGAAAATCGCTTGAACCTAGGAGGCAGAGGTTGCAGTGAGCCAAGATGGTGCCGCTGCACTCCAGCCTGGGCAAGAGAGCAAGACTCTATCTCAAAAAAAGAAAAGAAAACAAAACAAAACAAAAAAACAGAAAAGAGTCAGTAAACTTTTAGATAAATCAATGGTTAATTATCCAGTCTAAAGATTAGAGAGGGCCGGGCACGGTGGCTCATGCCTGTAATCCCAACATTTTGGGAGGCTAAGGCGGGTGGATTACCTGAGGTCGGGAGTGTGAGACCAGCCTGACCAACATGGAGAAACTCCGTCTCTACTAAAAATACAAAATTAGCTGGGCATGGTGGTGCATGCCTGTGATCCCAGCTACTCAGGAGGCTGAGGCAATAGAATCGCTTAAACCCGGGAGCCAGAGGTTGCGGTGAGCCGAGATCATGCCAATGCACTCCAGCCTGGGCAACAAGAGCAAAACTCCATCTCAAAAAAAAAAAAAAAAAGATAGAAAACAAGATTGAAAACAATGAACAGTCTCAGGAACCTACAAGACAATATAAAGAAGATTAATATTCACTACATTTGGGTCCCAGAAAAGGAGAAAAAGATTTATACAAAAAAAAAGTGGAATAAATAATGGCTGAAATTTTTCCAAATCTGGTGAAAGACATAAATTACAAATTCAAGCTCAGATGAATCCCAAACAGGATTAACTCAAATAAAAACACCCAACACATCCTGAAAAAAGTGCTGGGGAAAAAAATAAAAATAAAGAAAATGTCTTGAAAGCAGCCAGAGAAAAACAACAGATTATATCTAGGGAACAAACATCTGCAGATTTCTCCCCAAAAGCAGCAGAACATCTTTAAAGTACTGAAAGAAAAGACCTGTCAACAGATAATTCTATAGTCAGCAATAATATCCTTCAAGAATGGAAGAAAATAAAGACATGTTTGGATTAAGGAAAACTAATATAATTCATTGCCAGCAGACTTGCTCTGAAAGAAATGCTAGAGAAACACAAAAAGCTGAAGAAAAGTGATACCAGATGATACTGCTTTGCAAGTACCTGAGACTTCGTTATTTTTTGTCAATCTTTTTTTCTCTCCATTCTTCAGACTGGATCATTTCCACAGATTTATCTAAAAGTATACTGACTCCTTTCTATGTCATCTCCATTCTCTATTGAGTTCATTTAGTGAATTTTTTAACTCCATATATTGTATTTTCAGATCAAAATTTCCACTTGGTTCTTTTAATAAAATTTATGTTGTTATTGACTACACAAATAAAAGCAAGCAATAAAATAATAAATGTCTGGGAAAACACAATGGACTGCTTTTTCCTCTTAAATTCATTGAAATATTTATGACTGTTTACAAACATTAGAACAGTGTTCAGTAGGGTTTTCAATATGCATAGATACAATATCTATGGCAACTATGATGTTAAAGTGGTGAGGGTAAAAGGAACAAATAGCTAAGAAGATAAACAGAAAAAGAAAAGGCTAAACACTAAGTCAATCACATAAAATATAAATGGTTTAAATACGCCAAGTCACAGATAAAGATTGTCAGATTCGATTTAAAAAAAAAAACAGCATATGCTACCTACAAAAAAAAATTAAATATAACAATGTAGATGGGTTAAGGATAAAATTATGAAAAATATATGCCATGCAATGCAAACTATTAATTTTAAAAAGCTGGGGCTGGATGTAGTGCCTCTTTCCTGTAATTCCAGCACTTTGGGAGGCCAAAACACGGGGATTGCTCGAGGCCAAGAGTTTGAGACCAGGCTGGGAAACATAGTGAGACCCTATCTCTGTATTTAAAAAAAAAAAAAAAAATGCTGGGCATGGTGGCTCACACCTGTAATCCCAGCACTTTGGGAGGCCAAGGTGGGTGGATCATGAGGTCAGGAGTTCGAGACCAGCCTGACCAACAGGGTGAAACTTCATCTCTACTAAAAATACAAAAATTAGCCAGGCATGGTGGTGGCGTCTGCCTGTAATCCCAGCTACTCAGGAGGCTGAGGCAGAACTGCTTGAACCCAGAAGGCAGAGGTTGCAGTGAGCTGAGATTGCACCACTGCACTCCAGTCTGAGCAACACAGCGAGACTCCATCTCAAAAAAAAAAAAAAAAAATTGCCAGGCATAGTGGCATATGCCAGTAGTTCCAGATACTCAGGAGGCTACTGAGGTGGAAGGATTGTTTGAGCGCTCAGGAGTTCGAGGTTACAGTGAGCTATGATTATGATACTGCACTCCAGCCTGAGTGACAAGGTAAGACCCTGTATCAATAAACAAATACATAAATAAATAAATCTCTGAAGTGGCTACACCAGTATCAGAAAAATTCAACTTCAAAACAGGAAATTCACAGGGATAAAGAGAGACATGATATAATGATAAGAAGGCCAATTCACTGAGAAGACATAACAATTCTAAATGTGTATATATGTAACAACCATCTCAAAATACATGAAGCAAAACCTGATAGAAAAGCAAATATATACCAAAGAAGATAACTGGATACGAAATAAGCACATGAAAACGTGTTCAACATCAGTCAGTAGGAAAATGCAAATATTAAAACAACAGTGAGGAATTACACACCTATTACAATGCTCCTCCCACCAAAATATAAGAGTGCCAAGGTCTGGGAAGGATATGGAGCAACTGGAACTCTCATACATTGCTGGCAGGAATGCAAAATGGCACAGCCACTTTGGAAAAGAGTTTGGCATTTCCTTATAAAATCAAACATATACTTACTATATGACTCAACAGTCCCACTCATAGGTGTTTATCCCAGAAAAATGAAGGCTTGTGGTGACACAAAAATCTTTACATGAATGTTCATAGAAGCTTTATTTACAATAACTGAAAACTATAAACAACCCAAATACCCTTTAGCTGGTATATTCAACAAATTGTGATACATCCACATGATGGAATACTACTCAACAATAAAAAACAACAGACTATTGATGAATCTAAAATCCATTAACCTAAGCTAAAGAAGCCAGACTCAGCCGGGCTCATACCTATAATCCCAGCACTTTAGGAGGCCAAGGCGGGTGGATCACCTGAGGTCAGGAGTTCAAGACCAGCCTGAACAACAAGGTGAAACCCCATCTCTTCTAAAAGTATAAAGATTAGCCGGGCATGGTGGCAGGTGCCTGTCATCCCAGCTACTCAGGAGGCTGAGACAGGACAATAGCTTGAACCTGGGAGGCGAAGGTTACAGGGAGCTGAGATCGTGCCACTGCACTCCAGCCTAGCTGACGGAGCAAGACTCTGTCTCAAAAAAAAAAAAAAAAAAAAAAAAGCCAGACTCAAAAGGCAATATACTGTACGATTTCATTTACATTTCAACATCCTGAGAAAGGCAAAAATCATAGTGTCCAAGAACAGATCAGAGGTTGCCATGGGTAAAGAATGGGAGAGGAATTGATTTCAAAGGGACAGCATGAGGTTTCGGGTGTGATAGAACCATCTCCAGCATTCCCATTGTGGCTATGACCCTGAACCTCAGCTCCTGGCCCATGTCATGATTACCATCAGGGTTATATGACTCTATGCATTTGTCAAAAACTCATTGAATTGAATACCAAAAGAATTAACTCTTACTATATGTACATTTTGTAATAAATTTTGTTTTTTTTTTTTTTAAAAAAAAAGGCAGTGTGGTCAGAGTCTATCAGGATCTAAAGCGGTGGTTTTAAAGTCTGAAATCACCTGGGAATCTCAGACCAATTAAATAAGAATCTCTGAGGGGGCTGGGCTCAGTGGCTCACAACTGTAATCCCAGCACTTTGGGAGGCAGAATCGGGTGGAGTCCAGGAGTTTGAGACCAGCCTGGGCAACATGGCAAAACCCCATCTCTACCAAAACTACAAAAATTAGCCAGTCTCATAACCCAGTCTCTAATAAATAAATAGAAATTTTAGGCCGGGCGCAGTGGCTCAAGCCTGTAATCCCAGCACTTTGGGAGGCCGAGACGGGCGGATCACGAGGTCAGGAGTTTGAGACCATCCTGGCTAA
>NW_016809658.1:1234392-1250650 GCF_001698545.2 Rhinopithecus bieti
AAAAAGAAATTTTAAAAATGAATCTCTGAGGGTAGGACTCAGGCATCAGTAGTTTAAAAAAAAAAAAACCCAGGCTATTAAAATATACAATAAATATAGAGAAACACAGTAGTCAAAGTGTGGGCTTGGCACCATAGCATCGGCATCACATGAAAACATGTTAGAGATGCAGATTCTTAGACCCCAGCCCAGCCCTATTGTATCTAAAACTCTGGGGATGGGCCGGTGGGATCTGTGTTTTAACAAGCCTTCCAGGTGGTTCTGATTCTTAAACTTAAGTTTGAGATCTACACCTATGTTGCCTTCAATGTTATGAAAATCCACCACCTGGGTGACCGTGGCTCCTGGCCTCTTCCTTCCCACTGGGGTCCTTGGTCTGCCATCCAATAGGCCAGCCGTGCCTCAGTACCCTAGTCTAAGCTTAATCTTGGACACAGGAAACTCAAGAGGCCAACATAGTGGACACTCACCACTATTCTGTTTTAGCCATGACCTTGAACCTCAGCTCCTGGCCCATGTCTTCTTTGCTCTTTCTGAACCTCTATTGGCAATGTAAATTCTCTCTAGGATTCAGACCTTGCCTTGTTTTTCCAGCCCAAAGACTAGAATTCCATTTCTAAACCCAGCCCAGCAGCTGGAAGTCATGAAGCCGTCAACCTGCCTGGACATCCAGCTGCGCTCTGCTGCGCCATTCTATCCACCCATCAAGACTCCCCTCCCTTCTACTGTATGTCGCCATAAGTTTTCGTGCGTGTTCTGCATGCTCAATTGAACTTCCCTCTAACAATCAGGTCACTCAAGCCATTCTCCTATTCCCACTCTAACCTGCTTTGGAATCTATGGCTGCCTAATGACACGTACAAACAAGTACATTCAAGGTCAAACATCCTCAGGTCAAATTCGTGGCAAGAGGGATGATCTTTTAAACCTACATTTTTGAGCCGGGTGAGGTGGCTCACACCTGTAATCCCAGCACTTTGGGAGACTGAGGGGGCAGATCATCTGAAGTCAGGAGTTTGAGACCAGCCTGGCCCACATGGCAAAACCCCATCTCTACTAAAAATGTTAAAAAAAAAAAAAAAAAAAATAGCCAGGTGTGGTGGCACATGCCTGTAGTCCCAACTACTCAAGAGGCTGAGGCAGGAGAATCACTTGAACCCAGAAGGCAGAGGTTGCAGTGGACTGAGATCGCACCACTGCACTCCAGCCTGGGCTGCAGAGCAAGACTCCGTCTCAGAGGGGAAAAAAAAAATTACATTCCCTCCACTACTCCCTCTCTTTGTTTTAATGAAGCATCAGTAACTTCAGCTCTTATGATAAATTGAAATGGCTGCAAATCGACAAAACTCATGTTTGATGCGTTATCTTCTATCAAAGAATGAGAGATGCCTTGCCCTGATCATTCCTATTCCTAACATAAATTCCATTGAGTTCTTAGGTCTAAGAGGAAAGAAAGTAAAGAGAAGAGGAATGGACTGCAGAATGAAGCTATCAGATCAGCCCACGTTGGGATGGGGTCAATAGATGCAAAATGAACACCATTCTTCACAGTAACCATTTAACAGCATGGTAAACATCTACTGACCCCTTAGCAATAAAAACTGATTTAATACATTCCAATGGTTCTATTTGGCAGGGAGGAATGGGAGACATTTATCTCTTTGGGATGGATAATTACACATGGCTGTTCTTTCCTTTCCATTCTCACTGCCACTAACCTGATCCAGAGTCTTAGCACTACCCACCTAAGGAATGTTGCAGCAGCCCAGGATGAGTGCCGCTGGCTATGTGCTTTCCCATTCTAATGCACCCTACTCTATCCTAGGACAACTCTCCTAAAAGCCAACTGGGATTGAGTTACTCCTCTGCCAATAACCCTCTGCTGCACCTTATCCAAGGCCCTCCATAAAATGGTCCCAACCCACCTCACCCAAAACGTCTTCCAGAAAGTCCCAGCTCCAGCCACCCTGGCTCTCCCCTCCACAGATGTCAGACCTGCATGTGGTCTGATGGCTCTCTCAGCCTCCTTCATTCATTCTCTCCCCATTTCCACCGCATTTTCCCCAATAAATCTTGTGTGTGTCTAATTCCATTTTGGTGTCTGCATCTCAGATGATCTGAACTGATACAAATGGAGAGTGAAAAACAAAACAAAAAAATATCTGGCCACATTTATAAATTCATCCCGGGCTGCAGAGAGTTAGACAGCACTTCCCCAAAGAAAACTGTCACACAGTCGGGCACAGTGGCTCATGCCTGTAATCCCAGCACTTTGGGAGGCCAAGGCGGGTGGATCACAAGGTCAGGCGATCAAGACTATCCTGACTAACATGGTGAAACCCCGTCTCTACTAAAAATACAAAAAATTAGCCGGGCGTGGTGGTGGGCGCCTATAGTCCCAGCTACTTGGGAGACTGAGATGGGAGAATGGCGTGAACTTGGGAGGCGGAGCTTGCAGTGAGCCAAGATCACACCACTGCACTCCAACCTGGGAGACAGAGCAAGAGACTCCATCTCAAAAAAAAAAAAACTGTCATGCAAAACATTCTAAGATTCTCAGGTTAGCCATCATCTAGCCAGTTCTTCCCACTGATCACTGATCACATTATCACAATTTATAGATAGAAACACTGAGCCTCAAGAGGTTAAGTAAACCGCCTGAAGATCATACAGCTAAGTAAATGATGAAATCAGGGCTCTTGACTCAAAGTCCCAGTGTCATCCAACTACACTTGAGTGGGCCTGAAACAAATCACAAGAGTTTTGTACATGGTTAGCTAACATAAGGTCCTATGAACCACTGCCATCACCATTGTCATTTCTCTCTGAGGATCTTTGCAGTAAAGTGAAGGTAGTAATCTGTCATACTGAATGTTGAAGTCAGAATAATGGCTTCCCAAAGACGCCCAAATCCCAGCCTCCAAACCCTGTGATTATATAACCTTACATAGCAAAATGGATTTCGCAGATGTGATTAAGTTTAGGATTCTGAGATGGAGAGATGACCCTGGATTATTCCAGGGTCTCAGCGTAGTCACAAGTGTCCTTATGAGAGGACAGCAGGAGCATCACAGTCAAAGGAGATACGAGGCTAGAGGGTGAGAGAGAGCCCTGAAGATGCCACTCTGCTGCTTTGAAGATAGAAGGGGCTACAAGCCAAGGAACACAGGCAGCCTCTAAAAGCTGGAAAAGTCGCTAGGCGCGGTGGCTCACACCTGTAATCCGAGCACTTTGGGAGGCCAAGGCTGGCAGATCACGAGGTCAGGAGATTGAGACCATCCTGGCTAACACTGTGAAACCCCGTCTCTACTAAAATACAAAATTAGCCAGGCATGGTGGCGGGCGCCTGTAGTCCCAGTTACTCGGGAGGCTGAGGCAGGAGAATGGCGTGAACCCAGGAGGCGGAGCTTGCAGTGAGCCGAGATGGCACCACTACACTCCAGCCTGGGCGACAGAGTGAGACTGTCTCTTTAAAAAAAAAAAAAAGAAGCTGGAAAAGTCTAAGAAGCAGCCTCTTCCCTAGAACCTCTGGAAGAAATACAGCCCCACTGACACCTTAATTTTAGGTTTTTTAACCTCCAGAATTATAAGAGAATAAATTTGTGGCCAGGGCAGTGGCTCATGCCTGAAGTCCCAGCACTTTAGATGGCCAAGGGAGGAGGTTACCTTGAGGCCAGGAGTTTGACACTAGCCTGGGCAACATGTCCAAACTGCATCCTACAAAAAAAAGTTTTTGTAATTAGCTTGACATAATTGTTCACACCTGCAGCCCTGTCTACTCAGAAGGCTACAGTGGGAGGATCCCTTGAGCCCAGGAGTTTGAGGCTGCAGTGAGCTATGACTGCACCACTGTACTTCAGCCTGGGTGACAGACCAAGACCTCGTCTCTAAAAAAAAATAAATTAAAACTTTAATAAATTTTAATAAATTTGTGTTGATTTAAGCCACTATGTTTATGGTCATTTGTTACAGCAGCAATGGGAACCCAATACACTGAATACTCTAGACACACACTTCTCACTCACCCAAAAGACATGTGCGCGCGCGCACACACACACACACACTCAGATCACACACGCTGCAGACTGTCCATCTCAACTCCCCAAACCTTAAGTCTTACTTTAGACTCTACATGGACATCGAGGCTCATGGTTCTTGCTGGTGTCCACCCCACCCCCTCCTCTCAGAGCTGCCTCAGACCCCTTAACAACTCTCTACCAGTCTTCAGTTTTTGTGGCTCTCATTCACTTACCAGTGGAGCTATGCTTTTTATTAAGCAATTAACAGAAAAGCCCAGATTTCCCTAAGCCAAGCCTGGGAGTGACTATGCAAGAGAGGGGTCTTTTATGCAAGATGCAACGTACATTATATCAAGACCTGGAAAAAGCACAACTTCCTTAAAAATAAATATACAAATAAATGGGGACTTCCTCCAAGGAAGCTTGCAGGAAACTTTATATAAAAGTAGACCACCCACAGTAACTTTCTGAGCCAGTTATTTGGAGAACCCCCAAAAGAAAAAAAGGCTTCCTGGCCTCTTGGAATCCATCCCCTGCCTTTGGGAAATTTCAGGGTTCAAGTGCACCAGGACTATGTCTGATGGCTTCTCTTGGACTTAATGAGAAGGACAGACCTACTGATACTGGATATTCTGGATATAGTAAATATCCCTGAAACCTGTAGACATAACAGAAACTAAAGGACAGCTCACAAAATCCCAAGGACATTTCAAAAGGCCTGGCTTGAAGGCCCCAATGACAATGCAGTAACTAATTTGGAGGGTCACTGGAGTTAACAGTGACAGATATGTGAAACCATCAACCTCAACGAAGTGTCCACTGCCCTCTTTCCACTGTCTGGTGCCCATTGATCTCTGTGTGGCTAGTGCTGATAATTGTTAGGAAAAGGAGAAAATAGATTGATGATAGCCCTTGCAACTCCCAGCCTGGGATCTGACCACGGAATGCTCCCCTGAGCAGCAATCATGGAATCTATTGTTTTACGCAGTTGAACAAATGAATTTGTAAACTGTCTGAGCACAGGATGCTTTAGTTAATACCTCAATGGAGAATTAACATTTAAACTTCTTATCACGTCCTAAGTGGATAATCAACTTTAAATCAGGGATGTGCAGAATTACACAAGTAGTATTTATATGTTCAGTGCTAGCTTAAAGATTTCAAGGATTATTTTACACAGTCAAAGGAAAATAAAAATGTTTCTGAAACAGAAATTATTTGGGCTGGGCACCCTGGCTCAAGCCTGTAATCCCAGCACTTTGGGAGGCCGAGTGGGCGGATCACCCAAGGTCAGGAGTTCGAGACCAGCCTGGCCAACATGGTGAAACCCCGTCTCTACTAAAAATACAAACAAACAAAAAAAAATTAGCCTGGCGTGGTAGCATTACGTCTGTAATCCCAGCTACTCAGGAGGCTGAGGCAGGAGAATCGCTTGAACTTGGGAGGCAGAGGTTGCAGTGAGCTGAGATCATGCCACTGCACTCCTGGCTGACAGAGTGAGACTGTGTCTCACAAAAAAAAAAAAAAAAAAAAAAAAAAAAAATTATTCGGGGAGCAAACGTACAGAGTATTTAGAAAAAGCATATTGCCCCCCACTTAGACCTTTGCAGAGATCTGATAGTCTCTTTAAAAAAATGAAAGACCCTGCAGACACAGTATCAAAGATAAGAACCATGAACGATAAAATTAATAGAAATGATCATTAAAATTTTTTTTAATTTTTTAGGTCGAAGATATTGAATAATATTAAAATATAAACCACAAATGAGAGAAATAACTGCAACATATTTGACAATAAATAGGTTGATGTCCTAACAAAGACTTCTTTACTCAATAGGAAAAAGGCACACCACCAAAAACATAAACAAGTAAGACAAAAGGAGGAAAATATATGATAAATATATCAATATAAAGTAATATCCAAGTTTATTTAACCAAAAGGTGCATATTAAAACAATAAGTTTTTCCCATCAGATAACACTTTTTAAATGAGCAGAAATTTGGCCAGGCATGGTGGCTCACGTCTGTAATGCCAACACTTTCAGAGGCCAAAGTGGGCGGATCACTTGAGGTCAGGAGTTCGAGACCAGCCTAGCCAACATAGCAAAACCCCATCTCTACCAAAATTACAAAAACTAGCCAGGTGTGGTGGCACACACCTGTAATCCCAGCCAGCTACTCAGGAGGCTGAGACACAAGACTTGCTTAAACCCAGAGGCAGAGATTGCAATGAGCCAAGATCACGCCACTGCATTCCAGCANCACACATATATATGGCAGAAACTACAAAACCTGTTCTTTGTATTGTTTAAGGAGCCCTTCCATACTTGTTTGGTTTTTATCCTGGGCTGTTTTCATCATGCATTTTCTACCTAACTATGTAGGCTAGACATTCTCTAAATAGAAAGGAGTGGTTTTTCAGAAAAAAAAAAAGTAAAGTTAAATCAGATCAAAATAAATAAAATAAAAATAAAATGGGCAGAAACCTTCTCACACACCATCAGTAAAAATATAATTTAGGCTGGGTGCAGTGGCTCACACCTGTAATCCCAGCACTTTGGGAGGCCAAGGCAGGTAGATCACCTGAGGTCAGGGGTTTGAGACCAGCCTGGGCAACATGGTGAAACCCTGTCTCTACCAAAAATACAAAAATTAGTCAGGCGTGGTGGCGCACACCTGTAATCCCAGCTACTTGGGCAGCCGAGATGGGAGAATCGCTTGAACCCAGGAGGCGGAGGTTGCAGTAAGCTGAGATCATGCCATCAAAAAATATATATATATATACACACACACGTATACACACACATATATATACACACACAGACATACATATAACTTAACACAATGCTTTTGCCACAAAAAAAATGGAAAATACATCTTAAAACCTTAAAATTCCCTTTTTGCCAAAGACTTCAAAAGGAAAATAAGAGAAAAAAAAATCCCTTTGACTCACTAATCACTTCTAGAGCTGGGTGCAGCAGCTTATACCTGTAGTTCCAGCTACTCAGAAAGCTGAGGCAGGAGGATCACTTGAGGCCAGGAGTTCAAGGCCACAGTGAACTATGACTGTGCCACTGCAATGCAGTCTGGCCAACAGAGGCAGGAATGTGGGCAAACAGAAGAAGAGCATTTATAATGGTGAAAAACTGGGAAGTTCCTACATATTCAAAACTAGAGATGATTTCACAAATTATGGGCCGGCACGGGGGCTCATGCCTGCAATCCCAGCACTTTGGGAGGCCGAGACGGGCAGATCTCTTGAGGTCAGCAGTTGGAGACCAGCCTGGCCAACATGGTGAAACCCCATCTCTACTAAAAAAAAAAAAACAAAAAACAAAAAAATTAGCTGGGTGTGGTGGCACATGCTTGTAATCCTAACTACTCAGGAGACTGAGGCAGGAGAATGGCTTGAACCTGGGAGGCGGAGGCTGCAGTGAGCCAAGATCGTGCCACTGCACTCCAGCCTGGGCGACAGAGCAAGACTCCATCTCAAAAAAAGAAAAAAAAAAATATAACAAGCCAAGCAATGGAATATCACATAACTACTGAAAGTGGGGGCCGGGCGCGGTGGCTCAAGCCTGTAATCCCAGCACTTTGGGAGGCCGAGACGGGCGGATCACGAGGTCAGGAGATCGAGACTATCCTGGCTAATACAGTGAAACCCCGTCTCTACTAAAAAAAATACAAAAAATTAGCCGGGTGAGGTGGCGGGCGCCTGTAGTCCCAGCAACTCGGGAGGCTGAGGCAGGAGAATGGCGTAAACCCAGGAGGCGGAGCTTGCAGTGAGCTGAGATCCGGCCACAGCACTCCAGCCTGGGCGGCAGAGCGAAACTCCGTCTCAAAAAAAAAAAAAAAAAGAAAGTGGTGTGTGTGTGTGTGTGGACACAGAGAGAGAGAGGGGTAGAGAAATATTTATGGCATGTGGTTAGATGATCAAAGAATGTACAAACAGGATATACAGTATAAATTTATTTTGGTAAGATTGATTAGATAGAGAAAGAAAAAAGGGAGAGAGAGGAAAAAAGGGATGGAGGGAGGAACTGGGAGATGCTGCATCCTGTTAGGAGAGAATACCTCCTCACCACTCGTTTCCCTGAGAAAGGATGTTCCATAAACTCTCCTGGTTTCTCTCCATCGCCTTTAACTCACTCCACGTCAGGGAGGAAAAATGGCTTAGCTGGTGGTGAATATGGGAAGAATGAACGAGGCATCCCGGGCTCCTCCCCACTCCTTACCCCTGGGAGCAATCTGGCTGCTGTCCCTGCTGTTCCTCTGGGTCAGGATCACACCCAGTACAGTGCCACCTGTGCCTAATTGGCTACACCTGTCTCATTCTGGGGTTCGGTTTGCAGCCCTGTGTTGCTCCCACACTAAGTCAGACCTCCAGCTTTTCCTTCTTCAGTAATGAAGAAGGTGTCCTGGTCTCTCTATTTATACACTTGGCCAGATTTCCCTGCTTTGGACGCAGATGGGGATGTAGGGTCTAACTTACTCTGTCTCCTCAGAAATTCAACATGCATCAGTCAGGGTTCTGGGTGAAAAGCAATAAAACCTTACTTGGCAAACTGAGGCAAAGAGGAATTTATTAAAAGAAGTAGCAAGGGTGAGAAGGCTGTTTTTAGATTACACAGACCAGAGAACCAGGCTTAGGGAAGGTCATAAAGCAGGATGTTCAACAAGGGAGACCCAGCAAAGAGTCTGGGTCAGTGGCCTCCTCTTCAACCCTCCTTCTAACTGTTCCTGCCATTCTTGCATGGATTGCTTAAAATAAAGTTTTAAAACAAGCTGTCCAAGTGGCCAAAGGATAACCTACCTACCATCCCTCCCCGACTCCCCTCTTCCTACAAAACCCAGATTAATATGTATCCATTGCCCCTTCACTTATTATTTACAGAAAGTGGATCCCACCAGAATGATAACTGACCTAAGCCCATTGGCCTATTCTGTTCCCCTCATCACAGCCATTGGCTCATGAATGAGTGGGCCATCTGGGCTGGGCCAATGAGATGATGACTTGAAATTCTGGGGTGAAGGGTCTCTCTGCATCCATCCCCCTGGACCTGGGCAGGTAAGCATGTGACTCTGTGGGGGTTGTTCGCCCATTTAAAATGCAGCTGACACCACAGAAGGCTAAACAGACAGAAAGAGAGTCACTCAGTCAAACCAACCAGAAGCCAGAGTGGAGGCTGGGCAAACCCAGATGATAAATGTGCACCAATCATTAAAAGGGGAAAGAGTGGACCCGATTAAGAAAGCTTGGGTGTGCATCTTGGATCTAACCCTTTTTAACTGGGTCATCTGGGTAAACTTAGCCTTTCTGAACCACACTTTTCTAATGTTGAAAATGGGGATAATAACAGTATTCCTCCTAGGGTTACTGGAGTCTGAAATGAGATAATCCATGTGAAGCACTTGGCGCTGAGTCTAGCTTATAGTAACTGCTGGACATGTTGCTATTTTTGTATACCAAAACATAACCTCTTGCACATCACTTTTTTCTTTGTTAAGGCAGGGTCTCGCTCTGTTGCCCAGGCTGGAGTGCGGTGGCACAAAATGGCTCACTGCAGCCTCAAATTCCTGGCTCAAGCAATCCTCCAGCCTTAACCTCCTGAGTAGCTGGGGCTACAGGCATGCAGCACCATGCTTAGCTAAATTTGTTTAATTTTCTGTAGAGATAAAGTCTCCCTATGTTGCCCAGGCCAGGCTTGATCTCCTAGGCTCAAGTGATCCTTCCACTTCAGCCTCCCAAAGTGCTGGGATTATAGGCATGAACCACTGTGCCCAGCTGTTTGTTCTTGAGACAAGGTCTCATTCTGTCACCTTGGCTAGAATGTAGTGGTGGGATCGTGGCTCACTGCAGCCTCGACCTCCCAGGCTCAAGCCTCAGCCTCCCACACAACTGGGATTACAGGTATGAGCTACCATGCCCACTGTGCACCACCTCTGAATCTCACCTGTCTCTTAGTCCACTCAGACCAGTTCCTACAGCACCAAACTCAGGCCCACAGTGGTCTCCCCAATCTGTTTTCTCTGTGACACACTCACTCAATGTTCATGCATGCATTGAGGGAAGACAGAGACCCTCTCATATTGTTTTACATTATTTTATACTCAGAAAAGGAAAGAGAAGCGAAACTAAAGGCGGTAGCCCGGCGCCTAGGAACCAGACCCAAAACCAAGGAACCAGACCCAAAACCAAGGAACCAGACCCAAAACCAGGCCTGGACCTGCCTGACCTAAGCCTGGTAGTTAAAATTTGACCCCTGACCTAGCAACTGATGTTATCTATAGATTCCAGACGTTGTACGGAAGGACATTGTGAAACCTCCCGTTCTGTTCTGTTTCACTCTGACCATGTACCCCCTGTCATGTACCCCCTGGCTTGCTCGATCGATCACGACCCTCTCACGTGGACCCCCTCAGAGTTGTGAGCCCTTCAAAGGGACAGAAGTTGAGCACCTGAGGAACTCAGATTTTAAGATGCTAGCCTGCCGATGCTCCCAGCTGACTAAAGCCATTCCCTTCACTATCTTGGTGTCTGAGGGGTTTTGTCCACAGCTCGTCCTGCTACAGCACGACCCAAAAATGCAGGTGAGGTGACCTCCCATAGGCAAATGTTTGAACAGGGGAATGAAAGTGAATAAGTGCCAGCTGGGTGCTGTGGCTCACACCTGTAATCCCAGCACTTTGGGAGGCCGAGGTAGGTGGATCACCTGAGGTGAGGAGCTCAAGACCAGCCTGACCAATATGGTGAAACCCTGTCTCTACTAAAAACACAAAAATTAGCTGGGTGTGGTGGCGCGCACCTGTATTCCCAGCTACTCTGGAGGCTGAGACAGCAGAATCACTTGAACCCGGGAAGCGAAGGTTGCAGTGAACCGAGATTGCGCCACTGCACTCCAGCCTGGGCGACAGAACAAGACTCCATCTCATAAGAAAGAAAAAAAGAAAGTGGATAAGTGCTTTCCTTTCTCTTCTCCTCATGAAAGGTGCCAATATGTATTTCAAGTGGCACAGGGCTCTTGAGGTCAACGAGTTGCCTATAGCATTGGTCAAACGCCAAATCAAATATGCATCCTTCTCCTGAAGCTCCCCTGCCCTACCTCAGTCCCCTGTCCCTCACCCCAGCTTCCTCTCGGGCTCTGCTTTCTGGTAAACCCAGTCAGCTGAGCTCAAACTATCTGTAGGTGGCACATTTTAATGATTGTTTATTGTTCTTCCTTTCCCTTATCTCTATTTTCTAATTATTTTTACAATAAACACATCTTAATCTCACAATTTTAAAACCTTTTTCCCCCCTCAAGCCTATAATCACATCTTCAAGGCTAATTTACCTATGTTATAAAAATAACATGAAATTAGGATTAGGGGAAAGTGCAGACATGTGACATTAAACATTACTAGCAAAACATATACCCAACACAGGTATGGGGAGTGGGGAGCAGGAAGTTGGAAAGAGGGAGACAGTTATTCTTCCTGATTGTTTCTGGATGTTCTACAGCCAGCTCTGAGGCTGCTTCTCAGAAGAGGAAAGAATCCTGTGGAGAAAGAAAAGGAGGAAGGGAGGCAGGGATGGAGGGGGAGAAGGAGGATGGGCATCCTGTCTTCCTTTGTTCTCCAGCCTGGTTCCCTGAGACAGTGGGGAGCAGGGCCCCTTCTGCTCCAGGCTTTCTGTTCAGCAGAGGTGCTAACTGGCTGGCAGGCCCAGGAAAAAGGCAGACTCAGAGGTGAGCGGAGAAGGCTGGAGGAGCCACAGACCAGGTGTGAAAACCCCTGCAGAGCTGGAGCAAGCCATTTGCCGGTGGCTCAGACTAGCAATTGGAAGAATGCACCAAGTTACTCTGTGTGAAGGGGCAGGAGCACGCCTTGGGATATCTCATAATTAAAAAGCAGGAGGCTCTGCTGCAGATTGTGGAAAAGGCCACCTCAACTGTTTCCACCACTAGGGAGAACTTGAGCCCCTGCTGTTTAGGTGTCTCCTGCTGCCCGAGGATCATGGCACTGGATCTGGTACAACTCAGGGTCTGGGCATCCACCCCTCCTCCTGGGTCAGCATGGCCGAGTGACAGAGAGAAGCACACACCATGGTCAGGGCTGGGGCAGAGGCTCAAACAGCATGAGAGACTCAGTGGGGTGCCCTGAAATTGGATATCAAGGTCACCTCTGAAATAAGTAGGTAAAATCTCATAAATCAGCACAGAATGAGAGAAGCCACCTGAGCCCTGCCTCCTAAATCCAATCAAGTCTCCCAAGGTATAGCCCCCATGGGTGATTTTTTTTTTTTTTTTTTTTTTTGAGACAAAGTCTCACTCTGTCGTCCAGGCTGGAGTGCAGTGGCACAATCTTGGCTCACTGCAACCCCTGCGTCCTAGGTTCAAGCAATTCTCGTGCCTCGGCCTCCTGAGTAGCTAGGATCACAGCCGCCCGCCACTGCACCCAGCTAATACTTGTATTTTTAGTAAAGACGAGGTTTCACCATGTTGGTCAGACTGGTCTCAAACTGCTGACCTCAGGTGATCCACCTGCCTCAGCCTCCCAAAGTGCTGGGGTTACAGGGGTAAGCCACCGCACCCGGCCGATTTTGTTTATTGTTTATTGATTGATTGATTGATTTCAAGAACAGGGTCTCACTGTATTGCCCAGGCAGGTCTCAAACTACTGGGCTCAGGCTATCCTCCCGCCTCTGCCTCCCTAAGAGCTGGGATTTCAGGAGTGAGCCACCTTGCCTAGCGGGTAATTTTTTTTTTTTAATTCTCACCAAATACCTTTTATTAATTATGGTTTTAAAAAACACAGAACATAAGATTTACCATCTTAGGCCAGGTGGGCATGGTGGCTCACACACTTTGGGGGACCGAGGCATGTGGATCACTTGAGCTCAGGTGTTTGAGACCACCAGCATGGGCAACATGACAAAACTCCGTCTCTACAAAAAGTGCAAAAATTAGGTAGGTGTGGTGATATGCCTATAGTCCCAGTTACTCAGGAGGCTGAGGTGAGAGGATTGCTTGAGCCCAGGAGGCAGAGGTTGCAGTGAGCCATGATGATGCCACTGCACTCCAGCCTGGCTGACAGTGAGACCCTGTCTCAAACACACACACACACACACACACACCTGTAATCCCAGCACTTTGGGAGGCCAAGGCAGTTGGATCACGGGGTCAGGAGTTCAAGGTCAGCCTGGCCAAGATGGTGAAACCCCGTCTCTACCAAAAATACAAAACATTAGCCGGGCATGATGGTGGGCGCCTGTAATCCCAGCTACTCAGGAGGCTGAGGCAGAGAATTGCTTGAACCCAGGAGGTGGAGGTTGCAGTGAGCTGAGATTGCACCACTGCACTCCAGCCTGGGCGAGAGAGCGAAACTCCATCTCAAAAGAAGAAAAAAAAAAAGATTTACCAACTTAACTTTTATTTTTTTTTAGATGGAGTCTTGCTCTGTCGCCCAGGCTGGAGTGCAGTGGTGCAGTCTCGGCTCACCACAACCTCTGTCTCCTGGGTTCAAGTAGTTCTCCTACCCCAGCCTCCTGAGTAGCTGGGATTACAGGTCCGCACCACACCCAGCTAATTTTTTACTTCTTAGTAGAGATGGGGTTTCTCCATGTTGGCCAGGCTGGTCTCAAACTCCTAACCTCAGTCTATCTCCTGTCTCAGCCTCTCAAAGTGCTAGGATTACAGGCATGAGCCACCACGCCTAGTCCATCTTAACCACTTTTAGGTGTGCAGTACATTAATGTTAATCATGTACATTGCTGTGCAGCGGATCTCTAGAACTTTTTTATCTCGCAAAACTGAAATTCTATACCCATCAAACAACATCTTTTCTTTTCCTCCTCCCCTCAGCCCCAAGCGACCACCACTCTACCTCTACTTTCTGTTTCTAAGAGTCTGATTGTTTTGGATACCTCATATAAGAGGACTTATGCAGCATTTGCCTTGCTGCAACTGGCTGGTTTCACTTAGCATAGTGTCCTCCACATTCATCCGTGTTGTAGCCTATGACAGGATTTCCCTCTTAAGGCTGAATAATATTCCATTGTATATATGATGGATGATCTTGCTACATCATTTCACTGGCAAAAGGTGAATGGACTTGTGAAAATACCACTGTGTTGGCCAGGTGCAGTGTCTCATGCCTGTAATCCCAGCACTCTGGGAGGCTGAGGTGGGTGGATCACCTGAGGTCAGGAATTTGAGACCAGCCTGGCCAAGATGGTAAAACCCCATCTCTTCTAAAAATATAAAAATTAGCTGGGCATGGTGGTGGATGCCTGTAATTCCAGCTACTTGGGAGGCTGAGGCAGGAGAATCTCTTGAACCCAGAAGGTGGAGGTTGCGGTGAACAGAGATCGCGCCATTGCACTCCAGACTGGGCAACAAGAGCGAAACTCCATCTCAAAAAAAAAATAAAGAAAAGAAAAAGAAAATTCCACTGTGTTGATTCAGTTCCTGCCCACAGAGAAAGAGACATTGCCTCTGACCAGCTCAAATATCTGAGTTATGAGTCATTCATTTGTCATTGATTTATTTACATACCAGGCTCTACCAGTCCCAGTGTCCTGAATGCACGAGAGAAGACAGACTGAGTCCCTGCCTTCCCAGCATCTCCAGCCCAATGGGGGCCAAACACACACCAACGAGCCCCAAAATGCCCATCAAATGCCATACTGAGAAGAGCCAGGGTGTGGAAAGATGACAAGGAGGAAGCAGCCCCCTAGACTTGTGAGAGAGGCTGGGGAGGGGCTCACCAGGCACTGAGAGAGGGGAGCAATGACAGGTACAGAAATCCAGAAAAGCCAAGAGAACAAGCCTGTTGTGATGTAAAAGCAAGTACACAGTGCCTACAAAGCATCCTCGCCAAAAAAAGAAGTTAAATTTAATCAAATATCTAGGTCAGAGTCTCTCGACCTCAGCAATATAGACATTTTGGGCCAGATAATTCTATGTTGCAAAGGAAAGAGCACTCTCTTACATACTGTAGCGGATTTAGCAGCATCCTTGGCCTCTATCCACTGGGTGCCAGGAGCACCCACCCAGTTGTAGCAACCAAAAATGTCTCCAGATATTGCCAAATATCCCTTCAGGAGCTAAATTGCCCCCAACTGGGAACCACTGCTGTACCTGAGAAGTTTAATGTAGTGACAGGTTCAGGAGTGGCTGGATCAGGGCTCTGACTCTGCATTTCTTTCATCAATTGTCTTCTCTCCTGTGTCAGCACCATCTCAAATCTAGCTTTGCTCAATATACAAAAGTGGTTGCTACAGCTCCAGACCTCACAGCTATGTACACTAACCGGACAAACAATTTCTTCTCCCCAAATCACTGAGCAAAGGCCTGACTTCATACTAATTGGGCTAACCTAAAACTTGTCCCCTTTCCTATCTCAATCACTGTTGTCAGGGAAAAGTTCCTTACTACCTGGCTTGAGTTGACATTAAGTGTCTATCCCTAAATTAACTCATTTATTTACGACTCATGTTAGTCCAGGCATGGTGGTGCATGCCTGTAATCCCAACACTTTGGGAGGCTGAGGTGGGTGGATCACCTGAGGTCAGGAGTTCGAGACCAGCTTGGCCAACATGGTGAAACCCCCGTCTCTACTAAAATAACAAAAATTAGCCAGACATTGTGTCAGGCACCTGTAATCCCAGCTACTTGGGAGGCTGAGGCAGGAGAATCACTTGAACCCAGGAGGCAGATGTTGCGGTGAGCTGAGATCGCACCACTGCACTCCAGCCTGGACAACAGAGTGAGACTCCATCTAAAAAAAAAATTGAATGCCTACTCTTATAGCCACCTATGTAACCTTACGGTAAATTCTCTTTTCTGTTTAACCTGCTTTAAGGAGGGCTCTGTTATTTTCAACCATTCAACTATTCAACCATTCAACTATTAAGACAGACCACATCTGGAGCATGTGGAGAGGCAACCCTGATGATGAGGGGAGCCCTGAAAGCAGTCCTAATGCAACCAGTACATTGAATAAGCAAGATGTCTGATTATAGTGACCAAAACAGCTCATTTGCTCTATCTCTCACCCCTGTAATTTTACGTAAAAGATATCAGCCTGTTCCTCAGATGAAAATGTCATCAGTTTTTATGCCTACTTCTAGGTCAGAGACAATTCTTAGGTCACTGTAAATCCCAAACACAGTCTTGACTTCAAAATAAGGATGTCCCGTCAACATGATATTTGGCACGTATTTGGCACGTACTTTTTTTTTTTTTTTTTTTTTTTTT